>NW_008341888.1:1279965-1358336 GCF_000622305.1 Nannospalax galili | reverse complement strand
GGTTATATAGACAGAAACCACAAACCACAAGAAGTAAGGGGCTGGTATTTAGGTCACAATAGGAGCTTGGTTACATGGTTACAGCAGAAATGGGAGGGGGGATTTTTCAGGTATTTTTCCAGCTTGATCAAAGGAGCATGAAAAGGTCAGGTCATCTTTTCTTTTCTATAGTTAGAATTATTTTTCTTTTGCTTCCTTGTACAGTTTCCCAGAATATAGCTTGGGAAACTTAGTTTTACTTTAATCTGGGGGGCTTTGATTTATAGTTCTATCAATATAACATCCAGCTGCAAGGGTCAGTGAGAAGGTTCATTGAAAAAATGTATTTGCCACCAAGCCTGACAACTTAATTTTTATTTATTTATTCATTTTCATTTTTTTATGTGTATGAGTGTTCTGCCTGCATATATATAAACATACCTGTGTGTACAATGTTCACAGAGACTAGAAGACAGTATTAGATCCCCAAGAACTGGAGTTATAGAGTTCCTGGATTTATTGGAGTTAGTTGCCATGTGAGTGCTGGGAACTGAACCTCAGTTCTCTGTAAGAGCAGTCAGTGCTCTTAACCACTGAGCCATTTCTTCAGCCCCATAACTTAATTTTGATCCCTGGAACCTATATGGTAGAAGGAGAGATTTGATTCCCAGGGTGTCTTCAACCTGTGTACATGCCTACACACACTTGACTTCTGTCATCCACAGGCATGTGCACACATGTATACATGCATACACACACACATACACACACACACACATACACACTCACACACACACTAAATTAAATAAATAAATAAATAAATAAAATGTAATAAAAACCCAGCATGCTCCCCGCTCCTCTCCAGTGCTCTCAGATCTCACATGACCTTCTGAAGCCAGGTCCACACCTGGGTTGGAAGGCCTTCATTTTCCCCACTTTTCAGAACACTCTCTGTGTTGCTTTTGGGCCTCAGCATTCTGCTCTGGCACTGACTCTGTCTATTCCTTTTCTCCTCCAGCAGCCCTGCTCCATGGCAGCCTCACCAATGTCGCTCCCCTTTCTGCCCCTTGTAGGGCAGGACATTTGCATGCTTAGATGACTTTCTGTTTACTCTTACTTGATGGCTAGTGTCCTTTATTTAAAATGTTCTGTGACATTCTCAGATGTGTTTTAGGGGTTATATCAATGTCCGTTATCATCTCTGAGATCAAAGAACACATTAATCTGTGCATTAGTTACATTTCTGTTGCTATGATAAAATACCATGACCAAAAGCAACTTACAGGAGAATATTTTGGCTTTCAGTTGCAGAGGGGGTGTCTATAATGGCGGGGATGTGTGGCAGGGACCTTGGCAGGAGCAGGAAGCTGAAAGATCACAGAACAGGGAGAGAGTGAACTGGAAGTGGGGGAGGTTGCAAACCCTCAAGGCCTATCTCCAGGGACACACTTCATCCTGCAAGGTTGCAACTCCTAATGTTTTCATGACCTCTCAAACAGTGCCACTAACTGGGGACCAATTGTTCAACTATCTGAGCCTTTGGGGAACATTTGTCATTGAAACCACCACTATCTGGCAATACCACCTTGCTCCACCCACATTTCTGCAAGATGTGTTTACTACTGCCTCTTCTTTTCTGCTTCTTCTTTCCACTTCCTCCCTCTCCTCCATTCCCCTTTCTTCCTTTCCCCTTCTCTTTCTTTTCTCTTTCTTTTGGAGATGGGGTCTTGCCATGTTGCCCCAGCAGATCTCAGATTCCTCAAGTGATTATCCCGCCTCTGACTCAGGAGCGTTGGGATTACATGTATGGACTACCATGCCCAGCAGAATTCAAGTTCTTTTTGGTTTGGGGAGTCTTGGGAATCAAACTTTGGGCCTTGTGCATACTAGGCAAGTGCTCTAATATTGACCTGCAGCCCCATTCCTTCTTTTTTTGTATTTACTTTAATAGAGGATCCATCCTCTTTTGTACTATTTCCTTCTTGTTGACTTAAAAGACAAAAATGCTTTGTAAATTGGATATGGTAGCCCACACCTTTAATTCCATCACTCAGGAGGATGAGGCAGTAGGATCATTAAGAGATGGCCTAGGGTACATAGTGAGTTTCATTCAGTATGGCCTGGGCTCCAGAATGACACCTTCAGTCAGCAACAACAATGCCTTAAACATCAGCTCCCTAGGCACTGAGTTGATTCAGTCATCTCATAGAGCCCACCTATCTGAATCAGGGGTTTTCAGATTCTTGGAATCTTATTTGAAGAATTTGAAAAGTGCACAGATTGCAAAGTAGAAAGGAAACTTTATTCAAAAGCAACGTGATAGTACAGATCAGACACGCAGCAAATGAGCAGTGAGTGGCTTGAGTTAGAGTACTCAAGGACACCTGCTTATTTTCTGGGGTCTTACTTCATAGTGTCTAGGAAGAGGAGGAGTTAGGTCACTATAAAGTTTATCATGGATACTTCTCTGTTTTGGTTGACAATTTTGGATTATGTAAGCTGTTGTTCACTGTACATATCATTTCCCATAATGCATCTGACTTTAGACATGTCAGGGCTGCAGAGGAGAGTAATTTATTTCTGTTATTTAAGTATGTGGGGTTTGATGAAAGTGGGGGTCCTAGGTTGCTAGGTGCATTGTTAGCAAGGAGTGTGTGCATAGGCAAAGCTAAGTGGCGTTCCAGATAGCTAAGATATTCTGTGCTTGCCTACCTCAGGTGAATATAAAATCACAATGGACACAACCATTAGGATATTGCTTTTTCATTCTGTGCATCATGGGTATGAATATAAAGTGTGAGTATAAATCTGAGGAACATTTGGAAAAGAAGTCTCTGACAGTGTAGTTTAAAACTTTTAACACACTGTCCAATCACATGGCAGAAGAGTAAGGGGAGACTGGAGAGAAAAGGGGAAAAAGAAGAAAAGTACTGAGATATTTGAGTGACATCTCATTAGCAGTAAGGGACAATGAAATATTTTACTTTTATTTTTTGAGACAGGGTCTTCTTGTAGCCCCAGCTGGACTGGAGCTCACTATGTAGACCAGGTTGGACTTGAACTTACAAAGATCTGCCTGCCTCTGCCTCCCAAATGCTGAGACTAAAGGCATGTGCCACCAAACCCAGCGACAATGAAATATTTTAATATTTATTAGAATCATAAAAGTTATTAAAGTGATCATACCTAGTTACTGATAAAACAAGATGGCTTTCTTGTGTACTAAACTTGAGAGTCTTGTGGTGACTTGTTTCAAGAAATGGTTCATATTACTCATAAAAGCTTTTCAAAATCACATTTTGTGATTCTATGTAGTATAATGCTGTCCTGATCATAAAGTTTCGTGCCTAAGGAATTTCCATTTATTTATTTATTTAAATTTTATTTATTATTTTTATTTTATGTGTATGCGTGTATGCCCTGCATGTAGGTAAGTGCGCCCCTGTCGTGTAATGCCCGAGGAGGTCAGAAGAGGCTGTTGAATCTCCTGGGATTGGAGTTACAGACAGTTGTTAGTTGCCATGTGGGTGCCTGGATTCGAACGGAGGTCTTCTGCAAGAACAACCAGTGGGCTTTTTTTTTTTTTTTGGTCTTTTTGAGACAGGGTCTCCCTGTAGCCCCAGCTGTCCTGGAACTCACTATGTAGACCAGGCTGGCCTTGAACTCACAGAGATCCACCTGCTTCTGCCTCCAAAGTGCTGGGACTACAGGCGTGCACCACCATGCCTGGCACAACCAGTGTTCTTAATCACTGAGCCATCTCTCCAGTCCTATTTATTTTATGTGTATGAATATTTTGCCTACATGCATATAAGTGAACCACATGCATGAAACGCCTTCTGAGGCCAGAAGAAGGTGTTGGATACCTTGGAACTGGGGTTAAGGACAAGTGTTAGACATCATGTGGGTGCTGGGAACTGAACTCAGGTTCTCTGCAAGAACAACCAGTGCTCTTAACTGCTGAGCTGTCTTTCTAGCCCCCAAGAAATTTCCATTTTTTTGGGTCAGGACCAGTTTATTATCTCTCTCTGTCTCTTTCCTCATGCACATACATACACACATAAACATGACCAACTTCTGTAATGGATATTTATTTCCTGGTTTCTAAAGCTAGTCAGTGTTAGCAAATATATAATGTACCTTTGTGCCCATATGTAGTTCTATAGAAAAGAAAGTAAAAAGCTGGGTGTGGTTGGTGGCACATACCTTTAGTCCCAGCACTTGGGAGGCAGAGGCAGGTAGACCTCTGTGAGTTCCAGGTCAGCCTGGCCTACATAGTGAGTTCTAGGCCAGCTGGGACTACAGAGAGACCCTGTCTCAAAAAGGCCAAAAATAAAATAAAATAGAAAACCAATTCAGCTATATTATTTTTTCCTCATTTCTCTATGGATACTTGAGACAAAGTATCCATAGAGAAATGGCTCTTGAGACAAGGCCAAAAAATTCCCACAAAGATAGCCTGCCTAGAGTCAAAGAGAAGACAAGTAAGTTTTCCCTGAGGTTCATTGTGGATCAGGCATGAGCTGGTTATTAGGAAGGAACATGACTCCACAGAATGACTAAGAAAACAGATGCAGAGATATTAATGAATTTATTAAAGGATATAAGACTGGAGCTTGGCCAGGTCTCTCTGAGCTGGTGGCTTTTTCACTAGGTCATCAGTGACTGCAGGAACAGGGGGGAAACTGAGAGGCAAGGTTGAAGAAACTTTAGGCCACATTTATCAGAAAGCAAATAGAGGTCTCAGTTAATTGCAGCTATATTGTGGTCAAATGATTGGCCAAATCAAGGCCTTCTGCACTCATTCATGTCAAGGTAGATGTGACCTGCATCATGGATGACTGTCTTCTAACGAGCCTGGAAACCCTGCCCCCACCATGCATCATTGGTGATGGGCATTTTCAGGCATCAGCACAGAGTGGCAGATGTTTTATTGTATGGGTGTGAGAGGAGGATTGGAGGAATTTCAGAGTCAACCCATGCATCATTTAATATGCAATGCCACATACAGCAATGCTTGCACAAAGACAGTGTGACTCTTAGCATCCATTTTAGCCAAGAGGAGATCTGAACTACTCTGAGCATCTTTTCACTCAAATTACATTTGGGCTGGGCATGGTGGTGCATGCCTTTAATCCCAGCACTCAGGAAGCAGAGGCATGTGGATCTCTGTGAATTCAAGGCCAGCCTGTTCTACATGGCCAGTTCCAGGCCAGCTGTGACTACAGGGAGACCTTGTTTGAAAAACAAACAAACAAACAAAAAAACCCAAAAAACAAATTGCACTCCAAACTGTGCTCTGGAACTAGGGCTTGCCCTTTCCTTTATTGAAGCACTATATTCAGCATGAAATGGGGAAGTAAAAGGTGGAAGGATTGATTTTTATCAAGGAATTTTCCCTTTCTGATCCCTACTGACCTAGATCAGCACATACAAACCCAAACAGATGTTACTAGTTTAATATCATCTGTTGTTTGCTACACAAATGGGATAATCTTTTTGCTTCCAAGAAATATCTGTTGTTGACAATACTTGATCTGTAAAATGCACATATGCATGCACGCACACACACGTTCACGCACGCGCGCATGCATGTGCGTGCATACATTATTCTGGATCAAGGGCAAGGAAGGGTCATGAGAGATTAAAGCTATATGTTTTAGGTTAAAAGAGGAGCTCAAGGCCTAGTAGACTTATTTACATTATAAACAATCTAAAATTTTTTATTACAAGGTTAAATAAAAGCCATTTGTCCAAAAATGTTATTCCCACATACCTAAATTAAATGAAGCTCAGAATTGCCTTCTTTGGCTCTGTTTGCTGACAATTTTGGTTACAGAAGAAAGAGTAGCAGCCTTTATTGATACAGAGAGTGCTTTGGACACAGGTTTTAGAAGTGCATGTTGGGACTGAGCATTTTAGTTTCCTTGAAGCAACTATAAACTATTTATTAGGAGAGAGAAATTTAAACTACTATCTTCTGCTTTTCTTTGCAGCAAAATCAATATGCAAAGACCTTTCCTTCAAATGTGAGCATCGAAAATGTGAAGGAATTTTTTTTCCTGTTGTAACTTGGATGCCTGGGGCTGTTAAGATGAGTAGGAACAGTCTCCTGCTTTCTCCACAACTCATGCTTATTGTAGTAGGGCTTTCTCTGCTGCCATTGGCAGAGACATATGGGTTCAGTAAATGCACACAGTATGAATTTGATATTCACCATGTATTCTGCATTTGGAAAAAGATTACGAATTTGACAGATGCCATTGGTGACATACCTAGATATACTACTCACCTCAACCTGACGCAGAACCAAATTCAAGTCCTTCCTCCTTATAGTTTCACTAAGCTGTCTGCTCTGGTGGACTTGCGACTAGAGTGGAATTTCATTTGGAAGATTGATGAAGATGCCTTCAGAGGACTTGAAAACTTGACCCTTCTGAATTTAGTAGAAAATAGGATTCAAAGTGTGAACAACTCATTTGAGGGCCTGTCTAACTTGGAGACCTTACTCCTGAGCCACAATAAGATCACTCATATTGACAAAAGAGCCTTTGTTCCTCTTGTTAAACTGAAACATTTGAGCCTATCTCGAAACTTCATTACCAATTTTTCTGTCGTTCTTGAAGCAGTTCAGCATCTTCCATGTTTGGAATACCTTGATCTTACTAACAACAGCATCATCTACTTGGACCACAGTCCCAGGTCACTGGTCTCCCTGACCAATCTGAGCCTACAGGGGAACAAACTAACAGAGTTAAACTTTTCTTCTTTCTTGCTGCCCAACCTGACCACTCTAGATGCTTCTCAGAACAGCTATCAAGTCATTCAGGATGTGTATCTGGAAACTCTGCCCCAACTCAGGAGCTTGAATCTGAGTGGGACACTGGTGAAATTGGAGATGCTTCCAGTCAAACACCTACAGAAACTAAGAGTTGTGGATCTCAGTAACCGGATGCTTAGATATGGTCACTTGAACATGAAAACTGTGTGTCACTTCCTCAGAAAACTACCCATGTTAGAGGCACTGATTTTTCAGAAAAATGCCACCAATGCAGAGGGCATTAAACATCTTGCCAAGTGTACCAGACTTTTGTTCCTTGACCTGGGCCAAAGCAGTGACTTGGTTCGCCTTAATGACAGTGAGTTTGATGCTCTGCCTAGCCTCCAAAGACTGAATTTGAACAAGTGCCACCTTTCTATTGTCAGCAATAGGACCTGGGGTTCCCTCCAGAACTTGACCATCCTAGATCTGAGCCACAACAACTTCAAAAGTTTTCCAGATTTTGCATTTTCACCCTTGAAGGGCTTGCAATCTCTCTTTCTCTCTAGAAACCCCATCACAGAACTCAATAATCTGACCTTCAGTGGTCTGTTTTCGCTGAAGGAACTCAACTTAGATGGGTGCTGGATAGTAACAATTGACAGATATTTCTTTGCTCAATTTCCAAATTTAGAGCACTTAGATCTTAGAAACAACAACATCCGGATGCTCAAGCGTGGGACCTTTGAATCTCTGAAAAAGCTTCGGGTTTTGATTCTCTCACAGAACCAGCTGCAAGTTATGGAGGAGAGTACATTTTCTGGCCTCACTTGCCTATGTCACCTTGACTTGGCATACAATAGCTTGTCAGATTTTCATGCACGTCTTTTCTGGGGCCTTGAAAATCTGGAAATTTTGAATCTTGGTTTTAATAAGATTACATATGAAACCACTAGGACCCTTCACATGCCTCCATTTAATAATCTCAAGTCTTTGAAACAACTCAACCTAGAAGGACAAAAACATGGGATTCAGGTTGTTCCAACCAACTTTTTCCAAGGGTTAAGTAGCTTGCAACAGCTACTCTTAGGAAAAAATCCCATGGTATTCCTGGATCACCTCCAATTTGATCCTCTGATTAATCTCACAAAGTTGGATACCTCAGGAACAAAGTCTGGGGACCGAAGTCTCTACTTAAATGCTTCCTTATTCAAAAGACTCAAAATACTTTGCCTTGAAAACAACCACTTAGAGTTGTTGGTTCCTGGCATGTTCTCTGGCTTGGAGAGTCTTCAGGTCTTCTCTTTAAGATTCAACAACCTGAAGGTTATTAATCAAAGCCATCTGGAGAATCTGACATCTTTGATGTTCTTTGATATCTATAGGAACAAACTTCAGTGTAACTGTGACAATATGTGGTTCAAGAATTGGTCTATGAACACAGCAGATGTCCATATCCCCTTTCTCCGGAGCTTCCCCTGTCAGCAGCCAGACAGCCACAGTTTGTTGATAGATTTTGATGATGCCATGTGTACTTTTGATTTGGCAAAGGTCTGCTTCTTCTGTTCTTTCACTCTGGTCCTCACAACCATGGTATTCTTTGCTTCCAAGATGATTTCTTCTTTGTGGTATTGGATGTACATATTTAGAGCCTGGTACCTAGCTAAATGGCACAGAACAGAGAAGGAGTTCATATATGATGCCTTTGTCTCTTTCACTGCCACTGATGAAAAGTGGGTATATAAAGAGCTTGTTCCAGCCCTAGAAGATGGCAGCAAGCCCACCTTTAAGCTCTGTCTTCACCACCGGGACTTTGAACCAGGCATTGACATCTTTGAGAACATCCAGAATGCCATCAATACAAGCCGGAAAACGTTGTGTATAGTCAGTAACCACTACCTGAACAGCGAATGGTGCCGACTTGAAGTACAGTTGGCCAGCCTGAAGATGTTCTATGAGCATGAGGATGTCATTATCTTGATCTTCTTGGAAGAGATCCCAAACTATAAACTATCCAGCTACCATCGACTCAGGAAACTTGTGAATAGACAGACATTTATCACCTGGCCAGACAGTGCTCATGAGAGGCCATTGTTCTGGGCTCGTATCAGAAATGCATTGGGCAACAAGACAGTGGAGAAAGCCAATGCACAGCTGATTGTTGCTGAGTAACTGAATGCTTATAACCTCATTCCAACCACATTATGTTGCCCAAGATAAGTGTATGCTGAGTCTGGATAAATGCACCCACTGTCCGAGGACAAAGGTGAGAGCTGATTATAACCTTGAGATCCAGGACCATTTGGACAGTGTTCATCAGGCAGGTGGAAGAGTGAAGGGGACTTCTCAGAAAACCTTCAGGAGCAGGGTCCCACTATTTGGATATGTGGAAGGAACTCTTATTTTATTGAGGAGAGGACTTGGAACACCAGTCACCTGAAATTCTGGGGAGCAGGAAGGTCCTCATATGTGCTTGAGAGCATTGCTCAGGTACTTCCTTCAAACCATTCCTGTCAAGGTAGACCACACCATACTTCTAAGAACCCTTAACAGCAGAAAAGCATGTACACATTCAGTAAGAGTGAAACAAACACAAAAGACAAAACAACAACAAATAAATAACAAAATAATAACAACAAAACAAAAAAATAAATAAGGAAAAGTAAAGGTATTACCTCCTACATCACACTGGTCTGTGATTGACGCCTGAAATATGCAGCCATTGGAGTTTTTGCACCTGTCTATGATGGCCACCCCAAACGGCCTCTCTATGAAGTCTATTTTGTCCCACCTACCTGGGGGACATTTTCTGCAACTATTATTGCTCTGATAATTCAGGAAGGCTACTTCCTCTTAAATTGATAGATCTTAACAAAGACTCTCCTTAATGCTTGTGCTCTGAGTTGCAGTACAAGCTCCCAACATTTTTCTTTTGGGAGTAAAATTTCCCAAAGAAATTTCAACAGAAACAAATGCAAAGACCAATTCATATTGCTTCCAAGACTGGCACTATAACTATGGATTGTTTTTCATTTTTTAGAGATGAGCCCTTGTTGATTGTATGTTTTCAGAGTTGGAAGGGGGGCAACTCTGGAATTAGACAAAAGTACTGTGAAGTCTTGTGGGCAGGAATTTTGTACAGGAAAAGTGCTACAGATTCCTATTTTATGAGGGACCATAAGAACCTAAAGCAGATCAGTTTATAGTTGGAGAATACTGCCCATTTCAGACTTTTCCCTGTGGGAGACGGGCTTGAGCCTAGAGTGGAAGTCCTAATGACAGCCATACAGCAAGCCTGAGGCAATGGCCTGACGCTGGAGCCATGAGGAATGCCTTGTGATTATTGCTCCATTTGGCAAGTTGTAGGGCTGACGCTTAAGGCTCACCACTCCCTAGTTGCCACCCCTTGAAATTCCAGGTTTCAGTTTATCTACAGCTTGCAGCACATGGGCATAACAACAGCCATGGACACATGATTTTCCAGAACCAGGGCTGCCCATATGTGGCATAGTCATTGCATCCTTGTCTGATTGGTCCAAGAACCCTATATAAGCTTGTAAATTCCTCAATAAAATAGATTTGCGCCACTGAACCTAGTCTCCTGTGTCTGAATGCGGCTCCACTGACACAGTCTCCTCACCAGCCCTGGGGTCCAGGATCGGGTGGCAGCAGCACCGACTGTGAAGGCGGACCAGCTGGCCAGCTGCATTTCCCCAGGAAGACTTTCTCCTTAGCTGCTGGCTTACTTTTCTAGTTGCCACCTTATCTGAAAGATTCCAGGGGTAGCTTGTTGAGGAGGAAACCTGATGGACAGAGTTTTTACTAAGTGGGGTAACCAAGTGTCTACTTCAATAGGACCTAGGGCCTCCCTGCCCTGGTAACCTGGTGTAAAAAGGGCATCCTAAGCAAATCCTGTCCTTTCTACTATTTATGTCAAAATTTTGTCCCCTCTCCCCCTTTTTTGAGATAGGGTCTTGTTATGAAGTTCAGTCCTGGAATTCATGATCCTCCTGCATCAGCCTCACAATTTCTAGGATGAGGGTATGTACCACCATCACCTCCATCTTAGCCTCTAGTATTTTTAATTTTTTTTTATTCATTTACTTTTATTTTATATGTATGACTGTTTTACCTACAAATGTGTTTTACCTCCTGTGTTGCACAGTCACCATGGAGGCCAGAAGATGACGTTGGATCCCTGGAACTGGAGTTATAGACCACTGTAGACCACTGTTAACCACCATGTAAGTGCTGGGAACTGAACCCAGGTCCTCTGCAAGAGCAGCTAGTGCTCTTAACTGCTGAGCCATCTCACCATCCCAGCCTCTAGTATTTTTATATATAATGAAAAGCATTGGGACAGATTCCCAGTTTTTGGTCCATGTTGACTACTGCTTTTATGCCTGTTGACCAAACTGGACTCCAGAAGCCTGAGGCTGTGCTCCTTTTGGGAAATGCTAGGCCCTGAAATTTTGCTGAAACTAGACACACCAATTCCTTGTTGAAGTCCTGTCACCTTCTCGGGAGTGGAGTGGCTTTTGAGTAATGGAAAGTACAGGCCTGTGTTCTTTTTCTGCTCTTGGGTAATCTTCAGCTCTTAGTTGATCTGGTGACTGCAGCCCTCCACCCACAGTTGCTCTCCTCTGTCCTCCCTGTGCAAGGTAGGAGATGTGCTATTCAATTCATCTCAGCAGGCATAGGAACAAATCTTTTGGATGGTGGAAGGCATTGTTGTCTTCTCATTCTTAGTGATTCTTTCACAATAGGACCATAAATCAGACTAAGATCTAACAAAACAAATCTCATTTCACACATGGAAACTAACTTAGCTAACACAACTAAACCCACAGCAGAAGATTAAGAATCCTTGGCAGCATGCCATGATGGTCAATGGCCCAAGATTCCTTAAAAAATATAGTATGTAACAGGAAGGGTACAATGCTGTGATGAGGATGATGTCCATAGCTCATAACAAGTGCACTTAGCATATGGGTCTAGTCTTTTTTGTCAGAAAAGGTAAATTATTAACTACTCCAACTGACTTAGTTTTTGAGAGGATGAGACAATCATGCTGGAACAGAGACAAATTATGTGTTTTTTTGTCTTTTTGAGGCAGGGTCTCCCTGCAGCTCCAGCTGGCCTGGAACTAACTATGTAGGCCAGGCTGGCCTTGAACTCACAGAGATCTGCCTGCCTTTGCCTCCCAAGTGCTGGAATTGAAGGCGTGTGCCACCACACCTGGCCAGAGACAAGTTTTGTAGGCATGTTCTAGGGAACGAGATGAACAGCATATTTGTATGCTCAGGATGAGCTACAGAGATTGTAGTACCTCATGAAAACTGGAAATGTGGGGCCATTTGTTCCAAAATTGTTCAGAGTTTCAAGACAGAGACCACAGAGCATTTGGTCAAGCATGGGGGCCTTCTGGGTTTGGGGCTCTGTGTGAGGGAAGTGGTCATGTGCCCATGAAGGTAGTCTTGCTCATTACTATCAGCTTTGCCCCTCACAACGTCAGTCTCCAAAGAGGGGAGATCTCCCCAAAGCATCTATCAAATATTCCATTCAAGGATGGCTGTTTCCTTGAACAAAACGATCCTGCAGCCTCTGAGGCAATCTGAAAAGTCGATTGTGGTTGGTGTTAAAAAAAAATGCTGGGGCTGGCAGAATGAGTCAGCAGGTAAGATTGATTGCCCTGTAAGAAGCCTGACTACCTGAATTAGATTTAGATTTCTGGATTAGTTTCCCATGTAAAGGTGGAAGGAGAGACCAGACTCCACAGTTCGTTTCTCTCTCTCTCTCTCTCTCTCTCTCTCTCTCTCTCTCTCTCTCATGATAATAAATCAAATGTTGTTGCCATCACTGATAAAATGGTGCTATTTTCTTGTTTCGAACCCAGAAGCAATGGTGCTACTGTAATTCAAGACACACTCATTACACAGGGGCTTGTATTCTGTCTTTATATGTGTCAAATATTTATTTGGCTAGGATACAGGGAACTTCATTTCATAGACTAAATTACTAGAACTCCAGCCACTTTTTAATGAAAGCATTGGGGTTCTATAGAAAAAAGGATTTGAAAATGATTATATAATTAATTTCTATATTATTAAATCTGAAATAACAAGAGAGTTATATTGTAACAGAAAAAAATGTAGAACAGGAAACATTTTCATGCTACTAAAGATAAAAATATATTAAGTTTTAAATTATTATAAGAAACCAAAAATGTCTCCTATGAATACTGAAAGAAAGGGGGTAGAAACTTCTGTTTAGAAATTAATTCAGGGCCCACCTGTGTGGTTTTCAAGCTTGTCATCCAAACCATAGTTTCAGTGACAGTTCTACAGTTGTAGAAAAGGGCTTATGTCTCTACTTATTGAATATGGGTTTTCTTGTGACCACACCTATTCTATTCATGATAGGATTGGGAACCAGGTTTAAAAGGCAGAGCCAGACTTGTGATCATAGCACTCAGGGGTGACACAGGAGGATTGTGAGTTTGAAGCCAGAATATGCTACATAGAGGGACCCTGTTTCAAGCAGAGCAGAGTTGGCATGATTCCTTTCTGCCTGTGGTACTCCACGGACCCAAAGCATGGCTGTCTCCTGGGAGCTTCTCAGAAATGCAATCTTGGGCCTATCCCAGGTCTACTGAACCAGAACCTGACAGCAAGAACCCCAGGTGATACCTTAGGTAAAGTCAAGTCTGAGACACACTGGGCTAAACAACAATCTGCCCAAGGAAACTTTGGCAAAGTTATCTTCAAAAATTAACTGTTCTTAGTGATCAAAATTTAATCATTAAATATTCTTTGGATTTCTCTTTGTAATATCTCTTAGAAGAATTAACAGCAGCAATAGTGTAGTTTTGCCTTTGTGAATTTTATCGCTGTTTTACAAGTACTTTCATATTTAGTTACCTTTGGTTCCTTGAATTTTGTTCTATCAATAAATATAAAGTTAGATAATTTTTTTCCCTCTTAGTGATCAAAATTTAATCATTAAATATTCTTTGGATTTCTCTTTGTAATATCTCTTAGAAGAATTAACAGCAGCAATAGTGTAGTTTTGCCTTTGTGAATTTTATCGCTGTTTTACAAGTACTTTCATATTTAGTTACCTTTGGTTCCTTGAATTTTGTTCTATCAATAAATATAAAGTTAGATAATTTTTTTTCCTAAATTTATTTGTGTGTGTGTGTGTGTGTGTGTGTGTGTGTGTGTTATATGTACTTGCGTGTGGCAGTAAGAGAACAACTTTTGGGAGTTGGTTCTCTCCTTCCACTGTGTGGGTATTGGGGACCAAATTCAGATCATCAGGCTTGGCAACAAGCACCTTTACTCACTGAGACATCCATCTTACTGGCCCATATTTCTAAAAGTTGCTATTTGTTGGGGCTGGAGAGATGGCTCAGCAGTTAAGAGCACTGACTGCTCTTGCAGAGGACCCGGGTTCAATTCCCAGCCCCCACATGGTGGCTATGAACCATCCTTAACTCCAGTTCCAGGGGAATCCAAAGTCCTCTTCTGACCTCCGAGGCATTGCATGACATGGGTGCACTCACATACATGCAGGCAATACACTCATACACATAAAATAACAATAATAAATAAAATATTTTAAAAGTTGCTATTTATAAACCCAAGAATAAAATAGGTACAGTGAAATCCAAATAAATTATGAACACATCATAGATATTTAAGAGTTTTGTTATTAATGGTGCCAAAAGGCGATACACAGATGATTGGGGAGAGACATCCCCTATAATTCTCAACAATGGACCCCACGTGTTGCACTATCAACATACCAAACAAGCTGTTCCTGCTGGCACAGTAGTGGAGCATCTAGTGTATGTACAGCTAGCAAATTTTTGATTGGATATAATGCCCGCTCCTAGGGGTGGAACACACATCTGGTACTGTAGACCAGGCCAACCCCCTGTGGCAGGGGGGAATATACACCCCAGTGGGAAGCCACTGCAATTGTTTTGTTAGATGGCTGTGATGTACCTGCTAAAGTACCATCCAAGCATTTGTGTTTACACCCATAGGTTATTATAGCAGCCACTGTTTAGATGTTCTTACTTCTTGCTGTTTGTGTTTTTATAGTAGATGAAATCCCACTGAAATGGGCCAACAGCCCATGGAAAACAGATGATGCAGAGACCCAAAAGTTCAGTGCCTTGCCACAATGGGAGGAAGGTCATCTCACATCTATCACCCCCTCCAAGGCTCAGGGACTTTTTCAAAAGAGGTTGGCAGAAAGAATGTAAGAGCTGGAGGAAGGGGTGGAGTGTTAACTGGCCATGTCCTCTGACTACTATGCCGGCAAGCTATAGTCATACTTCCTTCCCATGCTCATCAAGGAGTTGAGGGGGAAGTCAGTTACCCCTCCCACCCAATTGACCTTAGCTACATCTGGGGGAGGGGCTAAGGATATATAAGCTGAGAATGCCAGGAGGCACCTCTCTCACCATTTTGTGTGGCTGTTGGGAAGTCACAGGATCTATATTTGAGTGTGGGCTTTCCAGTGCAGCAATAAATGGGGCGCACCCACTCCTTTGTAAATAAACCCCCACCCAATGCTCTGTTAAAAAAAGAGTTATGGGGTGGAGAGATGACTCAGTGGTTAAGAGCACTGACTGCTCTTGCAGAGGGCCTGGGTTCGATTCCCAGCACTCACATGGCAGCTGTGAACCATCCTTAACTCCAGTTCCAGGGGAATCCAAAGCCCTCTTCTGACCTCTGTGGCATTGCATGGCATGGGTGCACTCACATATATGCAGGCAATACACTCGTACATATAAAATAAAAGCAATAAATAAAATATTTTTTAAAAAAGAAAAGAGTTATGGTATAAAACAGAATGTAGTGAGGATAAATGTGTATGTCTGAAAATATTTAATCATTTATAGAGTCCCATAAGGGTTCTTTATCCTTTGGCAAACTTATTAGTCTCAAATAATTTTCATTTTAACTGTTGAACTACTAAAATAGAGGGTCTTCAAGCTATGTTATGTAGTTGCTTTATTGTGTGTTTGTTGAGATAGGGTCTGGCCTCACATTTTCTATATAGCTGAGGATGACCTTGAACTACTGATCCCCTTGCCTCCATCTCCCCAATTCTGGGATTATAGGCATGTGACATCACATCTGGTTTATGTGGTGCTAATGATGGAACCAAGGGCTTTACTCTACCACCTGAGCTCCATCTCCAGTCCTACATTGTGTTTATTTGAAACTGTTAACAACTTATCTTGAGTGAGCTACACTTAAATTAGTAAAAGTGGGCTATTAACTCAGGAAATATGCAAACAGCTTTCTCTCTCTCTCTCTTTCCTTCCCTTCCTTCCTTCCTTCCTTCCTTCCTTTCTTTCTTTCTTTCTTTCTTTCTTTCTTTCTTTCTTTCTTTCTTTCTTTCTTTCTTTCTTTCTTTCTTTCTTTCTTTCTTTCGTCTTTTTGAGACAGGGTCTTCCTGTAGCCCCAGCTGATCTGGAACTTGATATGTAGACCAGGCTGGCCTCAGACTCATGGAGATCTGCTTGCCTTTGCCTCCCAAGTGTTGGGATTAAAGGTATGCACCACCACACTCGGCACAAATAGGTTTCTAGATGTGTCTGGACACTGACTGCTGTGAAAATTTGGCTGTAAATCTGGCAGGCTATATTGACTCAATAATGTCACTTAATGCAGTCATCTTTCATTTTACTGCACTTTACATTCAGGGTGCATGTAAGCCTATTATTTGTGATCTATTGTAGCTAGATCACACAGGAAGTTTGTAAGAGGGTGTTTCCATATTGAAAAATCATTAAGTATAGTGCCACAAATAGGAACCTGATATGGCTTAGATTTTAAATGTCCCCTCAAAAGTCCCATGAGCTAAAGACTTCTTTGCCAGATTGTGGTGCTTATTGGGAGGTGGTGGAAACTTTAGGAGGTGGGGCTTAGTGGGAAGTTAAGTTATTGGAGGTATGCTCTTGAGGAGTATATTGGAGCCCTGACCTCTTCTCCTATGTCTTTGTTTCCTGACTGCCAAGAGGTGAGCTGCTTTACTCTATCTTGTGCTCCCCACCATGTTGTTCAGCCTCACTACAGGCCCCAAACTAGTGGAGCCAACAGATTGTGGACTGAAACTTCTGAATTTGGGGACCAAATCAATCTTTCCTTCCATAAGCCAGTTTTTCCCAAGGATTTTGTAACAGCAATGGGAAATTGATTAGCACAAGGTCTAACTATAGGAATTACTTCCCAAATCGTATTTGTTAACAAGCACTTAGTGAAAAGCAACAACTTTAAGCAGAGTACCAGATTCTGGGTGGGCTCCAAAGGTCAGCTGAGGTATTATCCCTAGTTGAATGATGTTTGCTCTCTAATTAGGAGACTATAACATGTTTGTGATGGTCAATATTGATTGTCAACTTGACAGGATTTAGAACCACCTGAAGAGACAGGCCTCTGGGTATATCTGTGAAGGAGTTTGTGGATTGGGCTAATTGAGGTAGGAAGACCCACCCTAAATGTGGGCAGCATTATTGCTTGGGCTGGGGATCCTGGACTGAATAAAAAGGAGAAAGTGAGCTGAACAGCAGCATTCATCCCCTCTGCTTCCTGACTGCTAATGCTGTCGCACACTTCTGCTACCATGCCTTCCCCACCATGATAAACTATTCCCTCAATCTGTGAGCCAAAATAAACTTTCCTTCCTTTAAAGTTGCCTTTGTCGAGACTTTTGTCACAGCAATAGGAATAGTAATTAATATATTTATATAAAATGATAATTAAATGCCAAGTAATTCATGATTAAAGTATCAAATGAATGATACAGTAGCACTAAATTAAAAAGAGCCAGAAGTCAAATATCACTAACATTAGCATAGAAATTGATAGCAGATGATCAGGGCTTGGGGCTTAGCATTCTTAGTACCTACAACTCTGATACTCAACTTCCCTTAGCTTCCTGCTCCCCATATATGAAATTGGGATCATGGGAATAGCATCTTCCAAGTTGAAATTATTGAGTAAAATAATACCTAAAAGGGCTTGGCAGGACTCCCAACCCACGAACGTTAGCTAAGAAACCCACCTTCCTCATGATTGACCGCCCTAGGGCAGAAAGCCCATGGTATTTCTGAGTGTGGTCTTATTAAAGAAAAGCTGCTATAAATACAGAGGCCACCAGCTGTGTCCATTTCACCTTTTGCTAATGCCACCCCTAAAGGCCAACCTGGGACATTTCCTACAAAGGTCAAAATATTTATTTATTTATTGCTGTGTTGGGAATTGGACCTACAGTCTCAGTCTACCACTGAGTTATCCCTAGCTCTCGTTTTACTTTTCATTTTGAGACAAAGTTTAACTAAATTACCCATGCTGGCTTTGAACTCCCTCTACAGCCCAGACAGGCCTTGAACTTGGAGTCTTTCTGCCTCAGCCTCCCAAGTAGCTGGAATTAAAGGCATATACCACCAGGCCCAGCTCAAAGGTTGCAATTTTATGGCATTGAAAGCTTTGTATAATACTAGCAGATCCTAGGTAGGGCATGCTAGCATGCACCTAAAGGCCTGCTTACTTGGGAGCTAAGGCAGGAGGATTGTTTGAGTCTAGAAGTTCAAACCTGGGCTGGACAACATAGAAAGACCTTGTCTGCATAAATTTTTTTCCTTACCACCCCCTGAAATGCAAATCTAGGGGTTGAGGCGGTAGCTCAGTTGGTAGCGTGCTGCTCTAGAGTGAATGAAGTTCTGGGTTTATTCACCAGTATCGCATAAACCGGGTATGATTGTGCACACATTGTAATAGCAGCACTCAGAAAGTGGAGATAGGAGGATCAGAAGTTCAATGTCAGCCCCAGCTACACTGTAGGCCGGCCTGGCATAATGAGATGCTGTCAAAGAGAAGGAGGAAGAGGAGTGGGAGGAGGAGGGGAAGTGAGAAAGAGAGAAAGACAAAGAAATGCCTAAATGTAATTTCTAAAGTCTAAATTACTTGCAGCCTACAGATGTACAAGGGTCAAACACGCTGCTTTGGGGAAGCAGAAGATTCTGGTTCTGTGGGTTGGAGGGATGAAAGGAAGAAGCTATTTGAAGGAGAAGAGATCCAGGTGTGGTAGTGCACACTTGTAATCCCAGCACTTGAGTGGTGGAGGCAAGAGGATCTGGAGATTAAGGTCAACCTCCGTACAAAATGAGTTAGATGGCAACTTGGGCTACTGAGAAATTGTATCATCATCATCATCACTAAATATGAGCAGACCGAGGTTCAGCTCTATCTCTTGCACAGCACCTCCACCTGGTGGTCATCTGAGGAATCACTTTTTTTCTGATGCCGTAGGGAATGACTCAAGTACTACTGCAAAGCCTCAACAACCTACTTGCTTCCATAGTTCTTTCCTAAGGAGCAGGGCGAGCACTCCACTGTTACCTGATAGAGCAGAGATGACACAGTTCCTGTGACAACTGTAAGAGTGACTACAAAACTGGTTTAAAGCAACAGAAAAATTATTCTTTCACAGCTTTTGAGATCAGACATCCCAGACATCTAAAATCAAAGCCATGCTGTCTCTGGAGATTCTAGGGAGGATTAGAGCCTCACCTTTTCCAGCCTTGGGGCTGCTGGTGTTCCTGAGCTGCAACCAAGGCACTCCAATCTCTGCCTGTTTACAATAGCCCTCTCCTCTTCTGTGTGTCTAGTCTTCCTCTGCCTCTCTCTTAGAAGGATAATAATTTTGACATCTACAGTTCAGTGAGAAAATCCAGGAGTTTTTGGCTCAGATCAAGGTCCTTAATAGCCGCAAAGATTCTTTTTCCAAACAAAGTAATGCAGATATGTCATGCGGTGGGGACATTTTCAACCTAACATTTTTTTCTAAGTTTGTGTGTAGATATGAGGGTGTGCGTGTGTGTGTGTGTGTGTGTGTGTGTGTGTGTGTGAAGAGGCCAGATGCCAATGTTAATGTCTTCCTTGGTTTCTCTCACCCTTGTATTTTGAGACAGTGTCCCTCACTGACCCTGGAGCTTACAGACTGGGCTACATTGGCTGGCTAGCAAGCCCTAGGGAGCCACCTGTTTCTGCATCCCCTGTGCTGAGATTACAGGTGCTGGTTACTGTGTTCAGCATAGTGGATCCTGGGGCTTAAACTCAGCTCCTTAAGCTTGCAGAGCAAACATTTCACCTACTAAGCCATCTACCAGTCACATTCTTTCTATTTTTTAAATTATTCTTTTATTTATTGCTGATAATATAAGCCTGAACTGCTGGACTGTGTAGGCTGAGTGGATGGAACAGAGGATACTGGTTTTGAAGTTGAATTTGAGGGTAGGATAAAGAAGGTAGTGGCATGAACTTTTCCAGGGAAGCTAGCTCAGCATGATGAAACTCCAGGCAGTCAGAAGAGCCTAGGAACACGTGTGGAGGACAGAGAAAGGGCAAAAGAAGGGGGAAATGAGTCCAAATGTAATATTTGTCTATTTGTCTATTTTTTGCTGTTGTAGTCTTGAAACAGGGTCTTTTGTAGCCCTGGATGGCCTAAAACTTCCTGTATATTCAAGGTTGCCTTGAGCTCCTGATTGTCCTGCCTGCATCTCCCAAGTGCTGAGATTACAGGTATATGGCACCATGTCTATCTAAGGCTATTTATTTGTAAAATTCTTAAAAAATGGTTATTTATTTATTTATTTATTTTTATTTGATGTATATGAATGTGTATGTAAGTACTATGTAAGTATATCATGTTCGTGCAATACCTGTGGATTCCAGAAGAGAGCACCTGGAACTTAAGTTATAGATGGCTGTTAGACACCATGTAGCTGCTGGGAACTGAGCCTGGGTCCTCTGGAAGAGCAGTCAGTGCTCTTAATCACTGAGCCATCTCTCCAGGCCCATTAAATTAGTTTTTTTTATTTATTATTTTTATTTTATGAATATGAGTGTATTACCTGCATGTATGTAAGTGTACCCATGGCTTGCAACACCTGCAGAGGTCAGAAGAGGTCGTCAGGTTCCTTAGAACTAGAGTTATTAGCTGTTATGTGGGTTCTAGGAACTGAATCCAGGTCATCTACAAGAGCAACCAGTGGTCTTAACTACTGAGCCATCTCTCCAGCCCTTCCAGCCCCCTCTTTAAAACAATTTTTTGTTTATTTTGAGAGAGGGTCTGGAATTCTGGCAGGACTGGAATTCGCTGTGTAGACCAGGCTGGCCTCAAAATCTCAGAGATACTCCTGCTTCTGCCTCTTAAGTGATGGGTTTAAAGGAATATGCCACCATGCCCAGCTATTTTTTTATTCTCTGTGGTGTGTGTGTGTGTGTGTGTGTGTGTGTATGTGTGTATGTCTGTGTTTGTGCAGCTGTCCACAGAGGCCAGAAGAGGGTGTTGGAGCCCTTGGAGCTGGAGTTACATGTGTTTGTGAATGCCAGTCATGGGTGCTGGGATCTGAACTTCAGTCCTTATGACAGAACAATAATGATATTAGGTAACAATACACTGATAAGGTAAATTATATGTCCATAAAGTGCGATGATATATAGGCCTCATAAATAAGAATATAAATTTGTATATTTATGGCAATGGAAAGATACCACAATATATTGTAAGTTAAAAAAATCAAGCTATAAAATAATATGTCAAGGATAATCCCATGTTCGCTTATATGCATTTATATGTCTAGGTATGAAACTGCAATTTTTAAGGACACACTCCAGAATATTAACAGTGATTATCATTGAGTGGTAAAACTTTGGATAATTTAACTTTTTTAGATCAATATATCACTATTTTCTAGTTTTTCCTCTAATGATGTGTGTTATTTCTCTGTGTGAGTTTCCAAGATAATCCTAATTAATTTTTTAGAAAATTCCAATGCAGGGGGCTAGGGAGATGGCTCAGTAAGAGTATTTGCTCTGTAACCATGAGGACCTGGGTTTGAATCTTC
This sequence comes from Nannospalax galili, assembly GCF_000622305.1. Lineage (NCBI taxonomy): Eukaryota > Metazoa > Chordata > Mammalia > Rodentia > Spalacidae > Nannospalax > Nannospalax galili. Next base: position 1,336,665 of record NW_008341888.1, on the reverse strand, counting down.
AGTTCCCATGTAAAATGTTGGCATGGCTGCATGTGCCTATAAGCCCAGTGTTGGAGGACAGAGGCAGGTGGATTCCGACAACTTGCTGGCCAGCCAGTCTAGCCAGAAAGGCGAGTTTCCCGTTTAGTAAGAGGCCATATCTCAAAGTAATAAGGCTAACAGGAAGTGGAAGATACCTAACATCCTGCTGTGTTCTCCATACACATATACACTATACTACCCTTCCCCCCACACACTGTACAATGACAACAAAATAGAAAGTCCCCCGAAGAGCCGGGTGTGGTGGTGCCTATAGTTCCAGCACTTGGGAAGTGAAGGCAGGAGGATCAAAAGTTCAAAGTCAGCCGGGCGTGGTGGCACACGCCTTTAATTCCAGCACTTGGGAGGTGGAGGCAGGTGGATCTTTGTGAGTTCAAGGCCAGCCTGGTCTACATAGTGAGTTCCAGGACAGCTGGGGCTACAAGGAGACCCTGTCTCAAAAAAGACAAAAAAAAAAAGTTCAAAGTCATCTTCCTCTATATAAGAAGTTTGGGGCCAACCTAGGCTACATGTCTCAAAGAAAAAAAACAAATGAAACATTCTCTAAGGACAGGAAATACACTAAAGTGTTAGTAATAGTTGAAATGGCAAAACTAACTCCATTTTGCTCTGGCTGACTTTTGCTTTACACTGTGTTTTTGCCCAGCCATTCTCACTACGGCCATTCAGGTAGAATGTCTCATGCAGGCAGTTTCAGGGAGTAGTACATTGTTTCTATAATACTGGGAAACTTACTTGTAGTCAGGTAGCATGTCCAGACAGCAAATCCTTCCACCTACCCTAACCAAAACTTTTTATTAACTGAAAGCCTCTTTGTTAACTGACCTACCCCAGTCTGGTGTATTATGGTTATTGAATTTGCCCCTGGAATCGTGTGGTTTTAAGCTTTGTAAACCCTGTTCTGCTTCTCCTTGGGGTTGAGAGTTCTCTTGGGCATAAGGCCCCTCCCTGATCTCTGGCTATTAATAAAGGATTCCTAATTTGACCATCACTACATGGTGTTCCTCCTCTGTGCATCTTGTTCAATATTACAATAGTGGACTGTAATTTCAGGGAGAAACTGGAAGCCAATTTTCTTCTTTTTACTTTTCATGTCTCTCAAATTTCCTATGATGAATGTGCATTATCTTATGACTTTTTAGAAAGGTTAGACAGTACATTAGGGACTAGTTTTCATATTTTAGTTTATTTACCTCTATATTATTTGAATTTTTGGTAGAAAGCATGTATTATTTTTCTCTAGGAAATAGTAAAATGCACAAGAATGATTGCAATAACAGCCAGGCATGGGTGGAGGAGGGGCTCAGGGGACCCTACTCATTGCTGAACTGTTTGTTATTGATAGACTCAGGGACAAGGGGGTCATTGCTTTCAGCTGTGTATCCCCTGGTACCTCCATCAGGCTCTAACGGATAATTCCATTCCAATCCACAGATGACCATGGTTATATTAAATCGGTCACAAGACAAAACCAAAAGCTATGAATCTGGGAAAGGGACCAGACTGGCCTGGAATTCGTATATGTAACTTTGTGTTCTGTGTGGTCTGCAGAATGATCTATGATACACATATTTTCAGTTTTGAAAAGAATATATTATGTATAGAGCTAACCAAAGTAAAATAGCAAGTAGCACACAAACACATGTGCACTTGTGCTTAGGCTTGCATGTGCACACGTAAAAATAAAAAATAGAAAAATAAAAATAAAAATAAAAAATCTTCAAAAGTAGCATATATATATATATATACATAGCAAAATATCATCAAATTAGGTGCTCAGAACATCCAGGAGAATCTACTGAGGAAGCTCTATTAAGCCCATTAACAGTCTCAGACAGAGCACAGTGTCTCCTCAGGGGAGGCTTCCAAGCAAAAAGCCAAAGAGCAACAGATAGAAATAATATCATTAAATTGGGTACTCAGAACATACATCAGAAACCAACTGGGGAAGTTGAGGCAGTCAGCTGAAGTTCCCAATTGCACTTTCTCTCTATGGCTGAGCTTCCCATGGCTGAACTTGCATCTTCTCTTTCCCATAACAAGCATGTTTATATCATGGGATAAACAATAGTAGCATTTGTTGGAAATGGTTTACCTTTTAATTGTTTTGAAGGGCACAGAGTTTACAGTCGGGCTGTTTCATGGTTCTTTTCCCTTGCTGTCACAGAGTCAGGGGGCCAGCCTATCCCCAGACAAGGGGCTTTGGAGGACACTTTGAGGCAAACATGCCTGGGTCTGAAAGGCAGGGAGGAGGCAACCCCAGTTCTAGAGTCATCTTCTCAGTGATCTCAAACAGCACATGACAATTTCCCAATATAATGCACATTATATCTGTCCTTGATCTCATGGCAGTCCTTTTGTATTAGCCTCCGGAATGCTGAAATTCTAGGCATGCACCACCAGGCCTGCTTAGTTTACACAGGGTTTAAAGAGGTGGTCAAGATAATGTGAGAGTGTAAGAGTAGGCAATCTGATTGTTGTCCTTATAGGAGGGAGTTTGGACACTAACGTGTTCACAGAGTTCATGTGAGAACACAGAAGGCAGTGCCTGCAAGTCAAGGAGAGAGGGAGGGGCATTGGAAGAAACTATACCTGCCAATACCTTGATTTTGGACAGAACTTGAGAAGATATATATTTTATTTTTCTGAACTACCCAGTCTGTAGTTCTTTGTTATGGCAGGCCACATAAACTCATTTAAAATAAAAAACATTTAGCAAATGACTGTCCAACCATAGGTACCCAAAAGTTGCCTTTAATCCAATTAGAGCTGTTTATATAGAAAACGAACCTGTCTTCTGAATGAAAAATCCAAGTCTTGTTAAAGCTAAATAAATCTTTTTCAGGTGTTAGAGATGTATCACAGTGGCACAACACACCTGCATATGTGAGCCCTGGGTCCTATCCAAAAACAAGAAAGGATTCTTTTTTTAGTTTTTTGAGACAGGGTCTCCCTGTAGCCTGAGGTGACCTGGAACTCCCTATGTATACCAGGCTGGTCTCAATCTCCCAGATATTCTGCCTCCCAAGTGCTGTGCGGGGGGTTCGAGCCAGCGACCCCCACGCAGTGATGATTGGGGATGAGTAAGCATGCCATTCGCCAGCCCACGCCACCCCCAGTACCAGGGACAATCATACACAACAGGGAGCCTAGTCAAGTAGGCACTTATTTATTGCAGGTGTTACAGAGCTTATAAAGGCATCTGGAAATCCCCCCTCCCCCCGAGGGTGTATCTTAAGGATGGTCACGTGCTGATCATGCACTCCTCAGCAGTGTGGAAGTGTCCTTCAGACTTTTAAAACAAGCCAGGCCATGCCCCAGTAACTTCCTCTCAGACCTCTGAAAGGTGGGGCCTTTAGGTCCCCACATCTCCACTTTTATTTTTATTTTAAGGCCAGACTGACTTTATTTCATGGGTTACCTACCTCATAGATGGCTCCCTGAGGAGAGATGGCTATCTCTTTCCTGTAATCTTATGCATTTTTGCCTGTCTTAGGTTGTGTCACCTCTGACCAAGGCTTGCCCATCATTGGACCATGCACCTGACCATGTGCATGTTCTATCTTAGGAGTGCTTGTCATGGGACATCTTACCCGTCCTTGGCTAAAAATGCATCATGATTAAGGGCAACCACGTGGGTAATGCCAGCCCGTGACAGTCTTAGTCTCTAACTTGGTTAGCCAAGCATGGGCAACTGGAGGGGGTCCTGGGGTAGTCCATAATCATGAGGAGGTGGGCCGTGGCAGTTCCAAGGGTCCTCTGTCACCAAATTATCTGGTAAAGATACTTAAAAATAAGCATTATCAAGAGAAACAGAGCAAGTCATGGCGTAGGACAAGTTGAAATACTTCTGAGACCATGTACCTTTTAGCCAATCAGCCAGTTGTCTGAAAGGCAAAGAGGCTGACTGGCAATGAAACCAAGGAACTGGGTCCTTCACCTCAGATGGATATAAATAAAGAGAGGAATTTTGTCTCATGAACTATTGTCCATGGACCATCACACTAGTCAGTCGGATCCTGGCCTACCCACTTAAGGTTTTTTGCCGGCACCCATATGGGGTTTGAATCTCCTGTAGAGAAGACAGAGCCAAAGCCTCAACCATGCTTAACAGTGGATCTGGGCCTTAACAGTGAAGAAGGCCATACCCAACTTTTGGTGGGGGCTCATTCCCCCTTTTTGTTTTTGTAATTGAATATTTAGACTTTGATGGTTGTGTTCTATAATGTCTTGACCTTGGGGATTGTAGGGAATTCCTGTATTGTGTTGAATTCCCCAAAGTGAAGAGAATCCTTGTAAATTTTTACTCACATAACATGGTCCATTATCAGTTTTAATTCTTTGGGGCAGTCCCAACGTAGCAAAGCACTGGAGAATATGAGACTGAGCATGTTTAGAGTTCTCTCCTGTACGAGCAGCAGCCCAACAGGCATGTGAGAATGTGTCGATGGACACAAAAATATACTTAAGCTTTCCAAAAGGAGCATAGTGTGTGACATTCGTCTGCCACAAGGAATTGAGCTTGAGTCCCCTGGGTGAGCATGTTTAGTCTTCTCTCCTGTATGAGCGGTAGCCCAACAGGCATGTGAGAATGTGATGAGGGACACAAAAATATACTTATGCTTTCCAAAAGGAGCATAGTGTGTGACATCCGTTTGCCACAAGGAATTGGGCTTGAGTCCCCTGGGGTTTACTCCTGGCTGTTGCATAGGTGGTACCTGTACATAATAAGCCATCTTGTCTGCCTCTGCATTGCCTTGGGATAAAAGCCCAGGCAATCCTTGGTGCCCCCTAAGATGCTGTAAGAAAATAGGGGCTGCTCTCTAAGGAGTGTACTAGTCTGAATACTGTCAGAAAGCAATGGACATGAGTTCCTTGAATTGAGCTGAGCCATCACAAGTGTGGACATATCTTTTTGGTTTCTCATCTGCCCCCAGGTATACTACCACTGCAGCTCCAAAGCTGCCTCGGTCAGTGAAAACATTGTAGGCTTTTACTAAGGGCTCCCTTGGCCCTGGGATTCGGCGAGCACTGCTGCCAGCAGGGATGTAACCCTCGGGGGTGGGGTGGATCCCCAGCCACCCACAGAATGGACGGGACGGGGCCCCTGAGCCACCTTCCCTGAATCGGGCCCTCCCAGCCATCACAGAGCTGGTTGCGGTGCACCGCCAACGGTGTTTTTTTTTTTTTTTTTTAATGCACCCGGTGGCCGCCCCGGTCGCTGGCCAGGGGGCAGTTCCCTGCCCGGCTTTCGTGCAGGCCCCTGACTCGCACATGCATTAGTTCAAGGTGGGTCGGGTGGGCGGCTTTTGCCGATGACCCCGTGCGCTCCGCTCTGCCCTGCCCTTCTGGAAAAGGCATCCGTGGGTCCTGTTTTCATGGGTCCCAGGCGGCCCTGAAGCTGGCCGGGCACGCCCGAGGTGCCGCTTGTTACTTTGGCCGCTTTTGGTTTCACTTCTGTTGCATTTCCACATTCTTCCTCAAACTCTTCCCATGATTCCTATGTATCCCCAGTAAAAACATTAGCCCCAAGTATCCAGGGAGCCAAATGAGCTTCTTCCAAAACCTTTTGAGCTACTGGATCTGACAGATCCAATCCCCTGCTTTTAAGCATATCTCTCAGTGCTTTAAGCGCTGGGTCCTCAGACTTAAAAGTTGCATTACCCATCTTTCCAGGTCTTGCTTACCCTGAACTTCTCGATTGGCCTCAATCTGTTTTTCTTCTTTCTTTCTTCTTTCTTTTCTTCTTTTCACCTTCCTTCGAGCCCCATATTGGGTGCCAGTTGCCGGGGGTTCAAACCAGCGACCCCTGGGCAGTGATGATTGGGGATGAGTAAGCACGCCATTCACCAGCCCTCACCGCCCCCAATACCGGGAACACTCAGGCACAATGGGGAGCCTAGTCAAGCAGGGACTCATTTATTACAGGTGTTACAGAGCTTATAAAGGCACCTGGAAATGCCCCCTCCCCCCTGAGGGTGTATCTTAAGGATGGTCACGTGCTGATCATGCACTCCTCAGCAGTGCAGAAGTGTCCTTCAGACTTTTAAAACAAGTCAGGCTGCGCCCCAGTAACTTCCTCTCAGACCTCTGCAAGGTGGGGCCTTTAGGTCCCCACAGTGCTGGAATTAAAGGTGAGCATCACCATGCCTAGCTTCATAAAGGTTTCTGAAAGCCAAATATACTTTCCTTTACCAAACAGGAGGGAGGTGTGGTTTTAAATGCTAATCTACAAAGAATTGACCTGGCATGGTAGATAGCAGACATATACTTCATAAACTGATTTTCTTTTTCTCTCCCTTGCAAATAGTAGCTGCTGCTTAGTCTTTTGCTACGATGCTGTGTTTTTGCCTTCTGAGTTGTCTATGAAAACAAAGATCTTCTCAGTGCAGAAAATTTGGAAAATAAAATAATTCAATAATTTAAAAAATTACATCAATACAGGAAGATCGTAAATTCAAGGCCTTTGCGAGCTACATAGCAAGACTCCATCTTAAAGAAAAGAAAATATCCAGTGATAACTACAAGTTACAGTTTGATTTATTTCTTTCCACCCTGTCCAAGCAACATTTTTGTGTGTACGTTTATGTACATGTTCATGTGTGCGTGCATGTGTGTTCATGCATGTGTGAAGGCCAGAGGTTGACATTGGATGTTTTCTTCATTCACCCTACATCTTGGTTTATCTGTGTTTTTGAGAAACTAGTGGCTACACTAGTTTACCCTTCCACCAGTAGGATAACATTTCCCTTTTCTCCACAGCCACACTGGCATTTGTTATTTGTTTCCTTATTTAAGTTAATTTATTTCTTATTTTATATGTATGAATGTTTTGTCTGCATGTGTGTAAGTGCACCCATGTCATGAAATGCTCATGGAGGCCAGAAGAGGGCATTGGATACCCTGGAACTGGAGTTATGGGTGGTTGTGAGTCACCATGTAGGTGCTGGGAACCAAACTTGAGTCCCATGAAAAAGAAGCCAGTGTTCTTAACCCCTACACCTTGTTTTTTGAGAAAAGGTCTCTCATTGACCTGGAACTGACACATTAGTCTAACTTGTGTGGTCAGCAAGCCCCAGGGATCTACCTGTCTTTGCCTCTGCAGTACTGGCATTACAACTGTGTACCACCACACCTGACTTTTTTACATGGTTTCTGGGGATTGAACTCGGGTCTTCATGCTTGCAAGCAAGCACTTCACCAAATGAAGCATCTGTCCAGCCCCAACTAGTAGGCAAATGATGTGCCTACAGTGTGTAATAAGACGAGGCAGCCATTATATGTACTGGATCCTGTGCTTGCATGACCCTGAGCACCTCCCTCAGCCTAGTCCTATCTCTGGGGAATCATACTGAGGTAGTAATTTGAGTGAAGGTTCTTTAATTTAACACAGTGCATTAAGAAAGTTACTCATCATTGCATTTCATAATAGTTTATTCTTTATACTTCAGAATTTTATTTCATTGTATCCCACTTTAAAAATTCATTCCTCAGGGGCTGGAGAGATGGCTCAGATGTTAAGCACTTACTTCTACTCCAGAGGACCCAGATTTGGTTTCCAGCCCCCATGTGACAGCTAACAATGGTCTATAACTCCAGTTCCAGGAGATCTGACACCCTCTTCTGGCTTCTGTGGGCATTGCACACATGTGATGCACTTACATACATGCAGGCAAAACACTCATACATATCAAAGAAAAATAAATAATTTAAAAAATCCATTCCTAACTTGATGAACTTCTAGGGTTGTTTCCACTTTTTCAGTATTAGGAATAAAGCTGCCATAAACATCCACATTTAAATCTTTATGTAGATGAATATTTTCACTTTTTCTTGGGTATAGGCCTGGGAGTGGGATAACTGAGTCATCTGGTACATGTATGCTTAGCTTTCTATGAAACTACCTGAGTATTTTCTGCACTGGCCATACCAGCTGCTCTTCCACCAGCAATATATGAGAGTTTCAATTACTCTGCATTCTCACCAGCTCTTGGTATTGTCTTCTTTTTATTTTTTAAAAATATTTTATGTATTGTTTTAATTTTATGTGTATGAGTGTATTGCCTGCATGTGTGTAAGTGCACAGCCTGCAGAGGTCAGAAGAAGGCATCTGATTCCCCTGGAACTGGAGTTATGGACAGCCATTAGCCACCATGTGGGTGCTGGGAATCGAACCCAGGTCCTCTGCAAGAGCAGTCAGTGCTCTTAACCACTGAGCCAACTCTCTAGCCCTGGTATAGCCTTCTTTTTAAAAAGCCATGCATTGACCACCTACATTTAACAGTGGTTAACATATTGCTATGTGTACTTCCCTCACCTAGTGCCCCAGATAACTAAAGCAAATGGAACAGATTTAGAGTGCCACCTACAAGCGGAATTATTGTAACTGATTCATATTCCAAGTGCTTGCTCTAAAGCAAATAACCCTGTGCTGGGTAGCTTCAGTTGTCAACTCGACACACCTGGGAAGAGGAAAACTTAATTGAGGAATTTATTCCATCACTCTGGCTGTGGCCATGTCTGTGAGGTATTTTCTTAATTTCTGGTTGATGTGAGAGGGTCCAGCTCATTGTGGGTGGTGCCACCTGTGGACAGGCAGTCTTCGGTTGTATAAGAAATTAGGCTGAGGACAGGCCCGTGGAGCAAGCTAGTAAGCAGTGCTCCTCCATGGTCTGTGCTTCTCTTCCTGCCTCCAGGTTCCTGCCCTGAGCTCCTGTGACTTCCTTCAAAGATGGACCATCACTTGGAAGTGTAAGCTGAAGTAAGCCCTTTCCTCCCAAGTTGCTTTTGGTCAGTGTTTTAACACAGCAACAGAAATCTAACTAGGACAAACCCTTTTTACTGTAACCATATGTTATCATCTGACCTTTGCTAAACATTTGGTTTTATTAAAGCAGGGTACATTTTAAAACACATTCCACAGTCAAACTCGTATGCTTTGAATTTGATAGCTTATTTATGACACTGTTAACCTCCACTGGGGAAGTAGTTATATGTATATGCAATATATTATCCTTTATGTTTAATAATAATATAACTAATAGAGAAGAGTTGATGGTTCTTTGTGTAGCAAATAATTATTTTAGTACTATACATACATGAATATTTTTCTTCAATTTGTAGCTGTGATAGTAGAATGTATGGGAATTTGTGAACTTCTTAATTCCTCTATGGCTAGGTCAATGTTTTACAAACTTTAAAAAAAAAACGATCCTTAAAACTCTTGGTGTGCTTGATAACATTTTATAGCTCCCTTTTAGTTTTCATTACACTAGTGTTCTATGTGGAGTTTTGCCTACCACATGATTTGGTAATCTAAGTGAAGGTCAGACATCTGTATGACAAGAAACATGGGACTGGGCTGAAGTTTTTTTATTATTATTATTTTTTTTAATTTTATATGCATGAGTGTTTTGCTCTTGTGTTGTGCAATGCCCTTAGAGGTCAGAAGGTGGCATTGGATCCCCTGGAACTGAACTTACGGACGGTTGTTAGCCAGCATGTGGGTGCTGATACTCAAACCTGTGTCCTCTTCAAGAGCAGCCAGTGCTCTTAACCGCTGAGCCATCTCTCCAGCCCCATAGGCTGAGTTTTTGTCATGGCCCTTCCAAGTCTACATCTGTACCCTGACATTTCTCAGCTGTCACATTTTGTCCTTTTCCCCCAACCCTCAAGAGTGTTATCCCCAGCCTTCCTTCTTCTGGTAGTATTTATTGCATCATTCCTTTTGACTTGCCTTTCAACATGAAAAATCTAATAATTTCTTAATCCCATATCAGGACTCTAGATGACCATCCAATGCATATGTAATTATTATTGGATGATAATTGACTGATGTGAAAACTCTCCAACTTTCTACTTAGCTGAGGCTTTCCAAACTTTTTCAAAAGTGATGCCTTAGGTGGTAGACAGTTTGTGTTGTGGTGCGGCACCTCAATACTGACCATAGCTACACCATATTACAAGTAGGACCCAGCTAAACCCAAGAGTTAAAGTTAGAGGCAGTTAGCTCAAATGTGGGAGTAGAAAAGCTTGACCCAGCTTCACCAAGGTGTGGGTGTGAGAACAGGTCAGTGTGTTCCTGGTTGTTTCTAATAACAGATTTATGGCTTCTGTACTTTCTACTTGGCTCTTGCAGAACAGAAATTGTTCTCTTAGAGAATAGAAATTGTTAGGGGGGATTTCTACCCCTAAACTTGGGAACTTAAACTTTTCACCCCTGGATGTGGATTTTCTGTATAAAAGCTTACCTTAAAAATGGCTCAGGGTTGCACTTAGGACCTGAATGACCAGTGTAATTGCTGGCCAGGCTATAAAGTCTTCTTTTGGCAATTTTCTGTGTCTGAGTGGTCTTCTCTGGTGAGACACCTTCATAACCATATACCTGGCAGCTCAGTCCAGGAATTTTGAGCAAGGGGCCACTTAGATAATCAAAGACATTTGAAGACTGTTATCAGTCCTCTTTACACATGTAGCTGCCCTTTATATGACACAGAGGCTAAATGATTAAAAAGAGTTCCTTGATTGTTATTTCACTGTTGCTGATCTTCTCCATGCCATTTTCCTATGTGGCCTGAAGTGATGGCCCATGAAATTGTATGTGATAACTGGAAGACAGGCAGGAAGATGTCTCCCTGAACACACCACGTTCTCTGGGGATTTCTCCTGTGATCTTCTGGTGTCTGAATTCTCTAGCTAGTTGACAGCTCAACAAGATGCCAGCTTCCTTCCTTCCTTCCTTCCTTCCTTCCTTCCTTCCTTCCTTCCTTCCTCCCTCCCTCCTTTCTTTCCTTCTTTCTTTCTTTCTTTCTTTCTTTTTCTTTTTTTCTTTCTTTCTTTCTTCTTAGGATTTGGTTTTGGCCAGGCATGGTGGCACACACCTTCAATCCCAGCAGCACTTGGGAGGCAGAGGCAGGTAGATCTCTGTGAGTTCAAGGCCAGCTGGTCTACATAGTGAGTTCCAGGCCAGCTGTGGCTACAGGGATACCCTGTGTCAGAAAGATCCACCCCCCCAAAAAAAAGATTTGGTTTTGGTTTCTTTGCTTTTTTGTAGGGTCTCACTATGTAGACCTGGCTGGCCTGTACTTCATTATGTAGACCAGGCTGGCCTCAAACTCAGAGATCTGCATGTCTCTGCCTCCCTAGTGCTGGGATTAAAGGTGTGTGCCACCATGCCTGTCCCTTTATTAGTTCCTTATATATCCTTTCAATGTTTCTTTATGCACAAGCAAAAATATATATTCTTATCCCTGCCCCTTCTTTCACAAAAGGATATTACTGTTCTGTGCATTGGCCTGCATCTTGTTTTCTTCACCTGACTACATTTTGGAGATCGTTTTATGAGAGCACCTACAGAATTTTCTCATTCTTTTCTTTTTAAAAATTATTTTTACTTATGTGTACATGTGTGTGTGTGTGTGTGTGTGTGTGTGTGTGTTTGTGTGTGGATATGTTCCTATGAGTACAGTGCCTGGGGAGGCCAAAAGAGAGCATCAGATCCCTTGGAACTAGACTTACAGGCTGTTGTGGGTTGTCCAACATACATGTTGGGAACCAAACTGCAAGAGCAGTATGCCCTCTTAAGTTCTGAATCATCTCTCCAACCCCCTCATTCTTTCTTATAGGTTCATAGAGTACAACACTCAATTGTATTGATGTACCATAGTTTAGTAAATAATTACAATTTCTTCATGTCAGGTTTTGTGTGTGTGGGGGGGTGTTGGAATAGAACCCTGGACCTTCCTGTTAGTTTTTCAAAATTTTCCATCTTATGGGGTTGGAGAACTGGTTCAGTGAGTGGTTCAGAGCACTGACTACTCCTGCAGAAGACCTGGGTTCGATTTCCAGCACCCACATGGCAGTTAACAACCGTCCTTAACTCCAGTTCCAGGGAATCTGCTGCCTTCTTCTGACCTCCGAGGGCATTGCATGAAAGAGGTGCACTTACACACATGCAGGCAATACACTCATACACATAAAATAATAAAGTATATATTTTAAAAATCACATTTTATTTCTACATTTATGATACCATTTGATACTTTTGATAAAAAACATAACAAAGAGAAATCAAGTTGGTATTGACTTTTCTACTGGCTACCTTTCATAATGCTGAAAGGTGCTATGCCTGCTATTGGAAGAGAAAATTAATCATCAATCTTACTCAGCTGTGAATCCTGTGAACTGCTACAACACCTGATCTGGCAAGATATGCTGCCTGGTGCAATAGTGGCCATCAGGGGAGAGTAAAGACCCGAAGACAGCATGAACTTCCTTTTTAGGGTCACACTGTGGAAAGATCTCACATGGAATGTTTAGAATTTGACCACATGGGGACTTCATCAAATTGCCAAGAGAGATGAGGAAACATAGTCTGTTGATGGATAGCCACTTCTGACTAGAAGTTAGGAGTTCTACACTTTAGTAAAGAACAAAAAATTGTCTCTGTTAACATGATGGTGCTAAGGACTTCAATGTAAAACTGAATTCTAAATAATGTAGAAGCATTACAATCTAAATAATGGCATAGATCCTCCTCTTCAGGAATTTGCAGTGGGACCACTGAAGTAGAGCAATTCTGGATTCATGCAGGCTTTTACTTCTTACCTCACAAGCCTGGGGTTCTTTTTGCTCACAGTGTCATTTACTGTTTGCTAGAGCCCTTGGTCTCTAGTTTTTTTTTCTCTCTCTCTCTTTCCCTGTGAGTTACTGAACTCCTGTATTTTTGTTTGTTCTTTTCTCATTGCTTTATTCACATGTCCTTGGAGATAGCAATCTATTTCTAAGACAACTCTTGGGGCTTGTTAGTAAATTAATTGGTAGAAGGATGTCTCCCAGGGAACAAAAACCTTTTTATACCTCTGAACTTTCTATCTCCCTTCCCTTGCTCCCTCACTTGAATATGATAATGAATGGGCAGTTTAAGTGGCCCTTTTATCTTTACAGAAGGCTAAGGTTGCCTGAGAAAGGAGACCTGAACTGCAGACCCTGCTAAACCAAAAGGTAGGGATAAAGCCACAAAAGATACTAATGCCACATGGTTTATCACGCAAACTAGATTCTTCAAAGAATTTAGGGCACTAGAGTAATTCTATATATCATATATTTACCTGGTAGCTGAAAATTTCATTTTATTATATTGGTGGGCTATACAAAAATTCTATTAAAAACTAAATTCCCCCCAAAATTCTTCAGGATGATTGAGAGTTCAAGGTCAGACTGGGCTACTCAGTGAGTTAGAGGTCAATCTGGGCTACATAGCAAAACAAACAAATCCTTTCAAAAAATAAAAACAGGATATAGTATGTATTATTATATATTCAAGGAAGCTCCCTTATTTATTTTGTTCATATGAACACTAAAAATGACACAAGCAGGGATGGTGAGATAGCTCAGTGGATAAAAGTGCTTGCAGCCAAGCCTGACGACTGATTCCAGGATCCACATGATAGAAGAAGAGAAGCTATTCCCATGCAAGTCTCTGACCTCCACACACATGTCACGGCATGTGTATACCTGCACACATATGTACACACAATAAATAAATAAATAAAATATTTTAAAAGGTAACAGAAGCAGAATAATTTCTTGGAACATATTCTTACTCATTGATTAATTTCTTGATGTTATCTGTCTTTAATAACACATTACCAGTATTTTTCTGAAAAAATGTGCATGTTCTTTTCAATATGATCATACTATTTTAATTTTTCCTACAGTCTGTTTTATTATGGCTATATTTTATGCTTCAAATTTGAAATTATAGATATTTTCAATTAATTCTATGTAAGTCATAATGTTTGAATCAAGAATTATATAAGACCAGAAAAATCTGCTGAATAGAGAATATTCTCAAAACAATTTGTTAGAAATATATAAATATTTCAGCTCAAATATTTCACAGGTTCTATCTTTTGTGATTGAAGTTCTGAGGAAAAAGTACACCTATGTACTCTTAAAGATTCTGTAAGACTGATAAAACTCTGGGAGTGTGGAGCCTTGGAATGCTGCTAATTCAGAGAACTTGTCTGGCGCCTCTTAATGTCATTCATTCCCCAATTTCTGGGTCTGACCCAGTATCCTTTCAAACATCAGGTAAAAACTTTGAATGTGTTACCAGTCCATTAGCTTCCACCAACCCCAAAGTTAATAATGCCATCACATAGTATTTGAAACCTATAGCAGAGATTTCTTGACTTCGCTGTAACTTGTCTATCTAATGTTTTCACCAATGTATTTGGAAAATGCCTTATTTGTGACATTATTTGTCTCATAAGAGTCCATGTAACTACTTCCAAGCTGGAATATGTCATTCAAGACAACCTGAATTTGTGTTCCTAGGATATGGCCATGCATTTGGTGCACAATAAATGATCTTTTATTCCCTTTGAGGTGAGAGCTCTGTTTTGCAAGAATACTTCTCTCCATTCAGGATACTGCTCCTGAACTAATATTTTTATTAGACAAAAATTGTCAAATACCTTTTTTACTGTTTTTCCAAATTTATTTAAAACTTATACAACCTGAATTTGTGTTCCTAGGATATGGCCATGCATTTGGTGCACAATAAATGATCTTTTATTCCCTTTGAGGTGAGAGCTCTGTTTTGCAAGAATACTTCTCTCCATTCAGGATACTGCTCCTGAACTAATATTTATATTAGACAAAAATTGTCAAATACCTTTTTTACTGTTTTTCCAAATTTATTTAAAACTTATTTATGGGGAGAGAGAGAGAGAGAGAGAGAGAGAGACAGACAGACAGACAGACAGTCACAGGACAACTTGTGGGAGTCTGTTCTCTCCTTCTACTATGTGGGCACCAGGGATGGAATTCAGGTTATTAGAGCCATCTCGTCAGGCCAAAATTTGTTTAAAATTTTATGAATAATTTTATATAAAATTTTAGGAAATCTAAATTTAATTTCATTGTGGCGCAGAATGTCAATGCATCTAATTAAAATTACAATTGCCTCAAAAGATTTTCCTTGAAAGTTGAGATATTTCAAAGTACTGGTATTAAAAATTTAAAATCGACTGCTGTATACTATCTTGTAACCAGAATCTCAGGTTTGTTGATTTCCACCTTACTAAAAAACTTGGGAGATGGAAGTGGTAAAAGAAATCAGTTTATTTATAGTTTTGGCAAGACCTAAGGAAAGAAAAATCTCTTAGTTACTCACTTCTTTTGCTTTATCAGTGATATAATTTACAGAAAGGATGGAACAAAAGCCAGGGAATCTTTATATATAGACTTAGCTGTGAGATACATTTTCAGAACTGTAAGAAGTTTTTTCTTGGATGATCTCATTGCCAGCATGAGATTTCCTAAAATTTAATTCTGTAGGGTCTGTGTTATAGTGCTACATTATGAAGGTTTGTTTAGTTTCCAATCTTCTTCACTCTTTCTATGAGTATATATGTTAACATTTGGTATCACATGTTGGTATATTAGTTTTCTATTTCTGTGAAACAAATTTTTTTAATTATTTTTCTTTTATGTGTTTGAATGTATTGTTTGCATGTGTGTAAGTGCACCCATATCATGCAATGCCCGCAGAGGTCAGAAGAGGGAATTGGATTCCCCCGGAACTTAAGTTACAGATGGTTGTTAGTCACCGTGTAGGTGCTGGGAATTGAACCTGGGTCCTCTGCAAGAGCAGCTGGTGCTCTTAACCACTGAGCCATCTCTCTGACCCCATGAAACAAATTTAACAGCTTAAAGTAACACACAATTACTATCTCCCAATTTCTGTAGGCCAGGAGTTTGGGGTACCATTTTTGCTGGCTAACATATACAAGTCTCACTAGGCTATATTCTAGTTGTCAGCCAGGGTGTAGTCTCATGAGAGGTTCAATGTAGGTGAGATCTATTTTCTCCTCCTTCACAGTGTCAGCAGAGGTCATTTTATATTTGTAGGACTGAGGTCCATGTTTTCTTACTGGCTGTTCATCAACAGACTGCTTTTATATCCTAGGGTCTCTCCTCTATTCTTTGCCATGTGGACCTCTCCATAAATCTATTTGAAACATGGTAGTTTACTTCAAAGCCAGCAAGGACAGTTCCCTAGTGCATACTAAGAAGACAGAGTCTTCTGGCTACATGGCAATCTAATCATGGGAATTGTGATTTGAATGATAAATGTCTCCCATAGGCTCACATATTTGAACAGTTGGTCCCTAGTTGGTGGCACTGTTTGAGGAGGTTTAGAAGGTGCAGCCTTGGTGGAGGAAGTGTGTCACTGGGGGCAGGCTTTGAGAGGTCATAGCCTGGTCCCACTTCCAGTTTCTCTCCGTTTTGTGTTTGCTGTTGGAGATGTGAGCACTCAGCTTTCAGCTTCTGCTGCTGTGCCTGACACTTGCTGCCATGCTTCCCCACCATGATGGACTCATATCCCTTTGGAACCATAAGCCCAAATAAACTCTTCCTTTTATGAGTTGCCTTGATCATGGTGTTTTACCACAGCAACAGAAAAGCAATTAATACAGGAATGATATTCCATAACGTTTGCCATATTCTGTTGAGTACAAGCAACTGATACATCTAGCTCACAACTAAGGGGGAGGGAATTATACAAATAGGTGGACAGTAGAGGGATGAGATCCTTAACACCATCTTAGAATTCTTCCTAGGGTTCTTTGGGATCTCAGATTTATATGCTAGTAGATTATTGGGTGCTTCTTCTGGGAACCGAATTTTATTTTATTTTTATTTTTTAATTTTTTTTGTATTTTTGAGACAGGGTCTCCCTGTATCCCCAGCTGGCCTGGAACTCACTATATACAGCAGGCTGGCCTTGAACTCACAGAGATCCGCCTGCCTCTGCCTCCTGCTTGGATTAAAGGCATGTACCACCATACCTGGCTGGGAACCAAATTTTAAAGGAGAAAGAAATAAGGATTGGATAGTATATTAACCAGGGCTCTCTAGAGGAACAGAATTGACACAGTGACTATCTACCTATCCATCTATCATCTATCTATCATTTACTAATCAGGTTACTTCGAATAACAACAGTTGAGTCATACCTGAATATGACTGTGCATCATCTAGTATAGTAGATACTGGTAGTCCTTGAGGCTAGTTAGGTACCTTAGTGTCACAGTAGTCCCACAAGAGGCTGTCTCACACTGGAAAGGCAGAGAACCCAGTAGCTGCTTAATCCTTGAGGCTGGGTGCCTCAGCTGTCCCAATCTGGCAACGACAACCTGGAGGGTTCTTGGAGATCTGGTGATCCTTAGTCAATGATGGAAACCATGAAAGGCTGGTTTTGATATCAGTGAAGGAATCAGCAGCAGCAGCAACAGAATGAATCAACTCAGCATCAATAGGAAAGGTTAAACAAGTGAAAGGTGAATAATCTTCCTTCTGCCGTGCCCCTTTTTATCTGGATGGCTACCAGAAGGTGCCACTCACATTTGGGATGGGTAGTCCTACTTCAATTAAAGAAATTAAGATAATTCTTCAAGTTATTATAATTAGGGATAAATTGACATTAAAACCGACCATCACAGATAGAGAGGGAGAAGTTGCGACAGAGGGTTCATCTAATCCTACAGATAATTCTGAACCAGAGATGGTCCTTTAGAAGTGGCATGAAATGAAGCACACCAATAAGGCCTTGGTGGATGCTTCCATGAATGGAGACACACCATAGGGAAGGTAGCTCTCTTCAACAGAAAGCAATTTCTTGAAAAGGACTCAACTATGATCTATCAGCAACCAGAGTCCTCAGCAATTAAGAAATACTGCCTCTAGGACTGGAGAGATCGCTCAGCGATTAAGAACACTGGCTGCTCTTCCAGAGGACCCATGTTCGATTCCTAGCACTCACATGGTGGCTAATGTGCTGGATAGCTTTAGTATCAACTTGACATACCTGGCTTGAGGGAGCCTCAGTTGGGGAATTGCCTCCATAGAACTGGCCTGTGGCCATGTCTGTGGGGCATCTTCTTGATTGTTGAATGATGTGGGAGAGCACAGCCCACTGTGGGTGGTGCCATCCCTGGGCAGGTGGGCCTGCATTGCATAAGAAAGCAAGCTGAGCAGGGGCCAGGGGAGCAAGTCAGTAAGTAGTTCCTCCATGGCCTGTGCTCCAGCTCCTGCCCCCAGGTTCCTGCCCTGAGTTCCTACCTTGGGCTCCCTGACAAACTGTGACCTGGGAGATATAAGATAAAATAAACCCTTTCCTCCCCAAGTTAGTATTGGTCAGAGTGTTTTGTCACAACAATAGAGAAACAAACTAGGAAAGCTAACAACCATCCTTAACTCTAGTTCCAGGGGGATCCAATGCCCTCTTCTG
Source organism: Nannospalax galili (assembly GCF_000622305.1). Classification (NCBI taxonomy): domain Eukaryota; kingdom Metazoa; phylum Chordata; class Mammalia; order Rodentia; family Spalacidae; genus Nannospalax; species Nannospalax galili. The sequence goes on along the minus strand of NW_008341888.1, from coordinate 1,318,325 downwards.
ACATCTATGGGCATGGCACGACATGGGTGCACTTATACACGTGAAGGCAATATGCTCATACACACAAAAAATTAAAAACAAAGAATCACTGCCTCTAAGGGAGTGATGCTAGGCAGGTTGACCAGGCTCCAGTAGATGAATTCACACCAAGGGACATCTGGAGATACAAACTTGACTCCATAGGCCTTAACATACATGACAGAATGCATGAAATTCAGTGGTGGGAGATATGGGAGGGTGCGTATAGGGGAGGGGGTTAAATATGATTAAGATGTATTATGTGGAATGCACAAAATTCTATAAAATATATATTGGAAAAGGAATTACTGCCTCAGTTATGAAGGGGGAAATCTGAGGTATGTCACATCAACATTATACTTAGAAAACTAAACTATCTCCTCAATCATTACACATGTTACATAGCACTGTTGATAAAAATCAGTTGAGTTTTAAATACTAAATTCATGCTAAGGGTTTGGGGTTATACTGATAGATGGGTCACTACTATGTATCAGTGAGCTTTCCATTACTGTAACAAATACCTGAGATAGATAAATAAGCTCATATAGAGAAAATACTTCTTTTGATTCACACTTTCAGAGATTTCAGTTCACAAATGATTGGCCTTGTTGCTTTGGACCCATGGCAACACATCATGGGGGGAGTATGTGGTAGAGCAAAATCATTCACCTCATGGCCAGAAGCCAAACAGAAAAAGACAAAGAAGCTAGAGTTCCATATCACTTTGAAGGACATACCTGTAATGACCTGAACACCTCTCACTAGGGCCTACCTCCTAAAGGTTCCACTATCTGCCAATGGCACAACACTAGGGGCCAGGCCTTTACCACATAGACCTTTGGATGATACTTATGACTCAAATGTAGCAAACTACTGGGGTTGGGAGGGTGGCAGTATTGAGCTAGAATGTCAAGAGTAGTGGAAGTGGATAAAGTTTGGTGAATGATAGCTCTTTCATGCCTTTTGTTAGCATGAAAAAGATCATGGGAGGTCCAAGGCTAAGACACTACATTCCTCAAAGCCAAGGCTATGTTTCATTAAACTATAGTAGAAGCATATTGAAGCAAGATGAGATTTAATGGGGGAAAATGTAAAGTCCATTCACTAAGATTAAAAATTACTTGTATGAATGAAGGAAAAAGGAATCATGCTAAATTGTAGTTCATGTAAAATATATCAGAGAGCTAGGCATGGTGGCACAATCCTTTAATCCAGCACTCAGAAGGTAGAGGCAGTTGGATCTCTGTGAGATCAAGGGCAGTCTGGTCTACATAGTAAGTTCCAGGCCCACCGGGTCTACAGGGAGACCATATATATAGTTTTAATTACCACAGAGTTTAGCACTATGAACTACAGTGTGGCTGAGGAAAATAATAATGCAACCTTAAACACAGTTAATAGAAGTCTAGGTTACTGCAAATATCAGATCTATGTCTGTGCTAACCAGACCTCTTCTGTGCCAGTTTATGACACTATGTTGTATGAGTCATAAATATACAGTATGTGAGTCATCAGTATACAGCTCAGTGAATTTACACTAAGCAAACTGTTAGGATGACTGATTGTTCTGGTTTCACCAGGACTGTTCTGGTTTTATCCCTGTAAATCTTGCATCTGAGGCAAACTAGATAGCTGTTTACCGTAGACCACCAAGATTAAGAGACTGGAAATTACCAGCACTCTGTAAGCCCTTAAATGGCTGGTAAGTCAATTCCCACCCCTCCTCCCCAACGGGAACCACTCTCTTGAGTTTCAGCACCACAGATTATTTTGAGACACTGTATTTTTAATATGGGCACTAAAGAGCAGAGGTTACAATCTCATGGCCCATGAGCTGAATCCAGCTGGCAGACATCTTTTGAGTCATGCAATACTATACTAGCCTGTAGAACCTTTTAATCCCTAGTTTTTTTTTTAGTTGCGGGACAGTTTTATGAGTTTGGACACATATATTGACTCATACAACTCCTGCCATGGTCAGAATAAAGAGATGAGGGAGGGACAGGATATATCCACAGTATCTTTCTACAAATTACTTACTGATTAAAGTAAGGGAAAAAGAGTAAGTGTAGCTGGGCATGGTGGAACATACCTGTAATCCCAGCGCTTGAGAGGCAGAAGCAGGAGGATTGTTGCACATTCAAAGCCAGCATGCATGAGCCACATAGTGAGAACTAGGCCAGTCAGGGTTATAGAGCAGCAGTCTAAAAAAGTATGGGTTGTTTCAGAAGCTGCCTTACCCAAATGACCAAATTTAATATCATGTAGTAAATATCAACAGACATCATGTGTTTTCTAATATGATTGCACTAGGCACATAAAACCTGGAAAATATTCCCACTAAAAATGCATAGCCATGACAGGATCATGAGGCAACACCTGGCAAATGCAATTGTAGGAGACTTTGCAAAATACATGGCCTATTCTCCATGAATAGGACCCAGCATGTATGAGTGCATAGGGTTTTGTTGGGGGTTAGGGGGAGGCATGGATGGGGGAGGGGGTCTGGATTTGAGTGGGAAATGTATGAAATTTAAAAAGCTCAATAAAAAATTATAAAACAATACACGGACTATACTTTCATTAAAATGGCAATAACAGATAAACATGGTGATTCTCATCTGTGATCCCAGGACTTGGGTGGCTGAGGCAGGAGGATTGCTGTGAGCTCAAGGTGAGCCTAAGTTACATAGTGAGTCTCAAAACAAACAAACAAAACAACAGCAACAACAAAATGTCAACGAGCGGGCTCTGGTGGTGCATACATAGGATCCTAGCACTAGGGGAGTTGAGACAGGAGGGAGGCTGACCAGGACTATGCAGTGAGACCTGTGTCAAACCAAATCAAGCCAAATCAAACCAAATCAAAACCCTAAGCCCCCAAACAATCTCCTCAAACTCAGGGACAGGAAAGATTGTTCCAGCTTAAAATAAATTTATGAAACACAAAAACTAAATGCAGTATTTGATTCTGGATTGATTCTGAATGTTACAAAGAACATTATCAATACAAGTGGAAAATTAGAATAAGTTTTACTTTAGGTGATTGCATTACCCTGAGGTTAATTGTAATTGTTTTAATAATTATATCGTGGTTATATATGTGAATGCCTTTGTACTTCAAAAATATAAACTCATGTGCATTGGTGGTATAGTGGTGAGCATAGCTGCCTTCCAAAAATATAAACTCAGGGACTTAGAGAGATGGTTCAGTTGTTAAGAGTGATCATTTCACAGTGATGAGGAACTGAATTAGAATCCCAGAGCCATGTAATATATTAAAAATTAATATATTAAAAAATCCAAAGAAACAGTAAAAATAATCACAACTATATAATAATCATGCCTACATTTAAAAATATTTTATTTATTATTTTTATTTTATGCATATGAGTGTATTGCCTGCATGTATGTGAGCGCACCTGTGTCGTGCAATGCTGTGGAGATCAGAAGAGGGTTTCGGATTCCCCTGGAACTGCAGTTAAGGATGGTTTGTAGCCACCATGCGGGTGCTGGGAATCGAACCTGGGTCCTCTATAAGAGCAGTCAGTGCTCTTAACCGCTGAGTCATCTCTCTAGCCCCTCATGCCTAAATTTTTAACTCAAATATCATAAGACCATCAACTATCCAGTCAATATTCAAATTTTTCAGATTGTTCCATAAGCATTTGTATATATGCACATAGACATTTCTCGTTGGTTTGTTTGGATTAGGTTAGAAAAAAGGAATAGTCATTGTACTTCTTTGAAATGTCTCTTGTGTGTTTAGAAATATCGTTTTCCCACTCTCTTCCATTCTTGCAATGTATTGAAAGAACCAGGTGATTTATTCTATAGTTTCCTACATTTGGGATTTTGTTGGTTGTATGCAAGATAATAGTTTAACATAACAATTTCCTAATAATTAAAACAACATAACTGTTTTTAATGAATATTCAAATCAAAGCTAGATATTAACTGCCCTTTAATGTAGTATTCATTGAGCATTCAAATAAAGCTAGATGTTGAAAACTTCCAAAGGCATTTTATAGTAGAGAGGGCAGGAGTTTGGACCTGTGAGATTCTCAGGATCATTACCAGCTGGATATTTTATAGTTCCAAGAAAATACCAGCACAGATGAGACATGATTACAAGTGTAAGCAGTTGTCATGGAGCCTGAAATTTGCTGTCTTTAAAATGCCTTCTGCTCATGTCTTCCTGGGGTAAGATATATGTACTTCAGAATCTCATTAGACCTAGATCTCAGCAAAAGAAGGGCCAAGAAAGTGTGTGCTAGTTTTAATATATGCTCATAAATTCTCCTATAATTTTTTCCTTTAAAAGTTGAAACCCCAGAAGAAAACAAGGGGGAGGGGAAAATAAAGCCCATTAACTCCCCACGTAAGTGGGGACTGGATTCAATGGTGCATATCCAATGACTAGAATCTGGCTGAGGTGATGGTATATGTCACTTGAGAAGCAGTAATAAAAGGTATCACAATTTCCTTCTCGTTCTGTCACTTGCACCCATAATTGGGGACACTGAGCTCTTCTATCACGGGGACACTCACTAGGCCTTCCAGAAAGGACCAAGTGGTAGGAAACTGAGACTTCTTTCCAATATCCATGTGCGCACCATCTTTGAAGAGGATTCTCCAGTCCCAGTCAGGTTTTGAGATAACTGAAATTTATAGGTCAGATCATTTGGCCAAGACTTTTGTCTGGGTCCTCGAGGGATTCTGTTTGACTAGCCCTGACTTTAGGCTTCTATCCTTGTCACTGAAGAACCCAGTTTAAACAAGAATCCTTATAAGTCAGGTTAGGGAAAATTTCTCATTCTTGACATCTGCCCACCCCTGCTATTGGACCAGGGTAGGAGACAGTCTAGGTTATGTGCTGGCAAGATGGCTCTGCCAGTAACAGTGCTTGCAACCAAGCCTGACAACTTTTCAATCTCTGGGACCCACATGGCAGGAGGAAAGAACTGACTTCCAACAGGGTGTCCATACACACACACACACACACACACACACACACACACACACACACACACACCTTTTAAAAAGTTCTCTTTAAAAAAAGACATTCCAGGTCATTTTATTTGACCATGGATTGAGATGAGAGGAAGCCAGGATTTAGTGTGCAAGACAACTGCCCTGTTTTCTCCTATTCATCTCATTCCTGAAGTGTTCTCTTTCAGGGTTACAACATCAAGTCTGTGTGGTTTATCAGGACCCTTACTCTTCGATGAATGCAAAAGTATTACCAATTAAACCAAAGTCCTGTTCATCTTTTACAGTCTCAGTGGACTCTTCTGGAATTGGTAGATGTCCTTTTAGGAAAATAATCCAACAAATTTCTTTAAAAAATGTTTGTGCACGTGTGTGTGTGTGTGTGAGTGTGTGTGTGTGTGTGTGTGTCACAGCACACATATGGAGGTCAGGGGACAATTTGTGGGAGTCGGTTCTCTCCTACCATGTGGGTTACAGGGTTCAAACTCAGGTTACCAGCCTTGGGGACAAGGACTCATGTTTGTTCTATAGCTCCACTTTGTCATTCTCAAGATGTGGGTGATTATTTAGTCTTATGGAGATAAGATCATTGTTGAGACCCTATTAATTGTGTATTTCTGAATAACAAAGTGCCTCAAAATTTAGCACCCCAAACCAATAAATATTCTGGATGTGGTGGCACACACCTTTAATCTCAGTACTTGGGAAGCAGAGGTGGGTGGAACTCAATGAGTTTGAGGCTAGCATGTTCTATCTAGCGAGGTCCAGGAGAGGCAGGGCTACATAGTGAGACCCTGTCTCAAAGAAGCAAAAGAAAAAGAACAAAAAAATTTATTTCATACTTTCTATGAGCCAGGAACTTGGTAACAGCTAAACTAATTCTGGTTTGAGGCATCTTGTGAGATTGTAGTTACACACCAGACATGGCTGCAGACATCTGACAGCTTGACTGGGGTGGAAGAAGCCACTTCCAAGGTGGCTCATTCACAGAGCTGTGGGCAGCAGGCCTCTTTTTTTGTTGGCTCTTGACAGAAACTCTTAGAAGCCAGAGTTCCTCACAATGTGAGCCTCGCCATAAAACTATTTGAGTGTCCCCAAGACATAGCAAGCTAGTGTCTCCAGAATGAAAGGTGTGTATGTGAGAGACAGAGAGGCAGAGAGATACAGAGAGATACAGAGAGACAATCTATCCACAATGCTTTTTATAAATATATTTTTATCGAATTTTTGTGTTTCTTAAACAATATCTTAATAATCTTTATACCTCCTTCTCCATTGGTACCCTCCCATAGACCCCCCACTGGAATTTCATGCATTCTGTCATTTATGTTGAGGCCTATTGAGTCAACTTAGTGTCTCCTGATGTCCCTCAGTGCAAGTTTGTTCACTGGGGTCTAGTCAGCCTAGCTAGAGTCACTCCCTTAAAGAAGATCAACTCTTCCTCACCCAGTAGTATTCAGTTTCTCAATAGTTATTGGCTAAGATTGGGGTCTGTTGCCCATTTCCACAGTTCTATGCTAGGTTTTTGTCTGCTTGAGTTTGTATAAGTTTTGTGCATGTTGTCACCATTGCTGTAAGTTCATAAGAGTGAGGTCCCAGGAGCCTTTAAGAGTCTGTTTCCATATAGTCATGCACCACCTCCCCTGGCTCTTATAATCTTTCTGTCCCCTCATTTGAAATGGTCCCTGAGCCCTGGGTTCATTGCCCTCTGTTGCATGAGGGAGCTTTGTTGATGAGAGTTGAGAGATGCATTAGTATTCTCTTTACCCCTTGTTCCACTGTGTTCCATGAGTCTTAGTGTAGAGGTTCCATTGTAGATGTGCCACTTAGGGTTGGGCATTTCACTGACAATCTCTGTATATGACCAGTTGTAGAACTCTGTAATATTCTATGTCTATTGAAAAAGAAGCTTCTTTGATGAGTGGTGACTGATATACTTGTCTGTAAATATAAGGATAGGATTTAGCACATAGTAAGAAATTGCATTTGTCTAGGGATGTGACAGCCTTGGGGTTTTCTCTAAGACCTATGACCTCTCCAGCCATGTGTATGTGGCTATATTTACAGTACCACACATGAGTTCCCTTCTATTGAGTGGGCTTTAGGTTCAATTAAGTAACTATTGATTACCCAAGATAAAAGTGCCACTACTACCCCAAAATAGTTTGCTGTGCTGGTCATTGTTGTAATTATTAGGCCTTAAAGCTGGGGTTGGACCACTGATTGATGTTCTCCCTGAGCAGTTTGCATAGTGCTCTCCAAAACTATGAGAGCTAGCCTTCAGGGAGGTGACTTCCAGGTCAATTCTAGTTCCATTGCTAGAAGTCCTGTGCCTGAAGCATGTCTTGTCTTCAGCAATAGGGTCTTACTTTCATGTACTGGGAGGCAATTAAGAGTTGTGGCAATAGCCTGTACAATTTGGGGAGGCTCTTGGACTATCTTAGCCAACACCTCAAAGGGAGATTTCTCCTGTCTGGCACTGTTTCTTGTTATATAGCCTTTAGCTATACACATGGACTCATGTAGAGATATAGTATGTGTAATTTTTCAGTAGGTTTTTGAACTAAAATGATTCCCTCTTTTTTTAACACAAGCTAGGCATTATTTATCTCTCCTCTCTCTCTTCCTGTCTATCCACAATGCTTTTATGGCCTAGTCATAAAAGTCATCCACAGTTACTTCATAACATTCTATTAATCAGAAATGAGTCAATATCTATACAGCTCACAGTCATGGGGAAAAGAATCAGACTGTATTTCTTTGCAGTGCTGGAGAGTGAACCCAGGGCCTTCTACATCCTGGGTAAGTGGTCTGCCACTGAGAAGTTCCTCCAGCTGGGTGCCACTTTTTGAAAGAGGAATATGAAATAATCTGTGGACATATCTTAGAACCACCCCAAACTCTAAATGAAATGTTCTCACAGGTCAGTATCTCAAGCAAGAAGGGAGACTAAGGGCAAAAAGAACAAAGGTCTTGCTCTTCTAGCTGCTAAGTTTCCCAGAACATGTCAGCACACTTCCCCTTTTATCTCACTGACCTGAATTGGGTCAATGCCCATTCCTAGACCAATGTGTGACAAAGGGAGATGGGATTGCCAGACTCAGCTTGGCTCACAATTCATCTGTTGGTGCTGGGAGAAAAGCCTATATTTGCTGAGCACTTGTCACTAGCGCAGTGCTCTATTAAATCGGATTTCTGCAAGCAGGGAAAGTGGTGGGTGGGAAATAGCTATTGATAGGTAACAGTGACTGTAACAAATAGTTTCCCCATTCTCTTAGGATAAAAATTGTGTCATTAACATTGTTATAATACCCAAGGGATCTGGTCCACACTTGCTTTGCTTCGCAAATATAATTTTTGCCTTCTCTATTTTCAAATTTTTGTGCTGTCACAGGTTTCTGCTGTTACTTCATGGGGTTCAGTGTTCTCATGGTTAAAATAGATATCATACCTACTTCATAAAGTTATTGTGAGGAGTAATGAGTCACATATATTTGGTTCACAGCAGTGTCTGGCAAACAGTAAGCACTCAATAATGGGAAAGAATCATTAAGTCAGGTCTTCAGAGTCTATGCTTGTTTTGTTTCCTTGCTGATGTTGTAAGGTGCAGTTTTACCTTATCCAAAAGTAATCTGTCCCATTACCACAATAACTCAGGAAGAATGAAATAACTACAAAATGATAGGTCACAGGAAGGCCAGGAGGCCATAGACTCATTTGGGAATAACTTCTAGGAATTATTTTCTAGTAAGATTGAAAGGAACAAAAGATTTGAAAGGATTGACAGAAATGGATATTTATCTGCTCACTGTACATCTGTGTCTCATTATCAGACTCACTTGAGTCTTAATATCAGTGCACTGTGGGCCCCGTGATATGGCTCAGTGAGTAAAGGTGCTTGTTGGCAAGCCTGACAATGTGAGTTCAATCCTTGACACTCACATTGGTGAAAGGAGAGAATTGTGTCCAGCAAGTTAGCCTGTGACCTCTGTGTCAACAGTCCAATAGAGGCAATTCCCCAATTGAGGCTCGTCAACCCAGATGTGTCAAGTTAACACTAAAGTTATCCAGCACAATTTCCAAGTGTGAAAATGGCCTCTTCACAGCAAAGGATACAAACAACAGAATTAAATATCAAACGATGGCTGGAAAGGTGGATCAGCAGGGAAAGGCACCTGTCACCAAGCCTGACAACCGAGTTCCATCCCTGGCACCCACAAGGCAGAAAGACAAAACCAACTCCTGTACATTGTCTTCTGACCTCCTCATGGTTGTTACACACACACACACACACACAATGTGATAAAAAAAATCAAAGAATTTGCAATACACTGTGAATTACTATGCTCCGACATCTCACATTGATGTTAATTACCATATGGAGAAAAATTTTGTTTCCAACTCAAATTATTTCATTTTGCCAACTGAAATTGTATTTGAAACAGAGTACTTAGTTCTTTAGTATCTATAATGAAGTAGTTAAATGTATGAATTTGTCACTGGCAGCAGGAAAATGCTGTTGTTGTTCACAGTGCACCTGGTGGAGAGTAGAGACCTCTTTAGAGTTGGGGGGTGGTGCAGGTGCTTAGGTACACCAAGACACCTTTACATCCACTACAGAAAAGACCTTCAGGGGGAATCAGAGTGAACAGTGGGTTTGTTGATAAAGCAGAATGACAAAGTACAGGGCCAGTGAGAGGGCTCAGCAGGTAAAAGTGTTTGCTATGCAAGTGTGAAGACAAGTTTCTGGAACAGAATTCCTGGGACCCACGGTAGAAAGAGAGTTGTCTTGACCTCTTTGCACCATGGCATATATTCTCTCTCTCTTCTTCTCTCTCTCTCTCATACACACATCATCATCATCATAATCATCATCATCATAGTAATAAAGTAAATAAAAATAAGAAAATAAGAAAAATATGTTTAAAAATTATAAAAAGAAAGCCAAGATACACTTGAAGGAAGTCAAGTGTGGGTGTTGGGAGAGGAATGAACTTTTTTTCCTCAGCAGTAGCTGTATATGTGACTCTGGGGCTTTGGAGTGATTTAATCTGTAACTAAGTTTAGATATTAGGGAAAGTGTGTGCTAGTACATTTGTCTTTCTTTTTGTCTTCAGATCAGAACAGGAAGAGTAGTTTATTGTGCACACTACACTGGGCAGTAACCTGAGTAGGGCTTTCTGGGTATATTCCTCTTTTCTTATCCAGAGATCTCTGTGCTTGCAGAAGAAACCTTTTTAGGCACACTCACACTCTGCAGGCCTGCAGCTGGAGAAAGGTGGTGCTAGTAGAGAGAAAACATTCTTCAAAACTGGCTCAGTGGTTTAAGAACATTTGCTACTCTTGCAGAGGACTGGTGTTTGGTTCCTAGTACCCACATGATAACTAACAACCATCTCTAACTCCAGTTCCAGGGGATCCAATGCCTCTTCTGCCTTCTGCAGGCACCAGACACACATAGGTGCACATACTTACATGCAGCAAAACACTCATAGAATAAAGACAAAAAAATCAAAGGGATCCTTATACATACTTCACACTTAAGGTTGTCCTTAAGGCTTAGTTCATTAGCCATTTTTAACAATCTCATATGTGATATTTTTTCAGAAAGGGGGATTATACTTCTTTTTAAAAATTTCATTTGTTTTTGAATTAGCATGCAAAGCAATGGACTTCATTATGGCATTTTAATAATACATTTTGTTCATCCTCCTCTTCCATACCCCCTTTCTATGCCCCTTCATTTCCTTCCTCCCCCCCCCCTTCGGTTGCCCTTATTATGCATTCACGTCACTTGTTTCCTGTTGTCCCTTTGTTCTCTCCCTCTGCCTCTTAAAAACCCATTTTTCCCCTTTCACGGTCCTCTTTCTAGTTTCATGACCTATATTTATCCTCTTCATATATATGCATACATAAAAATTAAAGTGTAGTATCTGTATATGAGAGCATAGTATTTCTGAGTTACTTTGCTTAATATACTAATTTCCAGAGGTGGTCTGGTCAGTTAAATTGAAAACTCATGAGTGTCAGCCAGATCAAAAGACACAAATAGGAACCAGGAGAGTGAGGGGGAAGGGCTTCCATTTTCCGGGTTCCCTTTTGTTTCCTAACTAGCAGTTGTGTCTGAGACTGCAGGCAAGCACTTTACCACTGAGCAGCATCCACAATAGATATTAGTCTAGATCCTGATGGCCCAGGCTCTACAACCTTAGGCAAGTCACTAAATCTTTATGCATCAGTTATTTCACCTGTAATAACAGAACATACTTCGGAGGTGAACGTTGCTAACGTATGAAAAATACTACATATGAATAATGTAACCAAGTCAATTGCGTTGCACTTTTTATTTTAAAAGGGGCGGGGGGACCTGGTCCTTTTCTGCCGTCTGAGAGGTTTCAATTACTAAATAAGGCCTTGTGTAAAATTCCATTTTAGGAAGTCGGGAAAGCAGAGGTTTGCAAAATGAGGTGGCATTTTCCAACAACCGGGAAACGGCCCTGGGAATTCCATCAGGTGGGGGTGCTTTTCCCAAGGCAGTCGGGAGCATGCGCAGCGATGCAGCCACTGTGGGCACAACTCTGGGAACGCGGGGACAGAATCGGCCTCACGCCTGGCATACACTTTCACGTCCACCCCAAGGCGCCACCTTTTACTCTCTTCTAGCCAGTCCTTCGGTGCCGCCTCCCGCTCCTCCCCTAGGAGGGGACGGTTCCCTGCTGCTCGCGTCGTGCCGGACGTGACAAATGGAACCTGCACGTCCCACCAGTCCCCCTGCAGATGGACAGCACCTCGGAGCAATGGCAGCGCGTTGCCCTTCTGGGCGACGGCCAATAGCAGCAGTTCTGCTGGGCCGGCGTTGAGCCGCAGCTGGGAAGGGGCGGGACGGAGGGCGGAGCCAGGGGTGGGGCGGGCGCGCTCCGGGCCTTGAACCGCTCGGCATTCTGCATGCTTCTCCGGTGTACGTTGTTCGCTGTAGTCTCCGCTTCATCAGCTCCCGGCCTCTCGCCCCTACTGTGTTGCCACAATGTCGCTTTCTAACAAGCTGACCCTGGACAAGCTGGACGTGAAGGGGAAGCGGGTCGTTATGAGGTAATCCTGTATGGCTGCCATAATCGAGGCTCTGCTGCAGCCTCACCGGCCCTGGCGAGCATGCTCTCCCGGGTACCCTAAGTTGCGCTTCCCTTTCTGCTGGATCTCAGGGCTCCTGGGCTTGCAGGGCGGGCAAGGTTTTCCCGCGTACTCCGTTGGGGTCGAGGCTTTACCTAGGTTTGATGCCTCCTAACAGCTTTTCTTCCAGCTCAGAAAGCGACCAGAGTCTCGTTTCAGGAGTGGATCCTACTGAGAAATGGCTCCGATTGCCAGGATCCACCTCTTTCTTTTTTCTGAAATGCAGTTTTGTCCTCTCTAGCTCCCAGTCGGCGAGGTGGAACCTAATGCTTATCATGAAATCTCTAGGTCCCGGTGGACGGACCTTGAAAGGTCATTTGGTTAATTTCCCTTCCCCCCACGGTCCATGGACCAGCCCTGACCAGAATGAAACTGCCCACCTTTCAATGGTCCCCATACAGAAGGATTTCGGAACTGTTCAGGAGTGGAGGCCCCACTAAGAATTGTGGAGGAGCGGGTGAGGCCCAGCGGATGAGGCTCTGTATGGCTTACGTAACAGGCCTCTGCTGGCCTACCTTGCCGTTGGACTCTTGGCCACGGGGTTTGCATCAGGATTGAGACACATGCTGGGTCAAAGTAGGGTGTGGCTGCTCTGACTTGGAGGCCTCCAACCCCACTCTCAGAGGCAGCTAGAGAAACAGGATGTTAGAAGGGAGGAAGTCTCCCTACGCACATGGGAGTCTCTTACCCTACACACGTGGATCCCGTGTCGTTTACCAAGGTGGCTTTTCCCTAATCGGCCAGAATTACTAGCGTGATGTATGGAATTTTGACATTCCTCCTTTTTGTAATATACAGTGTCTTTTGTGTTCCAGGAGTGAAGGACAATGGTTAGGCACGGAAATGATGGATTTGACTGTTCATATAACTCTAGAATCCAAGGATGGTGATTTTGAAGGGCCATAGAGTTCCGGTGACTACTTTGTGCAGCCTTGACGGTTTTTGGAAGTGTGGTTGACTGATGGGCAGTAGGTGAATGATATAATCCCCGTTTATAATTTTAGACCAGTTCATGTGAGGGCAACTTTTAGATTACTAACACACGTGTAAGGCAGCAGAGGCTCTCCCATCTCTGCACTTAGGAGTTGGAGAACTGGGCTGGGTGTGGTGGTCCATGCCTTTGGTCCCAGGACTCGGGAGGCAGAGCAGGTGGATCTCTTGGTCTACATAGCCAGTTCCAGGCCAGCTGGGGCTACAGGGAGAACCTCCACAAAAGAGTTGGAGAACTGTACAGGTACACTTCCATTGTAGCTAATATTACTTGGCAGATGGTCTTCTCTTAGTGTGCAGATGCTGTGCAGATCTTCAGAGCCCAGTAATGTTATGTTCATGAGAAACACTTATGTATCAGTTGCCCTAAATAGATAGGGTGGCCAGGATCCCTCCTAGTATTAGATAAAGGCAGGATCTAGCTCTCATAGACAGGTAGATTTTGGCCTGGCTTTCAGGTTTAAATTATATCCTACCTCCACTGGCTTGAGGCTGGCCTTTCTAGATGCATGCAGCTGCTGAAAGGCAAACTGTAGGGCCCCATGCAGGTCACCATCCTGTAATTGTAATTGCATTTTGGGGTTTTACTTCCCCTCCTGCAGGGAAATTGTCTTGAGGAATTAACTATGCAGGTTAGGGGAGAGACTGGAGGGAGTGCTTAGATTTTTCTCTCTCTGCACCAAATGCGGTTTTGTTTAACACAGATAAACCTTGGTCCTTTATATGATTGGCTAGCCGATTTTTGCTGAAGGAAAATGACCTCTTCAAGGTTATTGAACTTTTAAGTTTGTGGCAGAGACAGGACTAGAATTTGAGTCTCCTTGGCTATTAATCAGATTTTCTAAGTACTTGGACATAATGACCAAGGACAGGTTGAAATAAAACTTTTTGTCTGCTGTGGCTGCAACCACTTTTCTTTCTGTTATGTAGGTGGATTGTACTTATTTAGGCTGAGGACAGGAAGTTGCTTTGTTTCCTCGTTGATTAACATCACTCTTAAATAGAGAGTTGCATTGTAGGATTACTTTTTAGAGGAGTCTAATCAGCCATGAGGGAGTGAGCTCAATACCATTTTGTTTCAGTGCTTTTTGTGGTGGCTGCTGGCTGTGATTCAGAAATGGGGCCTCGAGTCATGACTGTTTCACTTTCCTCCATTCTGCCCTGTAGAAGGGCACTCTGTTTGCTGACTTGTTCCTTGGTTTGAATTGGCAGAGGAAATTGGTTTGTTGGGGGAACTTTATTATTTTTTGTGCTGCTGGGGAATCAAACACCAGCCTTTTTGTGCTCAAGTGCTCTACCACTGAGCCACATACTGCAGCCCCTTTTGGAGAAACTTTATAGATAGCCAGAAACCTCTGGCTGGTTAATCCCCAGGTTCCCCTTCAGTTTTCTTTTGTGTGTGTGTGTGTGGGGGGCTCCAGCTGACTTTATTAGCCCCACTGAGTGTGGGGGGAGGGGGAGGGAGTTCCAGCTGACTTTATTAGCCCCTCTGAGTGTGTGTGTGTTGGGGGGTAGGGGGCTCCAGCTGACTTTATTAGCCCCACTGAGTGTGGGGGGCAGAGGAGGGAGTTCCAGCTGACTTTATTAGCCCCTCTGAGTGTGTGTGTGTGTGGGGGTAGGGGGCTCCAGCTGACTTTATTAGCCCCTTTGAGTAACTTTCCTGCTGTTTTTTTGCCACATCATTTCCTTTCAGTTCATATGTTGCCAGTTATCCTTTGCTTGCTTGTGAGGTACTTCCTTTTTTGTTGTTGTTGTTCCCTCCTGTGTTTAGACCTCAGTGGTTTCTCTTGTTGTGACTTGTTAAGCAACAGCCCCGGTGCAGTGGAAAGAGAAAAAGGGAGAGCAGGGACTGCCATGGCCCAGTTTTCCAGGGGGAACAGTGAAGCAATGATGGGCGTGGTTCCTTTGAGAGTTTTTGGTGGAACTCGACCTGCAATCCTGGAATTTCAGTAAAGACATGATATTCCCACTAAGTGCTTTTTAAAGTTTTACTTTGCAATAATCATGAACTCAGAAGAATGCAAAGATTGTACAGAAACTCAGTTTCATCCATCATTATAAATGCAGTGTTGAAAGTCAGAATCTGATATTGATATAAAGTGCGTGTAGTCTGCCATTTTATCACAGGTAGATTTTCATAACCATACTCACAATCCAGACACAGAACTGTTTGTTCACCACCAGGATCTTCCTCATGCTACCCACTTATAATCATACCCTCCATGCCTGACTCTTGGTGATTACTGACCCGTCCTCTGCTTACAAACTTTTGTCATTTTAAAAATGTTACATAAATATATTCACATAGTATAAAACTTTTGGGGATTGACTTTTTTCACTCAGCATTTATTCAAGATTTACCCAAGCTGGCACATGTGTCAGTAGCATGTTCCTTTGAATTTCTGAGTAGTTTTCCACGGTATGGGTGTGTCATAGTTGAATCATTCCTCCATTGAAGGCTGGGTTGTTGCCAGTTGGGGCCATTACAAATGAAGCCACTATGAACATTCTTGTGCAGGTCTCGGTTTGGCAATGCTCTGTAATTTCTCTTGTAACACACCTAGGAGTGGAATTGCATGCACTCTGCCACTGAATGCTCCTATCTTTGACCTTTTGAGGCATCTCCAGATGGTTTTCCAAAGCTGCTGCACCATTTTACATTCCTATTAGTAGCGCATGAGTGAACAGTTTGCATCCTCACCAGCATTTGCTGGTGTTTGTAACTGACCTGGAAGAAATGAATATATTATGAAGAGACACTGTAGCTCTCAGATTCTTAAAATAGTGGGCCCTAAGAAATTGGAATTTCTCCAGGAATCTTATGCTGGGAGGAGAAAGGTCTGACCTATCAGAAGGGAAACCCTTCTGTCCAGCAGTTATAAGCTTACAGACAGCAATGGATCAGTGGTGGCTGGGGGCACATCTTGACTTGGACTGCTTAGATGTGTATCCCTGGTCCTGTATTTGAACTTCAATCCTGAAGATGGACTTGGTCACTGGGTCCCTTTGTCTCTTCCCAGTGTGCTCACATTGAATAAATCTCATTTTTCTGCTTTTTACTATTTTTAAAAAAATTAAAAATTTTTTCTTTTTATTTTATGTGTATGCGTGTATCACCTGCATGTAGGTAAGTGCACCCATGTTGTGCAGTGCCCGGGGAGGTCAGAAGAGGCTGTTGGATCCCCTGGAACTAGAGTTATGAACAGTTGTTAGCTGCCATGTGGGTGCTGGGATTCGAACCTGGGTCTTCTGCAAGAACAACCATTGTTTTTAACCGCTGAGCCATGTCTGCAGCCCCCTGCTTTTTACTATTAATTTGGCTATTCTACTTGAATTGCCAAGGATGAGTGACAAAGCTTAGCTTCTTGGGACACAGATTGTGACCCAGGTTCGGTAACACCGTTATTTTTTATTTTAGCCACTCTGATAAATAGAGTGATACTTGAATCTGTTTTTGAGGCAAAGCTTGAGACTGTTCCCAAGAAGTAGAAGAAGAAAGGGTGTATGTTTTAGAACAAAATGGAACAAGTGGAGTGAATAGTGTGCATGAAAGTTCCCAGAAAAAAAATGGCATCTTCAACTGCACCTCTTGCAAGGCTGATTAGCTGATTAAAACTTCACTCAATGATTGTGGAGTGTTTGGAATGCTGCAGGACCAGAGCCTAAATATAGTTTCTCTTGGGCTATCTTTAGCCTCCTAAATAGCCATTCTTTGTCCCATCTCTGTGTCAGGCCTAACATCCTGTGACTAACAGATAAAAACCTTTTGTGATGGATTAATAGGCCACTAGTCTTTACCAATCCCAAAGCTAAAAGCGTCATCAGATATAGCATCCGAGGCCCGTGGCAGAGATTTCTCTGCTGTAACTTGCTTCTGATGTCTCCACCAGTGTATTAAAATAATTGTTTTGACTTATGGCCTTGTTGGTTCTGTTACTATCCAAACTTTATGAAACTTACCATTGTGGAACATGAAATTTGGGGTGATCTAAATCTGTGTTCCTGGGCCATGATCACTCCCATTTGGCTCCAGAATAAACTGGCTCCAGAATAAACTATCTCTTACCTCCTTTGAGGTGAGAGTTGTGGTTTTTGAGAAGCTAAAGGCAGAGTTGCTTCAAGTCTACGAGATGATGAGCGAAGGTAATCAAGAGGGCAGCAAGAGAACTAATCCACTTTTCATCAGGAAGTTGATGCCATCACAACTGAGATAGTTGTGATCTATTTTGGGGTATTTCAGCCCAAAGGCATTCCTTCCTGTAAGATTCTGGGAGCAGGGCATGGCACTGCAAGGGGTGGCCTGTGCTCCCCACTCTTGTCCCCTCTTGCCATTAACCCTTTTGTCATGAGTCTTTCTGGGAGACTGTGGGAGGGGAAGTGAGCCCTGGTAATGAGATACCTGATTTGCTTTGGTATGTACTTTAAGGCTTGCAAAGGCCTGCTTAAGATATTTAAAAACTATGCTTCACAAGTGGCCTTAAACCAAGTGCAGTGTATTTCTTTGTTCAGAAGCATAGTACCTTTTAATTATAAAGGCTTTCTTAAAAAATGAATTAAAGCTGGGTGTGGTGGCACACGCCTTTAATCCCAGCACTCGGGGAGGCAGAGGCAGGCAGATCTCTGTGAGTTCAAGGCCAGCCTGGTCTACATAGTGAGTTCCAGAGGATCCAACGCCCTCTTCTGACCTCTGCGGGCATTGCACAACTCAGGTGCACTTACTGCACGCACACAATACACTCATACACATAAAAGAAAAATAAAATAAAGAAAATGGTAAAGCAGGGATGGGGATATAGCTCAGTGATAGAGCACTTGTCTGCATCCCTAAGGCCCTGGATTCAGTCTCTAGTACCACCACAAGAATATGATAAAACAGTAATCTGTAAAGTAAAAAGGGAAAATTTCAATGTATTATTAGCTTATACCAACTTTGATCACTTGCCTTCTGATTGCCCGTTTTTCAACTGGAGTGAGGCTGTCTTTTTATACTGTCTGTGTATTGCTTGAAGGGCATTATGTAAACTTGGATCCTGGGTTTCTTTCTAGTACAGAATCGGACCTTCAAAAAAATATTTTGAATTTCTCTTTTTCAAGGGATGTTTTCACAAGGACCCATAAATAGTGTCAAAACAATTGGAATCAAGATGTGTTACTTATTTCTCAGCCCCTCAGGACACCCCCTCAGGCTATGTAGATAACTACCATGTCAGGCCAAAATATAGAAAAACACATTTAGGGACAACTGCCTTGAGCTTCCCAGGTCTTCAGGGCTAGCTCTTGTGGTGTATGTTAGTTTTTATGGTTTTAACTTTATTTTTAAAGTATTAGATACATACCTAAAAAGATACAAGTCATAAGCTCAAAAATGAATCAGGAAATGGGCACATTTGTAAAAACAGGTCAAGAAGTAGAATGTGAACTCATACCCAAGAAACCCTGTCTGGTGACCTCTTCCTGTTACTGTTCCCACCCTCTTGTCCATGACCAAATATTATCTTCATTAAAACTTTTTATTATATTTATTCATTTATTTATTTAGTGTGTGTGTGTGTGTGTGTGTGTGTGTGTGTATGTATGTATGTATGTATGTATGCCAAGTCATGTGTATTGAGGCTAGAGGACAACTTGTGAGCATTCTCTCCTTTTACCATGTGGGTCCCGGGGATTGAACTCAGGTTGTCAGGTTTGGTGGCAAGTGCCTTTACCCACTGAGCCATCTTGCCAGTTTGCTATCTTAATTATTTATTATTATTATTTATTTTTATTTTATGTGTATGTGTTTTGCCTGCATGTATATAAGTGCACCATGTGCATGCAAACCCATAGAGGCCAGAAGAGGGTGTTGGATCTCTTGGAACTGGAGTTGCAGATGGTTGTTAGCCTCCATGTGGGTGCTGGGAACTGAACCTGGGTCCTCTGCAAAAGCAGCAAGTGCTCTTAACTGCTGAGTCATCTCTCTAGCACCCTCTGTCTTTTTGGGTGGTGTTAAGACAGGGTCTCCCCGTAGCTCCAGCTGGCCTGGAAATGCCTATTGTAGACCAGGCTGGCGTCTATGTCATAGAGATCCACCCCCCCAAGTGTTGGGATTAAAGGGGTGTACCACTATGCCTGGCTTAGCCCCCTCTATCTTAATATAATAATGTTTCTTAATATTTTTAAGGTGAGATTCAAAATTTCAGTTTACTTAACCGGTTCAATAAAGTGCTTCTGACATTTGATGGACCAATAAATTAATTATGGCTCTGAATCTGAAACCTTTTTTTCTTTTTCAGAGTGGACTTCAATGTTCCTATGAAGAATAACCAGATAACAAATAACCAAAGGTAAGATCACTCATGAACCTGGGTTGGGTTGTGAGTATGTGAGATACAAATGGTTTTCTTTCATATTGTGGAACTATAGAAACTGAAGTCATCTTTCAAGGACTTAAAAATTCAGTATCTGCACAAAGCCTATGCAGATGTTGACAGAATTTTTTAAATTTTATTTATTTATTTATTTATTTATTTATTTTATGTGTAGCTTGTGTGTAAGCATACCCCGTGAATGCAATGCTGGTGCAGGCCAGAAGAGGGCATCAGATCCCCTGGACCTGGAGTTACGGGTGGTTTTTAGCAGCCACAGGCACACTGATGTTATCTGCCATGTGGGTGCTGGGATTAGAACCTGGGTCTTCTGCAAGAACAACTAGTGTTCTTAACCGCTGAGCCATCTCTCCAGCCCCCCGATTTTGGCTTTTTACTAAACTCTTTCTTCTTAATGTAGGAATTTAAACATTCTAAATTTATGAAACATATATATTGAAAAGAAGTATCATCCTAGTTTGGCTTAGTGGTGCATGCCTATAATCCTAGCAGTTGGGAGACTAGATTTAGGAGGATCATGAATTCAAAGCAGCCTACAAAGCCAGTTGCAGGCCAGCTGGGGCTACATAGCAAGAACTTGTCTCAAGAAACCAAGAAACCAAGAAACCAAAAAAACCAAAACCAAATATCTCCAAACAACATATACCCCCAACAAAAACATCCTAAGGAAAGCATCCTAAGAAAATGATCCCTCCTGACAAAAAAATTTTGAGGAATTTGGAGGTAACTATTTTTAATTTATTTTTATTTTTATTTATTATTTTTTGGGGGGGTCTTTTTGAGACAGGGTCTCCCTGTAGCCCCAGCTGGTCTGGAACTCACTATGTAGACCACGCTGGCCTTGAACTCACAGAGATCCACCTGCCTCTGCCTCCCGTGTGCTGGGATTAAAGGCGTGCACCACCATGCCCGGCTTAAGGTACTATTTTTTTAAAGAATATTGAAGTTTAAGGTTTATTTGATTTCTTTTGGAAGGCAAACTATGCTATGGAATAGTTTTTAATATCAGTAATTAAAACTTTTTATTGAATTTTTATAATTTTCATAGAAACCTACAACTGGGTAATACACAGAAAACAAGAGAGTGCAGAGTGCTTATCCCTGAATAGGACACCTATATCAAACTTCTGCCTCCCAAGGCTCAGGGATCATTGTGGAAGAGGGGGCAGAAAGATTGTAAGAGACAGAGGGGATAGATGACCACAAGAAAACAGTTTTCCAGAAAGCTGGTCATTTACTTATATGAAATCACTGCACTATCAGTGATTTTCTTTTGTTTTTGGTCTTTTTGAGACAGGGTCTCCCTGTGGCCCAGCTTGCCTGGAACTCACTATATAGAGCAGGCTGGTCTTGTTTTCATAGAGATCTGCCTGCCTCTGCCTCCTGAGTGCTGGGATTAAAGATGTGTGCCACCACGCCCAGCTAATATCAGTAATTTTTAAGCTTGTAGTTTTACCAGATCTTGTCCTAGTTAGCCTAGATAAAGGCTATTGTTTTAGAATTTTGTTTGTTAGATATATCCTGCTATGTTGTACTGGCAAGATGTTTGTACAAGGCAGCTTTGCTCTCCCTTGATTTTCATTATTCTCTAGCATGTTGAGAGATTGGAAATTTGCCTCTCGAGGAGTTTCATGACTAAAGAACAGAGAATTTTTTTTGGATGCATCTCTTCATTTTGAGTCCCATGGGGTTGAATAACAAAATGAAGCATTAGAAGGAATAGGCCTGAACATGAATTGGTTTCATTGTGCTGAATTTAAACTGGATACAGGTTTCTTTGATATAAACAATTTTCAATATTTGTTAAATAGAATAAAATATTTTAAAACGTTTCTTGTTTTTTAAATCATTCCATATTCTGCTCAACTATTGTCTCACCAGATTTTCCCTGGTCATCTGATCTAAAATTCCCTCCACTATTGCTTCTCAAACATTCCTTGCTTTATTTCTCTCTATAGCACTTTTTGCCATCTGATCTATTACATATATGAACACGCCTTTAATCTCAGCAGAGGCAGGTGGATCTCTGAGTTCAAGGCCAGCATGGTCTACACAGTGAGTTGCAGGATAGCGGGGGCTACAGGGAGACCTTGTCTCAAAAAGACCAAAAAAAGTTTTTATTTATTTGTATTTTATGTGTATAAGTTTTGCCTACACGTATATAAGTGCACCATGTGTGTATAGTACCTGTGGAGGCCAGAAGAGGGTACCAGATTGCTCTGGAAGTAGAGTTAGAGAGGGTTGTTAGCTGCTGTATGGGTACTGGAATCTGGACCTGGGTCCTGTGCAAGAGCAGCCAGTGCTCTTAACTATGGAGCCATCTCTTCAGTGCCATAATGTCTATTGTTAATTAATACATAATAATTGGGATTCTGTGTAATATTTCAATACATGGAGCATATAGTGATCAAATCTAGCCTCCCTTTATTCACCCTTCTTCCTCTTCCCAACTTAGAGTTGTCATTATTCTACATTCAGGTTGACTTTTAAAAACTTTTAAATTGCATTTATTTGTGTGAGGGGGATGGTGGTGCAGCACCATCCTGTGTTGTAGACATCGAAGGACAACTTGCAGGAGTTGGTTTTCTTCTTTCTCAGTAAGACTCCTGGGGGTTGAACTCAAGTCAGGCTTGGCAGCAAGCACCTTTATCTGCTGAGCCATCTCACTGGCCCTTTTAAAACATTTATGAGAAAAAACATGCAGTACATGTCTTTCTGTGCCTGGCTTATTTGACCTAACACAATGATTTCCAGTTCAATTTTATGATTAATAATAGATTTCATTCTTTGTGGCTGAATAATGTTCCAGTGTGTATGTGTGCCATATTTTCTATCTCCATTCCTTTGCTGATGGGCAACTAGGTGAATTCTATTTCAGCTATTGTGAACAGTGCTACAAAGTTGGGGTATACAGCTATCTTTTCTTTGCTAATTGAATTTCCTGTTCAATACCCAGGGGAGCTGGTCTCATACATACCTTCTACCTACCAACTACTCACATTTCAGACTTCTAGAAGGGAGCAGGTGTTAATTATACATTACCTTGCTTATGCAGAGAGTTTAGAAGTGGTGAAACAGCTGTTATCAGAGAACTGAGGGAACACTGAAAGCTGAGTTTGGTTGTTTTTCTGTTTAGAGACAGGTTCTCCTGTATCCCAGGCTGTCC
Source organism: Nannospalax galili (assembly GCF_000622305.1). Classification (NCBI taxonomy): domain Eukaryota; kingdom Metazoa; phylum Chordata; class Mammalia; order Rodentia; family Spalacidae; genus Nannospalax; species Nannospalax galili. The sequence goes on along the minus strand of NW_008341888.1, from coordinate 1,295,624 downwards.
TTGAATTTACTATGTAGCTAAGGGTAATCTTGAACTTCCTCTTGCCCCCACTTCCCAAGTCCTGCGATTATAAGTGTACCACGATGTGGTATTGATGATTGATGATTGATGTTTATGCGGTGTTGATGATTGACCCAGGGCTCCATGCATGCTAGGGAAGTACTTAACCAAAGCTACATTCCAGCCTCTAAAAGCCAAGTTTTTAGACACTAGCCAAGGGCTAGCCTCCCAGGAAGGTCTTCCTATAGATAGTTGCTTCATGCTTGCTTATGCTGTTTTTGTCTAAGAAGCAAATTCATGGTGGGACCACATGGTTCTAGGTGGAAGGTTGATACCATGTTTGACATCTTCTCCTGAATTCTATGAATTCTACCATTGACATTAGACTTAAAAAATGTGGAGAAGGGGGCTTTATATGTTACGAAGTCATGAATAAAACAGTTCCCACTAATTCCTAGGAGTAACATTGCTTTCTGTCTGTTGTTTCTTCTTGGTTGCAGGATCAAGGCTGCTGTCCCAAGTATCAAATTCTGCTTGGACAATGGAGCAAAGTCAGTTGTCCTTATGAGTCATCTGGGCCGGCCTGATGGTGTTCCCATGCCTGACAAGTACTCCTTACAGCCAGTTGCAGCAGAGCTCAAATCTCTGTTGGGCAAGTAAGTGCCAGTTTCTGGTGCTGGTGGGCCCTGTGGGAGGTGAGGTAGTCAGGCATGTTGCCACTGGCCCTTGACTTTCAGAATGCTCAAGTCTCTTCATTTCTTCTTCCCCCAGGGATGTTCTGTTCTTGAAGGATTGTGTGGGCCCAGAAGTAGAGAATGCCTGTGCCAACCCAGCAGCTGGGTCTGTCATCCTGCTGGAGAACCTCCGCTTTCATGTGGAGGAAGAAGGGAAGGGTAAAGATGCTTCTGGGAACAAGGTAGGACTTGTGATTTTGGCATTAGTGGGCTGTAGGTCCTGAATTCATAAGAGACCATGACTGAAGACTAGAAGAAGCTCATCTTTACTTTTCAATTTTTCTTTAGACATTTTGTTAATAAAGTCCAATATACATGTAAAAATGTCCAAATATGAGCCAGGGATGTAGGTTAGTGATAGAATGCAGAGCCTTGAATCAGTCCTCAACACTGCAGAAAACAAAACAATTGCATAAATGCACACAGTAGGATGAATATTGCAGGGGAGGCACAGCGTAAGTACTACCTGTTCAATTAATAGACTGACCAGCAGTGCAGAAGCTTTCTTCCTGCACGCTTTTTGAAATATCTTTGAACATGCGTGAATGCTGTTAGAGAATAAAGAGAATATGATGGTCATGGTGAGAATACTTTGAATTTAAGGCATTTCTTTTTGGGTTTTTTGGGGGGTGGTGAGGAAGTCAAGGCAGTTTGAGACTGTGTCCTGTAGCCTAGGCTGGCCTCAAACTTGCTGTGTAGCCTAGGATGAACTCCTGATCTCTTATATCCACCTCTGAAGGGCTGGGAGTACAGGCTTGCTCTGCCACGCCTGGCTCAAGGTATTTTCTTAGTAAGTGTAAACATTTTTCCCTTGAATTCCTGTGTAAGGTAAGTATAGGTGCCAGCCTCGTTTCCTAAAGAAATAAAGTCTCAGAAGAACAAAACTCAAGTTTCAGAAAGGCAGTCATTTCTCTAAAGTCAGTGGTACTGTTGCTTGACTTTATAGTGCAGTTCATTAGATCAGCAAGCTTTTTTTTCTGTAAAGAACTAGATAGTAAATATTCCAGACTTTGTCCACCACATAGTTGCAACTGCATATAGTCTGTTGGATCTATATAGCTTTGTTGTTGTCAAAAAGGCTGCTACAGGCAATCCACAAGACTGGCTGCTAGACTTGACAATGGAGTTTAGTTATTAAATGCTAAAGCTGGCTTTTTGACCATGATTTGGGATTTGCCAACTGATAGAAGGGGAGCTAAGGGCACGTTTTAGTTCTTTCTACTCTTGAGGTTTTTAAACAAGATGCTCTGAGAGAAGGAGCTCAGTCCCCTTTTGACTTCTGACATTTCTTAAGGTCACCTGGAGTGCCTGCTTTTAAGCAGTTTCTTTTCTTAGCATCACAGACCCTGAACTTGCCATATCTAGCCTTTGGCATGGTATTGCTGTAATAGTACCAGTCAAATGCTGGCCTAAAGTTCAGCACCCTTTTAAACTGAAACTCAAGATGCAAAGTTCTAGTGCTTAGAAATGGCATGAGGCAACTGAAAAGTTGATGTAAAATGTTTTATTCAGGAACTGATGAGCTGACTATGCTGCACTTTGATTTTTTTTTTTAGTTTATTTACTTCATATTCAGAGTCTAATGGCTTGTGCTGCCTGAAATTTCAGAGACACTGTCATTAGTTCACATTGGATACCAAAAATGAAGATAAAATTGAATTTTAAAAAGAGATTTATTTTTACTTATGTGTTTTTTGTGTGTATATACTGGAGCCGGAGTTACAGGCAGTTGTGAGATGCCCAACATGGGTCCTCTGGAAGAACAACAAGCATTTTATTTATTTATTTTTATTTTATGTGTATGAGTGTATTGCCTGCATGTATGTGAGTTCACCTGTGTCTTGAAGTGTCCTCGGAGGACAAAAGAGGACATTGGATTCCCTGGAACTGGAGTTACAGATGGTTGTTAGCTGCCATGTGGGTGCTGGGAATCGAACCTGAGTCTTCTGCAAGAGTAACCAGTGCTCTTAACTGCTGAACCATCTCTCTGGCCTCACAACAAGCATTCTTAAACCACTGAGCCATTTGACCACCCCCACAGTTGATTTTTAAAAATTTTTAAAAAATATTTTATTTATTATTTTTATTTCATGTGTATGCATGTATTGCCTGCATGTAGGTAAGTGCACCCATGTCATGCAATGCCCATGGAAGACAGAAGAGGCTGTTGGATCCCCTGGAACTGGAGTTACGGACAGTTGTTAGCTGCCATGTGGGTCTTCTGCAAGAAGTCAGTGTTCTTAACCACTGAGCCATCTCTCCAGCCCCACAGTTGATTTTTTAAAAAGATTAAAAAGAATTTTTAATTATATGTGTGTGTGTGGATGTTCAGGTGAGTGCAGTGCCTGCAGAAGCTGGAGAGGGTGTCAAATCCCTTGGAGCTGGAGTTACAGGCTATTCTGAGCTGCCCAATATGGGTGTTGGGAACTGAACTCTGGTCTTTTGAAAGAGTAGTTTGTGTTCTTAGCCACTAAGCCATCTCAATGTGTCCACGTTTTTCAAATTAATATTGCTTTCGTTGTACTTATAGGCAGATAAAAATGAAAAATGTGTTCTGATCGTTATTCTTTGCATGGGATCTTTTTCATTTTCCCTCAACCATTTTGGTTTGTTTTTAATTTTTATTACGTGTATTTATTGTGTGCTTGTTTATTTGTGTGTGTATGCGTGTGATTTTAAGAGATAGTGAAGGAGAGGAGGAATGACTTAAAGATCTGAAAGATTTTGGAGAAAGAATAGATCTGCTGCTAGTTATAAGAATTGCAGTCCAACTAACTCAGGGTCTTTAGAGGTGTTCAAGAGGCTCCTTGGTAGACTGAAATGCTTTTATTGTTTTGGAGCCATCAACATTTCCTTTATTGGCTTTTCCTTTTCTTTTTCTCGGCAGGTTAAAGCTGAGCCAGCCAAAATAGATGCTTTCCGAGCTTCATTGTCCAAACTAGGGGATGTCTATGTCAATGATGCTTTTGGTACTGCGCACCGAGCTCACAGGTACTGAGAGCTTTGTCAGTACTAGGCTGAGTGCAGTGATCTTGGTCACTTGAGCAACCTAGAGATTTCCATATTGTTCTAGTTTTCTGTTGCTGTGATAAAACACTCTGACCAAAATTACCTTAAGGGAGCAAAGGGTTTATTTGGTTTATGCTCCCAGGTCACAATCCATCACTGAGGGAAGCCAGGGCAGGAACTGGAGCAGAAACCATGGAGGAATGCTGCTTATTGACTTCTTCACTGGCTTAAGCTCAGCCAGCTTTCTTATATAGCCCAGTACCACCTGTGTAGGTGGGCACTACCCCCATGTTGTGGGCTGAGTCCTCCTATATCACTCATTAGTCAAGACAATGTCAATAGTTCAGTCTCTTGGAGGCAAGTCTTCAATTGAGGTTATCTCTTCCTTGGTTCCCTAGGTTGTCTCAGTTTGACAATAAATACCCAGGATGTGTATCTTTTTAACTTCTATCTCTGCTTGGAGCTATGTGGCCCCTGTTAACTAACTAGATTCAAAGAGTAAATAAAGGCAAAAAAGTTGGGGAATTACAAACATTTTTAAAAAAATACTTTATTTTTTATTTTACGAGCGTATTGCTTGCATGTAGGTAAGTGCATCCATGTCATGCAATGTCCACGGATGTCAGAAGAGGGCATTGGATCCCCTGGAACTGGAGTTACAAATGACTGTTAGCTGCAGTGTGGATGGTGGGACTCGAACCCGGGTCCTCTGCAAGAGCAGCCAGTGCTCTTAATTGTTGAGCCATCTCTTCAGTCCCAGGAATTATAAACTTTTTGTCGAGCTTTAGAAAGAGGTTGATTTTGGATATCTTATACAGATTTTTTTCCCTTTGGGAACATTGTATCAAAGTATCTTACTTTCTTCTCACCTGGCCAGTTACACATTGTGAGTCAACCTTTGGCCTGCTGTTAACTGGGTATCTTAAATTCCATCTCGGTCATTGCTTTTTACTCTTTACCCTTGATCCTATACTATTAATCAAAAACTTTATTTAATATCGAAATGGCTTTATTGCAGTTTAAGGATAAAAACCTTGGTTTCCTGGAATCTCAGAAGTGATAAAAAGCATTTAAGTGATAAGGAGATGGTTTCTAGGACTGGAAGAAATGGTAGGATTTGACTGCATTTTGAATGTATTTGTTTTTTTTTTTCCCTAGTTCCATGGTGGGTGTAAATCTGCCACAGAAGGCTGGTGGGTTTTTGATGAAGAAGGAGCTGAACTACTTTGCCAAGGCCTTAGAGAGCCCAGAGCGACCCTTTCTGGCCATCTTGGGCGGGTATGAAGAATACTTTTGGAATAAAAATACTTTTTAAATAATGTTTACCTGGTAGTAGGCAATAACTTGGGTGGTTTATGGTCTGGTAGCACAATCACACTGGGTAACTGAGAATTTAATAATGAGACCATCTACAGAGGTGAGGGCTGGGTTTAGGGAAAGCCCTGAAATAATGGGGCTAAAAACAGCCATCACCATGTCTAGGCCTTAAGATCAAAGGGAAGAATCCAGGGAGGTAATGGGTAGAAAAGATCTTGTGTTTGAAATTGTGGTCTTTAGGTAAGGGACATAGGGCTGGCCATCTGGTGGGTGAGCCAGAGAAAGATACTTGTGCTTTTCCTTCAATCTCCTGCCGCAGCAGCTCTCTACCACTTGTCAGCCCAGTGTACCTAGAAAGCAGAGACATGTGAGCCCCTTGATGTGGTGCATGGAAGTTAGTCTCCTAGGACAGAAGAGGGTGGACAAAGGCAAAAAAATGGTTCTGCAGGGAAAAATGGAGAAAGATCTACCAATGGTGGTTCCTTTTTGGTTTGTTTGAGATAAGGTCTCATGTAGTCCAGGTTGGCCTTGAACTTGCCATGTAACTGAGAATGACCTTGAGCCCCTGATCCTCCTGCCTCAGCTTCCTAGGTACCACGTACCTAGCTAAGGTGCTTTAAAAAAAATTTATAGTTCTTACATATAACCTGACAATAGCTCTGAAAACTTCCACCTGTGTGTTTAATGTATCATTTAGACTTCATTTCTCCAGATCATGTACTTATTTTATATTCCCTCCTATGGGGAAAGGCATCATGGATATTGGTATAATTACTGATTTAGCCAAAAATAGAAATTTCAGAAGTAGAAGTGGAGAAGGCATATTTTAGGTAATAAAGTGCCAACAAGGAGCTGGAGGCTGCTTGGATATGATACTGGCCTGTCACTTGGCATAACTCTTCAAGGGGCAGGCTCTTTCTGGTCAGAGGACCATGACTCTTCTTGGTCAGCTGTCTTAGGTGAGCCTAAACACTCAGAATTCCCTGATGAAAATTGACTCTGGAGTTGGGTGTCGATTTCATGCAGCATAGTTGCTCTCTTGGCTTCATGAGCCCAGTTTCAGGGTCCTAAAAATAACCCAGATGAATGCAGGTTTTTGTGTTGTCTTGCAAATAGATAAGCATTGAACTTTGTGGTACTGCGTTACAAAGACTAGCCTCTGGTTGTTGATTTCCCTTCAAATTAGGATTTGAGCTATCTGATTTTGTTCTTAGATTTTCTTTAGATCTGGAATATGGGAGTGAGTGCCATCTGCTGGTTATGGTTCAGGTTTCAGACTATCCCTGAAATTCAGTTGTCTTCTTTATCCACAGGGGATAGATCCCTGGCAGACACTTGAAGCCTATCAATTAATAGTTTCTGAGAAAATGTTTATATTTTATTTAAATTGATTGATATTTTTGCCAAGCTTGTTTCATATTTGCACCCTTTTTTTGGTCAGGAGTATTTTTAAGGAAGTTTTAAACATTATAAACTGTTACTTGTAATACTTGTATAGCTCCTAACTGATGAGGAGTTTTCTTTATTTTTGAAATAGTGTCTCACTGGGTAGCCCTGATGGGCCTGGATGTCACTATATAGAGCTGGCCTTGGACTCACATCTGCCTGCCTCTGCCTCCAGGTGCTGGGAATAAAGGTGTGTGCCCCATTCCTGGCTAAGAGCTTTCCTTTAAAATACCATATTTTAGCTAACGAAATTGGACAGTTTTATTACTTTCCTTTAACTCCTAGTCTGTATTCTCTCAGAAAAGTCTTTACAGTTAGGTTGTTTGTATAATGTTCTGAATGAGCTGCATTTTGTTGTTAGGAGTCCACTAGAATAGCTCTTTCTACTGTTTCATTCTGTCGGGGCATTTGATCTATGTACAGTCTCCTATATTCTTTAAAAGAGGATGAGCCACTGCCTTTCACTTTATGTACTCTTCTCTTAGTGTAATGGTTTGACTTACAATGATATGAAAAAATAATACACATTCAGTAGAAACTGTACTTTGAATTTTGATCTTTTCCTGGGCTGGCGAATATGCAGTATAGTACTCCTCCAGATGCTTGAAGTGGCAGTAAGCTGTAGTTCCCAGGCAGTTATACAGTCCTGAGGTTAAACAGCCCATACTCTATACTGTGCTATACTGCTGAACTATTACATTGGGCATGTTAGTTATATTAAATACATTTTCAACATACTATGTTTTCTTTATTTTTTTTTTGAGGCATAGTGAGATATTACTATGTAGCTCAGCCTGGCCTTAAACTTGGAGTGATTATTCTACCTTACCCTCCTGAGCCTGGCTTTCAATCTACTATTAGGTTGATCTTATTGGGAACACATGTGATGTGTGTGTATTTATGTATGTATCTTTGTATCTTTATCTATCTATCTATCTATCTATCTATCTATCTATCTATCTATCTATCTATCAGTCAATCAATCTACTAGAAAGATGCCTTTAGAACAGTCCATCATAGGCTGGACGTGGTGGTGCACACTTTTAATCCTAGCACTAAGGAGGCAGAGACTCAAGTGTAGCTCTGTGAAGCCAGTCTGGACTACATAGGGAGTTCCAGACCAGCTGAGGCTACAGGAAGACTATGTCTCAAAACACAAAACAAAAAAAGTCCATTATCTTTTGGTGATGAACACCCATCCTCCCACACCACTGTTGTTTTGTACTTCTGTTTCAGAAATCCTAGCATACATTTCTCACAGGGTAGGTGTCTCCTTGTTTATAGAATGAAGCGGGAAGTGTAGACTTCAAGTGATTTGGCTGTGTAAGTTAAATATAAGAATGTTTATGGAAAGCAAGCTATTTTGTTTCTCTTCAGTTTGGATTTTTTTTCTTTCACAGGGAGATGAGAATTATATACATATTTATTTTCTTATTTCCCTCTATTGGAAAATAAACTTTATGAAATCTGTTTTCCCACTGATCTTTCTTAGACTTAGAAAAGTTATTAGGACAGAGTTGGTACTCATAAACAATGCTGCCAAAAATAGATATTCTAAATGTTCAGTATCTATTTATCTATTATTCAATATATGCTTAATATGCAGTCTTATCTCTGTTTTAGTTTCAGGGTAGCTCTGAATAGCCTCAGGGATCTTATAGTTAGTAATCTGAAAATCTGGGCCTTGTGAATTAGGGATGGGGGTATGGTTTGTTTAGATAAGAGAGGTTTCTTTTTCGTCTTTGTGGTGTGGGGGATCAAACCCAGGGCCTCATATAAGTGCTTTCATACTTAGCTATACCCTCAACCCAAGAATAGGTTTTTCTAAACCTTTCTTTATTCTAGAGCTGTACTTTCAAAGGATTTCTTCAGAATAGACTGATGTTTTAGGTTGGAGAAACAGGCAGTACTCAGGGGCATTTCCTTGTTTCCTACTTTGATATATAAACTCAGGCTGTGTGTATGAGCACTGTACTAGCTTAATTGTTCTTGTGGTGATGATTCTTGCTTTCCCTTCCAGTGCTAAAGTTGCAGACAAGATCCAGCTGATTAATAATATGCTGGACAAAGTCAATGAGATGATCATTGGTGGTGGAATGGCTTTTACCTTCCTTAAGGTGCTCAACAACATGGAGGTAGGAAACCATAGTACAAGTGTGAAATGTGAAATGGCTCTCATTATAGCAGGTTACATAGATGTAATGTGAATCCTAAAAGCATATTTGCACTCAATTTGGGAAGTTTTTTTTCTTTTGTCTTTGTGTTGATAATTTATAGTGTATGATGTTCCTTTTTTTAAGTTTTATTTTTTAAAAAAATTTTGAAATTTAATAGCCACATGATTAGAAGCAGCATTTCATTCATCAATGTTTTGATCCCCAAAATATTACAGCTTTAATATATTCAGTAACACATTCCAGAGCAAGGATACAGCTCTTTCAAAGGTGGCTGTAAATTTTTAGGTTCACAATTGAATTAATACAGTCATACAGTAATGAACTCAGTAAAAGCCCTGTAGGACATAAAATTGGCTTTTTTAACCCTTTAAAGATCTCCATTTCATTTTAAGATATACTCTTTCCTACATTTTTAATGCTACTAACACATGTTTGCACGTGTCTTTAATCTCTATGTATCTGATTATTACTAGTCACAGTCAGTTACACTTGGATCCTTAGTACCTGAGTATGGATATAAAGTCATCAGGTACATGTTCCTGTCTGTTTGTGAGTCAGTCATTTTCTTAGTCTAGAGGCTGATCTCTGCTTGGCTCTCCTGTGTAGATCGGCACTTCTCTGTATGATGAAGAAGGAGCCAAGATTGTCAAAGATCTCATGTCCAAAGCTGAGAAAAATGGTGTGAAGATTACCTTGCCTGTTGACTTCGTCACTGCTGACAAGTTTGATGAGAATGCCAAGACTGGTCAAGCTACTGTGGCCTCTGGCATACCTGCTGGCTGGATGGTGAGTCAGTTGGGTATTTGATTATATGTAAGTGATCAGAAACTTTTGGTAACATTTTCATTCATCTAACATTTTTTGTCACATTGGCAGTCCAACCCATTGCCTCACATGTTTTAGAAGTGCTCGACCACTGAGTTATATGCCCTTCTCTCCAACAAACATTTCATATAAACAATCTATCGCCACAGAGGACTCCAGATGTTGCACTTCTTGTGGGTAATTCCATGGGATGAAAGCAATGGTATCAGATTGCTGTTGTCTTCATCAGTGATATGAGGGCAAGACTACTCTTTAGGTCTTTGTCAGTATTTATTTAGCACTTACTATGCACTTTCATGGTTTGGGCTGTTCTGGATTATGTTGCTACCTATAAGCCTATATAAGAAAACTTTGAGGCTGGCGAGATGGCTTGGCAGGTAAGTGCTTGCCATACAACTCTGGTGATCTGAAATTTAACAGTAGGAGGAGAGAACTGATCCCCAAAATTGTCCTCTTGACTTTGACACAGCATGCGTACTCCCCCACCATAACAATAATAAATAAAATTTAAAAATTGCAAAAAACTTTCTCAGGAAAACATTAGGGCATTGGATGTATACTAATTATAAATAATGAAAAAAATATATATAGCCGGGTGTGGTGGCACACGCCTTTAGTCCCAGCATTCGGGAGGCAGAGGCAGGTGGATCTCTGTGAGTTCAAGGCCAGCCTGGTTTACATATCAAGTTCTAGGCCAGCTGGGGCTCTAGGGAGACCCTGTCTCAAAAAGACCCCCCCCAAAAAAAGTTTATGGGGCTGGAGAGATGTGGAGGGATGGCTCAGCGGTTAAGAGCACTGATTGCTCTTGCAGGGGACCCGGGTTTGAATCCCAGCACCCACATGGCGTCTACGAACTGTCCTTAACTCCAGTTCCAGGGGAATCCCAAGCCCTCTTCTGACTTGCAGCATTACACGACATGGGTGCACTCACATACATGCAGGCAATACATGCACACACATAAAATAAAAATAATAAAATATAAAAAAAAACCATGTATATGAAAAATGGAGTTGACCCTAGTTTTGTTATCTTTCTTCTTCCTTCTCTTTGTCATCTTTATGGTCTTCATCTTTTAGTTTGTTGTAGAGCCTAGATGAGCCTTGAACTCATTATATTCCTGCCTCTGACTCCTGAGTCCTGGGATTAGAGGTGTTCCACCACACCTGCCTGGCATCCACATGTTTGGTAGCTATATAAAATTATGTTGATATGCTGGTTTGCCTACTCATTTTTCTTTTATTAGACATAATACATAGTTAATTGTTTTTCAAAGTGTGGTCCCACAATTAACAAGTATTGGCACTATTTTTGGAACTTGCTTTAAAAAGGCAAACTCTTGTGCCCTACTCCAGACCTACTAAATCAGAAACTTTAGGAGTGGAGTCCAACACTTTGTTTTTGAACAAGGCTTCCCAGTTGTCAAGGCTTGATTAGTCCTGATTTCTCCTGCACCTATTCCTGGGATTCCCCAAGTCCTGAGAGGCTTGTGACACTCAGTGATTCTGATGCATGGAAAGTTTGAGAACTACTGATTTGGTTTAGTGTTTTTCAGCCTCTACACTACTGACATATCATAATAGTTCTAGCTGTGGAGGGCTGTTGTTGCATTGTGGGATATTTAATGTGTCCCTAGTTGCTACATGTCAGTAGTGTCCATCTTCCCAAGTTGTGACAACCAAAAATGTTTCCAGACATTTTTTGAGAGGCAGAATTGACGTGTTCTAGTTGACCTGGGACCCAAAATGCAGTTTTCCAACTCCTGGCTCTGTATCCTAATTAAGAATGACATGTTATCAGGAGACAAAGGGGGCAGATGTAGATTGCTGGGGTTTTTTTGAGAATCACTGATCTAGGTCTTTTGCTTTCATAGTGACTAAGAATGTCTTTATGAAATAATGTGAGGTTTTCACTTGATCTGGGTCTTCTATAAAGTAGAATTTTTTAGTCCAATATATATACAGGCTATACAGCTAAAGGGTACCTTGTGGTTGTAGTAAACTCTTGATGTTCAGCCTTGCGTTATGTTCTTGGTAGAGGTGCTATTTGCTCCTCTGTAACTTTTTGACAGTTAATCATCTTTTAATTCTACCCTCCAGGGCTTGGACTGTGGTACTGAGAGCAGCAAGAAATATGCTGAGGCTGTGGCTCGAGCTAAGCAGATTGTTTGGAATGGACCTGTGGGGGTATTTGAATGGGAAGCTTTTGCCAGGGGAACAAAGTCTCTCATGGATGAGGTAGTGAAAGCCACTTCCAGGGGCTGCATCACTATCATAGGTAAGGGGTCCTGTGCAAAACTCTCCACACAACTTGGCTGAATTCTATTTGGAAAGGCAGAATGGAAATGGTTCACATTTTCTGGGACTTTAGGCTCTGGGTAAAACTTGAGACCTAAAAGTGTGCATAATTCATAGAGATGGGGTTGGGAGTTCATTAACTACCTTTTGGGTTGGGGACTATACAGTTTTGGTGTCCACAGGTTTTTTTTCTTCCCTTTTCACCTCTTTTCATTCAACAGGGGGTGGAGACACTGCCACATGCTGTGCCAAATGGAACACAGAGGATAAAGTCAGCCATGTGAGCACTGGGGGTGGCGCCAGTCTAGAGCTCCTGGAAGGTGAGGTTGTTCTCTGTGTTCTGGCTTATTTGAAGGTAGGGTGAGGACTGCACACTGAGAAGTGGGTAAAAGAGTGGAGAAATTTAGGCAGTACTATCAGTAGCAGTCATTAGCTGGGCAGTACAAATAGAAAACTTCAAATAAAGCTCCTGCATCCATTTGAGGCTGGGAGGGGTAGATAGGAACGTGTTCTAGTTGACCTGGGACCCAAAGTGCAGTTTTCCAACTCCTGGCTCTGTATCCTAATGAAGAATGACATGTTATCAGGAGACAAAGGGGGTAGATGTAGCTTGCTGGGTTTTTATAGTAATGCTGTCTCTGTGTGTGCTTTCTCAAAAACAGGTAAAGTCCTTCCTGGGGTGGATGCGCTCAGCAATGTTTAGTATTTTCCTGCCTTTTGGTTCCTGTGCACAGCCCCTAAGTCAACTTAGTGTTTTCTGCATCTCCATTTGGTGTTAGCACAAGATTCAGCTAGTCGCCAGGAGATGCAGCACCAGGAACCCTTACACTGTTGCACAGCATCTCAGCTCATCTTTACTGCACCGGGATTGTCTACATTCTTCAAGATCCCATTTAAATTCCATAGTGACTAAACCATTGTGCATTCTAGAGCGCATCTATTTATATTTTGCTTGTTAAAGGAAAGTGAGCTGTATTCTTAGTTTTCTTTTTGATGTAGCCTCTGATTAGCTTTGTCACTGCTCATGACTCAGCATGGAAATAAGACAAAATTCCAGTTGTAGGTCTGGAGAAGTTGAAGATCTATTAAACAATAAAGATGTCCATTGAAACTGTTTTTTTTTCCCCTGTCATACTTTGTTAGGAAGTATGAGAATAGATTCTTGAAGGCACCAAGTGTCTATCTACATTTCTGAATGTAAGGATTGGGGCAGCAGTAGTGGGGAAGTGGAACTGCATCAATGTCTGCTTTTTATTGATGCTTACTCTTTAGCAGACATTACACTCTACTGCGTTATTGTAAATTTTTATCAGTTGGACATATTTAAAAAACCACAACTTTATAACAATCAAACAAAACCACAGAACCAACAAAGAGCCCAGCTCTTTCCTCCCACTCTTGATTCACATTGTCCAATGTGGCCATTGTTTTCTGGTATTTACCTTCATGTTTTTAAGTACCATACTGTTAACTTCTGGAAATTTTAAAACATGCCTGTTAATGTCATAGGTTGAAGAATGAAATTTTATAGCCATGTTTCACATATATTTCTTCATTCTCTCAGTGTGTTTTTGTCATCATTATAAATCACATCAGAAGTTTAGGGGCTGGAGAGATGGTTAAGAGCACTAGTTGCTCTTGCAGAGGACCTAGGTTTGGTTCCCAGCATTCACATGGCAGCTAACAACCATGTGTAACTCCAGTTCCAGGGGATCTGATGCCCTCTTTTGACCTGGGCATTGCATGGCATAAGTACACTTATATACATGCAGGTAAAACCTTCATACACATAAAATAAAAATAAACTAAAATTAGATCATAAGTTTATATTACTTTGAAGAGTCTAGGCATGGTGGTGCCTTATTCATACCTTCCTCAATCCCTTCAGTCAGAAATGAAAACAATTGATAAGCTTAAACTTTTATTAATAACCTTGGAACAAATACATTAATAATTACTTATATAGCTTACAATTTTGAAAGAACTTTCACACACACCAGTTAAACCCTCACAACATCCCTGTGAAGTAGGCAGGGTAGGTGTTATTTTCCTATTACTGGTGAGAACAAGGCTCAGAGGTAAAGTAAGTTTACACAGTTGGTAAATGAACAAGGACTAGAACCTAGGCCTTCTGATATTAAGCCTCCCTGAGAACATTCAAGTAATGACATCCGTGCTGTACAATGTACATTCCTATGATATTGATGTGTTTTGTTAAGTTTTTCTATCAACTTTTCCCTAACATTCCTAAGCATTCGAACTGATGACACTGCTGTCTTGTTACTGGACTGTTAAGGTTTGAGGCGCCTTGGCTACAAATTCTCATCGACACAAAGATTTCAGAACATTCTGTATACATTTTCCTATGCTGGGTATGTGAAACTTACTTAAACCAAACCAAACCATATGGTTTATTTTATAGTCTCAAAAAACTTTGCAGTCCTTCCCAATGAGACTTGTATGTGGGTATAAATAGAAGTGGGAGATAGGGGAAGGCGTTAGGAAGATTGGGAAATTCTACAGGACACACCTAAGTCTCTGTTTAGGTGACAGTAATTTTTCCCTGATAGTCTTACAGGGGAAGGCGTGTCATTAGAATCCTTCAAGCTTGTCCCATATCTTAACTATGACATCCTCAGCAACAAGCTGCAAACATGGTCTGGATTAAACCAGGCAGTAGTGACCAAAGCATGTGGTAGGAAGAAAACTTTTGCCCTTTAGTGGTTTTTGTCTAGGTCCAGTGTAGATTACTTAACAAGGCAATTTTAAGGTTCAATATATATGTTAAATTTAAAAAAATGTGGTGGGGCTGTCAACTTGGGATACAACTGAATGTAACTGATGCCTGTCAGAGTAAAGCTTAACCGGCATGAAAGGCAAGGGATAGAATCCAGCTACTCTGTTATGGAGTGGAAAGAGCTAATGTAAACCTTCAGGCTCAAGAGAACTGCAGAATGCCAGGCATACAGAGCACATTTTACAAGTATGAAGATGACACTGAGCTGCATTGCTAAGACTGGTATTTTACAAATTCCAGGTGTGGCCTTTTAAATTTAAGTATGATGGGGAGGACTTAAGGCAATGAGAGGTGAGTACAGAAAACAAATAGGATCTAGACAGGGAGTTGAGGGTGGGAAGTTAGAGAAGAGCAAACACCAAATACATTCAAAGTGGACTTAGAACCCTTTTAAATCAACCATTCAAAAAATAAGTTTGCTAAATGGAGAGATTTGGTGAAAAGGGTGACAGTGACAGTGACTGTTTGACCAAACAAAAGAAAGTCATGTTTAAATGTTCATGAAACCAGGCTGTAGAAACCAAAACTCAAGTGCTGTGCTCAGTGAGAATGGCAGAAAACTGCTCCCAAAACAACTGCCAGGTGAGAGAACATGAATGAAGCTGCTCAGAAACAAATACTTGACCTGTGTCCCTGAATGCACTGAGAAAGACATTTGCGCTCTTAATAAAGACCTGACAGTTTCCACAAATGTGAAAGGTATTGCAACTATATTTTTCTAAGCTAAAACTTAAGAAGAGCTAGGATGTTCAGTTGCGTTTATGAGTCAAAAACATGTACTTTTAAATGTATGCAGGGCGGACGTCGTTCCCTACACAGTGTCATTGTCATCATCCTCACCAAGCTTTCTCTTCAGTGGGTTTGAGTCATTGGCTGTGTTCTGCGATGAGACCATGTTGGTGGTAATAAGAATATTTTTGGGCCCAATCATTGAAGGATTAATCAGAACATTTTGGACTGCCGTTGTTGTAGGAACTGTAAACAAAAGAACCACCCCCCCCCCGCCCACACTATGAGGTAGCAAGAATACAAAACAACAAAAAATATATAACAAAACCG
>NW_008341888.1:1270178-1279891 GCF_000622305.1 Nannospalax galili | reverse complement strand
CCCCCCCCGCCCAAACTATGAGTTAGCCAGAATCCAAAACAGTCAAAAGTATATAGCAAAGCTGAATGTAATCTTAATAGAAGTTTCAGTAGCAGGTCACTATTACATTATAGAAGGAATGCAGATAATTATTAAGAGTTGAATGTTATCTTTAAACATTTATTTATTTATTTTGGTCTTTTTGAGACAGGATCTCCCTGTAGCCTCAGTTGGCCTGGAGCTCACTATACAGACCAGGCTGGCCTTGAACTCACAGAGATCCGCCTGCTAATAGTGGTGACATTTATAAGGCACAATGAGATATCTGGATCTATGTATACATAAAGATTAACTTTCCCTAATATGTCTATTGCAAAGTTAAAGAATTTTTGTTTTCTCTTTAACTACCTGAAATTTTAATTGGTATTCGGCACACTAGATTCATGTGCAAGGTCAGGAGACATGCTTCCCTTATGGGCCATTTTAAAAAATTACATTATTTGTGTGTGTGTGTATGTATGTATGTGTATGTATGTACATACATGTGCAGGCATGTGTGTACCATGGCATACGTGGAGGTCAGGACAACTTGCAGGAGTTGGTTCTCTCCTTATGGGTCCCAGGGATTGAACCCGGGTTAGCAGGCTTGGCAGCAAAAGTGCCTTTGTAAGCTGAGCCATCTTGCCAGCCCAGCTTTTCTATGCAGATATGTTTCAAAGGATGTAAAATCTAAACACACATTTAATAAATTATGTTATAACAGCATTTTATTTACATTATTCCAACCATATTTGTCTCCTAGGTAGTGACTAAAGGCACAATTTTTATTTGAATTTACATTCTGGATCACACACATTCATCACTAAGTTGTATCATTTTCTTGATCTTTTACTCAAAATGCTTTTCCCTGAAGATGCTTTAGATTTGTGAGCCTTAACTTGTTAGTTTATAGTATTTGAGACTCTAATGGGCATACTCAATACACTCCTCTTCCCCTGAAATGTTTTATACATCTAATTGTATAGACCCTGCTTGAATAACCTAGATTTTCAGTTTTACCTGTCACCTTCCTGTTGTGACGTTCTAACAACTGAGGTTTTCCCACAGTAATATAGACTGCTCTATAATTAAAAATTAGTCATGAATTCTGCCCCCTCCCATATCAGGTTACCTGGTTTGGCAGGTGTGGACTGAGAAGGTGGAATCTGCACTGCGAATCTTTGGCTTGTCATTGACACTGGAGTTGGAACTTTGTTTGTGACAGATACTGCTTGTGGGGGTGCTGTAGTTATAATGAATAGATCTTATTAGTTAGATGACTTATTACATGTTTATATTCTGCACTCTTTAGCTTACAGCAATATACTTTCAAAGTACAGAGGACTAAAATAAGGGAAGGTGATATCAGAAATGGCAGCAGAGTCATTTTTAAAAAGTTTATGATGGGGGGCTGGAGCGATGGCTTAGCGGTCAAGAGCACTGAGTGCTCTTGCAGAGGACCTGGGTTCGATTTCCAGCACCCACATGGTGGCTATGAACCATCCTTAGCTCCAGTTCCAGGGGAATCCGAAGCTCTCCTGACCTTGGTGGCACTGCACGACACGGGTGCACTCACATACATGCAGGCAACACACTGATACACATAAAATAAAAATAACAATATTTTTTAAAAGTTTTTGATGGGTACTCTTCCCTTGGAACCCCTGTTTACTCAGGAGTTCTCTCTCACTTTTCTTAATAAATCTGTGTTTACTGTGCTAAAATAAAGTTTGATTAGATACTAGAAATTTAGTCTGGAGATGAAACTCAATGGCAGAGTATTTGCCTCACATGCAGAAAGGCCTGGGTTCCTTCTCCAGGACTGCCATAAAAGCTACCCCCCACCAAACCCCCCTTGATTCAGTATAGTGTAGTAAGGACTACAGGCTCTGGAGGCTACCTGCTTGAATTTGAGTCCAGGTTCTCACCTACTCGCTGGTTTCCTTAGGCAAGTTATTTAATCTTTTTGTACCTCAGTTTCTTCATCTGTAAAAGTGGGGACAGTGGTACCCAATTTATAAAATTCTTGAGAATTACATAATCCATGTTAAGCTGTTCAAACAGAATCTAGTATGTAGTATAAGCACTGAATTTAAAGTATATGAAGCCATAAAGAGTTTAAACCCCTAGAATGAGGACTTAAATTTTCAATTAATTGCCTTCAGTATTACTATTAGTATCTATCATTTGCTAAGAATGAGAACATGTCTACTATAACTGTAAAGCTAAATTGGTGTGCATCTTAACAAAAAGATCAAAAGACATCCCTTGGTGTCTGCAGATGGGCAGGAAAAAATTGCACTCCTTTTCAATGTCCATAAAGTTTTATTTTTTGAGACAGGGTTTCACTGTGTAGCTCTGGCTGGCCTGGAACTCACTATATAGACCAGGCTAGCCTCAAATTCAAGGAGATCCACCTGCCTCTGCCTCCTGAATGCTGGGACCAAAGGTGTGCACCACCACATCTGGCCTAATGTTCAGACAGTTTTTAGGCAGAAAGGGATTTTGGTATAAGCTAGTCCAAACCTCTCATCATCTAAATTCTATCCCCTCTTTGTAGGCAGTGTTGGGGCTCAAACCAAGGGCTTTGAACATGTTAGGTAAACACTATCAGCCCTTATCTCTTACTGTAAGATACATCTCAAATAGTCACCCTATTTCTTAAACTCTATCCTCGGTTTGTTCCTTTAGAAGTCTTAAACTTCTGTTTCTGGAATTCCATTAACATGTCATTAGTGTTGTATTATTATATCTTATCTCATTCACTAGCTTGCCAGCCTTGGCTAACATTTTATCTCTATGAACACATGGGTCTTGTGCTTTGGATCTAACAGAGGGTGGGCAGAGGCAGGCGGGTTGTGGTGAGCTTAGGGTCAGTTTAGGATGGTCTACATAGCGAGTTCCAGGCTAGCTGGGGCTACATAGTGATACTCTGCCTCAAAACAACCAACCAACCAACCAACCAACTAACCAAACAAACAAGCAAAAATACCAACCCCCCCACAAACTGGCATTTACTTAAATAAAATAATGTGAGTACTTAGGTAGTATATGATCAAAAAATTGCACAGATTATAGATGCAAAATTCCATTCACAATAGTCATATGGCGGTTGTTAAAGCTATCTACCTAACTCTAATACCAAACAATTTAAAAATATTGACATGTAAATTTATAGCTTGAGAATATGGAGAGATGTCATGTTAGCTGAGCTCACTGGTCTGCACCTGTAATCCCAACACTCCAAGGGCTAGAGGACAGCAAATGTGAGGCCATCCTGGGCTATAGGGTAAGCCCTAGCCTAAACAAATAATGCTTATAATGGAATTATAGTGACATCTATAGGACTCCGGTTATAAGTAGTAAGAGCCACAGAATTAATACTAGTGGAAAAAGGACTTTTTACTGTAAAACATGAAAAAAAATCAGAAAACTTATTCATTTTCCTTACTTAATATTACACATACTGGTTTCTAAATACCATTCACTAAAAGCTAAGGCTCTTTTGGAGAAGTGGTTGATTCTAAAACCAGCACAGGGAAATTAGATGGGCTTGGAACATCGTGTGTCAGAAAGGAAGGCACACAATATGATAGAGAGCTACCTGACAGCATATAGGATGGTCAGTACGATTCTCCTTGAGATGGGATCTTCCTACGTTTCCCAGCTTGGTCCTTGTACTGTTTTTTTTTTTTTTTTTAAAGGTAAGTATTAAAGCTGTTTGTAGGCTACTTAAGTTTTTTGTACATTTTAAATTTATTTGAATCTATACCCAGTTTATTGAGAAATTTCTTTGGTTTCTAATATGTACGCTGCTGCTGCCATGGGTGTGTTTGGCAGCTTTATGGCACAGAATATGGAAATAACACAGGTAACAGTAAATTCCTGTTTCTGGTATCATAGTTTATATTAACAAGAGTGTTGGCCAATGCCATTTGGGATCAGTCAGTCTTTGTGGCTTTCTCATATTGAAATCTGATTAAAATGTTTGCTCGCACTTCTATCAGAGGATGAGTAAAATCAGTGGCAACACATGTATGGGGATTTCTGACTCCCATTTTGACTTGGGTTTGATACCAAGTGCTGAGGCACTATTTTCCTACCCACAAATGCCCTCTTCACCCTTTCACTTACCTATAGTAGGAGTAGTAGGTCTGCTACTAACAGCACCAACACTTAATCTAGGAACTAGTCTTCCTTGGTTAGTTCCCTAGGGGATTTAAAAACAAACTGGTTTTAACATTAAGATTTGACACCTAAGCTTGGTGAAGAGTGAAATCATAATTGTTGGTGTGAATTACTACTGCAAGAATGCCTTGATTTTTTTTTTTTTGACACAGGGTCTCCCTATAGCTCACTTGGAACTCACTATGTAGAGTAGGCTGGCCTTGAACTCACAATGATCCGCATGCCTCTGCCTCCCAAATGCTGGGACTACAGGCATGTGCCACCACGTCTGGCAAGAATGCCTTGGCTTTTTAAAAAAATAAATAATTTACTGAGAATTTCATACATGCATACAAGGTTTTTTGATCAAATCCATGCCTACTCCCTCCCCATCACTTTTTTCTGATAAGGTCATGAACTCTTTCTTCTTCATTTATTTATTTTTATGGAGCTTTTGGCTACTCTAACATTCCCCCCTCTGAAGAGGTAGAATGCCTTGTTTTTATTTTGTGTTTTCTTTCTTTTCGTCATGGTACTGGAGATTGAACCCAGGGCCTTGCACATGCTTGGCAAGTTCTGCCACTGAACTAGATCCCCAGCTCTTCTATCAGTGTTTTAAATCCAACATTCAGAGTGTTTGCAAATATATATGAATAGCTATGGCATGATTTAATTCTGTATAGTATTTAAGTAGAATCTTATATGACTGGAGATAATGCTAACTTCCTTGTATTATAACATTTAATTTTAACTAGTCAATGTTTTATCCTCCCCAATTAAAATTCTTACAGCAATGTTTCAGAAAACAAGGGAAACCTAAGGTGGGAGTACTTTTTTCAGGGTGAGCAAGCCTGAGGAGATATTTCAGAAAAAGGCATTAAGTCCTCATGATGTATCATTCATTCTATTATTGGATCTCACTGGGAAATAAAGCCATGGTATACTGTAAATACTGGGAGCTACCAGATCTGGGAATCAGTCCTAGCTTTGCTACTGGCATGTGTGAGCTCAGGTTCAGTTGTCCGATGAGAAAAAAAAAAAAAACACCCACTGGATTAGATGAATAATAAACTGTCTCCTGACTCTGACAATTAAAAACGTCTAGTAAGTTATTTTAACCTTTAATCTTCCATGTCGTCTCCAGAAATTTGTGTTTTATGTTTTCCTGGCTCCCCCACCCTTAAAAAACTTTTTTTTTGAGACAGGGTTTCATGTAGCCCAGGATGGCTCTGAACAGCCAAGGCTAACCTTGAACTCCTGAGCCTACTGCCTCAGCATCCCTACTGCTGGGCT
Organism: Nannospalax galili; assembly: GCF_000622305.1. NCBI lineage: Eukaryota > Metazoa > Chordata > Mammalia > Rodentia > Spalacidae > Nannospalax > Nannospalax galili. The sequence goes on along the minus strand of NW_008341888.1, from coordinate 1,274,413 downwards.
TACAGGCATGAGCCAGCACACCTGGCCAGAAGTTCTTACCTTTCTGATTAGGGACTTCAGCCTGTAGTTTGGAGCTGTTAAGCAGTATCTGTCAGGCGGCAGTCTAGGTCCTGCATATGGCTTAATCAGTGGCAAAGGGGTTTGATTTTTCTGCCTTGCAATATCTAGTAAAAACTAAAAGAGAAAAATCATCATTAGAAATAGAATTTTAAAGGTATAAGTAAAAATAACCACAAAGAAATGTATGCTCACATCTCTTGGGGGAGGAGAGGTAAAAGACTGATCAGCTCGACACTGGATTGCCAGTCTCACATCATCTGCATCAACAGTAGCTTTCTTAGCATGACTTGAATAAATTTTTGCATCATCCAGTATTGTAGTCACATATCCTTTAAGAAGAAAATAATTTTTCTTAAACATATGAAGACAGCTTAATTTTTTTTTTTTGTGGCAGTGTCTCACGTAGCTGAGGATGACCTTGAACTCCTGATCCTCCTGCCTCTACCTCCAGTGCTGGGGTTACAGGTATGTGTCAGCAAGCCTGGCCTGAAGACATCTTATTGTTAATGGCTCCTTGTCTACTTGTCTACTTTCTGGAAACTATGGATTTTAGTTTCAAGAGCTAACGGTACTATCCACTTGATATGTTTAAAATAGACATTGTGTCCCCTACCTAGTTTGCGCTCCTTTTTAATGCTTTATTTCTTATTATTTAATAACAATATGATTTTGAGGAAAGTGCTCTTAAAATAAATGGTCATTTCAAACTCACAAGTTCAGCAGAGTTTGGTTAACTTACGGAAAGCAAATTCCAACATTTGATTTATAACCCTTGGTTCATATTCTGTGATTCCCATATCCTTCAGGATCTGTGCCATCACCTGTGGATTCAAATAAAAAATGCCAGATGCATGATGTAGGTACTGAAATCAAGGCTGGACTGCAGGCCTTTCTGCGTTTGATACAAGGTCCCCTCTCTGGGCTCCAAACTGCTACTCCTTGTCCTACCGTGTGAATGTCATTGATCACACAAAATCATTCATACACTCTAGCTCAGAACTTTATTTTAGCAGGGGTGGGGGAAAGACAGAAGGCCTGGATTGGCTTTCCCGGCAGAGGTAGGGGTGGGGGGTGGGTCCGGTTGGTTGTCATTTTCGCAGGTGGCATTGAGGGAAGCTAGCATCAGAACCCTGGTCACATTCAGGGTTCAGATTGGGTGAGGCGACAAGGCAGAGGACTTGGGAGCAGGGGGCGGTCCGGTGCTAGCGGGACAAAGCCGCTCGTGCCCCTCAGGAAGGGCTCCCCAAGAGCAGGAGGACGGAGCCCTGGAGCCTGGGCACCCTGCCGCCCTCTCCCTGCGGCCTGGCCGAAGCTGGGCAGCCAGCGGCGCGCGAGCCCCCGGCAGGCGCTCAGTACCTGCGCTGCCCAGCCCGGACGGCCACGCGCCCCTTGCGCTTACCAAGGCATCTCTTGGTGCGTTCTTAGGAGGCGCCATCTTGCTGGACTCCATTTTCTCTATCTTGTAGTCATCGGGCTCCACCCCTGTGGGACGGAGGGCGGGCTCGGCGCCTGGCCTCAGGCGGGGGCGGTTCCTAGCCTGAACGACTCCAACGATGTGGACCGCGTCGCCCAGCAGGCCCTGGGATGTAGGGCCCACAAGAGCGGCTTCCTAAAGGCACCCTGCAGGTTCAGAGAGTGTGCTGCCCAACTCATCTCCGCTTGGCCCAGCCAAACACCCCTTTATGATCACCCTGGCTGGAGACTGCAAAAGGACCTTTCCCAGGACCTCCCTCAGCGTGAAGATGGCGCTGTCAAACACAACCTACGCTTGCATTTGAATGCCACATGTACAAGTGTAGGACCTTGAGACCCTCTTCATTCACCCACTACCCCCCCAATCCCTCCAGACTCCCACTAATTGCTCTTTTAAAAGCTTCTGTAAAATGCTTGGCTGCTGCTTTAGACATGCCTAGACATGCCCTGACCCTCGCCTGCTATCTTCTCCCCTCCCCCCCTTCCAGGAAACTATAGATTAAGCAAGCCAGGGCATGAAAACTGCCCTATAAGGTAAAAACGGAGACTCCAGGCCCCACAGATAACAGCACATTCCACAGCCCTGAGAATAGCACCTACCAATAAGAAACTTCCAGGGCTGCATCTTATACATCCAATCAGTTTAAAATTATGTTGGCGCGCGCAGGATCCTTGAACCAACCAAAATGTATCTTTGGTATCCCTCTCCTCTCTTTGTGTAAAACCTATAAAAGGCTCCACTCTCCCTTACTCTGGGCTCTCAGCACGGATCTGTTGAGTTGGTGAGGTCTGAGAGCCCGAGCTTAAGCCCGAATAAACCATAAACCTTTGCTTTTGCATTTTGGTGTGTTGGGTCCTCGGTGGTCTTTTTGGGGTCCAGTGGATGAGGTACAACACAAGGGGTACATTTTTGGTACATCCCCAAATTTGCATGGGCCATATTTATACTATGGAATTATTTGCTGCTGATCTGACATTCAAATTTATCTGGCCATCCTGGATTTTTATTTGCTAAATCTGGCAGCTCTGTTCTCAACACCGAAGACTGGTGGTGAGGTGTTTGGTCAACTCTTGTCACCCCCCAAGACTTGCCCCCCTCTTCACACCGATGGAAAGCTAAAGTCTTTAACTGTCTGCAAGCACCCTACCTTTGTCCACCCCTTCTTATGGTCTGATGGGCTTCATCCACCTGAGGTCCATGCAGGCTCCTTCCTTGCCTCCCAGATTGTACACCTCCCTTTTCTTAGAACCCATCAGGCATTAGGGGGCCTGCAAGATGACTCAGTGGGTACAGGTTCTTACCGCTAAGGCTGACAACCTGCGTTCCATTCCCGGGTCCTATGTAGTGGAAGAGAAGAGATCTCTGTAAGTTGTCCTCTGAAGGCTGCACATACGCCACGTGGCACAAGCACCGTATGGCATGTGCCCCTTTAAAAAATAGGTGTCAGTTAACTGTCTCGGGCTTAAAATATGTCAGAGAATTCTGTTGTTCCTACATTCATCAAGTGCTCTACTCTCCTTCAGCTTTGAAAATGTTGCCATGACCCCCAGACCAGAAAGGAGTTGGCAGTCAGGTTGTCTTTTTTTTAGCCCGCTAACTAGCAACAAGCCCTATCAGGGGGACCTCACAATATTACATCACATTGGCTTGTGTCTTGGCATCTAGTTCCAGTGCTGTGACGCTAACAAGTCTAAGGCCAACAGGCATACCAAGATTATTACAGGTTTAGGCTGCCCAAATAGGGCCTCCCAATTCCTTACAGCTGGAGGAATCTGTTACTTACAACAAGTGTTATTTAAAATTCTCCAACAGCGTTCCTTCCAAAATTTAATTTACTAGGAGAGCAGTTCACCTCACCAGCTCTTCAGAACCTCAAATAACTCAAACCAGGCAGACTCACCTGACAGCCAGGCGCTCACCCAGTTCCTCATCCATTGCCCTCAGATATAGGGGTTAGCAATGTTATTTCTGGTGGGAGCCTTCATTCTGTAATGACTTTTCCCTGCTCTCACAATACTGACCAATTATCCTCTTTTAAATAAGTACTATTTGTACATGGTATAAAATTAAAAAGGCTTTAATCCCAGCACTCGGGAGACAGAGGGAATCTCTGTGAGATCGAGGCCAGCCTGGGCTACATAGTGAGTGCTAGGACATCTGGAGCTACAGGAAGACCCTGTCTCAAAAAAGACAAATAAATAAATTTTAAAAATACATAATTAAAAATTAAAAAGAAAGAAAACAGTGGTTTTCGACTTTGGCAGAATCTGCATTGCTGTGTAGTTTTTAAATTTTGTCTAGGCAATTCACTAATAATACCTTTTTTTATCTTCTTTCCCCATTAGAACTTATTATACTATTAGGGTGGCCAGCCTTTAGAGAGCCAACCCAGGACACAACTGTACTGGCTGGAAAAACTCATAAGATAATATGTAAGCAGTAATTGCACACAGTGCTATTAGTTGAAAATCAATGTTCATTTGGATTCTTTGTATTTTTTCACTCTTCTGTTACATAAATGACATTATTTAAACAAAGCAGTAAGACTAACAGTGGCAACTGGTGGTAATTAATATGTCCAAAAATATAGCACTATTTTTCACAATATTTCTGTCTTTGATCAGTAAGTCTTGGATATTTAAATTTTGTGATTCATACTATTGCACCTTCTTAATATATATAAGATTAAAAAAGGGAAATA
>NW_008341888.1:1266460-1270165 GCF_000622305.1 Nannospalax galili | reverse complement strand
ACTTATCTATATTTATTCAAAAGAAAATGAAATATTTTTTTTGTTCCCATGTTACAGTGGGTTGTTTTTATTCTTGCTGTTTCTGTTCCAATATGACTTCTGGGATGTTCTTCTTTTCTTTTTTAAAAAATATATTTTATTATTATTTTATGTGTTTGAGTGTTTTGCCTGCATGTATGTATGTATACCTGTGTCATGAAAAGCCCACAGAGGCCAGAAGAGGGTGTCAGAACCCCTAGAACTGGAGTTACAGAGAAACTGGAATTAGAGATGGTTGTTAGACACTGTGTGGATGCTGGGAATCAAACCTGGGTCCTCTGGAAGAACAGCAAGTGTTCTTAACCTCTGAGCCATCTCTCCAGCCCCCTTTTTAAAATTTTTATTTATTTATTTATTTATTTATTATTTATTTATTTATTTTATGTGTATGAGTATTCTTTTTTTTGATGCAGTAATAAAAGCTGAATACAGACAAGTATCATATTCACTTTGATATATAAGCCTGTTCTTACCAAGCCCAGGTTAAAGTTATTTCCTCATACTAGTCCAGTGTAATTACATTAAGATAAATATCAGCCTGCAAGATGGCTTAGCAGGCACAAATGCTTGCTGCTAGGACTGATGACCTGAGTCGGATCCTCAGCACTCACAAGGAAGGAGAGAACTGACTCCACCAAATTGTCCTCTGACCTTCAAGGCATGCACACATGTGAGGGCAGACAGATAGGTGCGCACATCTGCGTGCGGGACACACACACGTAAATAGATGTAAAATAAAATTTAAGGTACATATTTCATAAAAAGCATCTTTGTGTATGGACTACATAAATTTGACACACTAAAAGCAACAAGTTTTTTTTTCCTATTTAGTTTTTATTCATAAACATAAACTTAACTCTGCAATCCAGCTAGACTTGGAGGGGAGTAAGGACGATATGGAACCCAAAGAACTACTACGTCAAGACATGGAGAGCACAAAGATTATGGGATACTGCAAGCAGATGGGGCAGAGGATGCTGTCCTGAGCTACAGAAGGAATGGTCTGGTGGTTAAGATGCACGCAAGTCAAAAGTATTAGAGCTGCCCACAGTTGGAAATGGTGATCTTTTTGCTGGTCTTGCCATTCACTGACCCAAAGCTCTCCATGGCTTCCACAATGCTCATGCCTTCAACATGTGGTCTTCCCAAAGACTACGTGTTTGCCATCCAACCACTCAGTCTTGGCAGTGCAGATGAAAAACTTGGAACCGTTTGTGTTTGGTCCAGCATTTTCCATGGACAAGATACCAGGACCTGTATGCTTCAGGATGAAGTTCTCATCTTCGAATTTGTCCCCATAGATCGACTTGCCGCCAGTGCCATTATGGCGTGTGAAGTCACCACTCTGACACGTGAATCCTGGAATAATTCTGTGAAAGGAGGAATCCTTATAACCAAATCCTTTCTCTCCAGTGCTCAGAGCACGAAAGTTTTCTGCTGTCTTTGGAGCTTCGTTTGCAAACAGCTCGAAGGAGACGCGACCCAAAGGCTTGCCATCGACTGCGATGTCGAAGAACACGGTGGGGTTGACTATGGCTGACAGCAAGTGGCTACGTCTGGAGAGTTGAAACAGGTTTTTAATTCTTGGAATTAGATGCTAGATGACTCAGTGGTTAAGAGCACTGGCTGCTCTCGCAGCGAATCCAGGTTTGATTCCAGCACTGACATGCCAATTAACAACCATCTGTAACTCCAGTTTCACGGGATCTGGACACTGTCTTCTGACCTCTGAAGGCACAGCACAACATGGTGTACTTACACACATGCAGGCAAGACCCTCCTACACATAAAATAAAAATAATAAATACAATAATTTTTAATAGACTTAGAATTAGTTCCCAATACTCAAAATATCCCTTCTCTTGATGCCAGAGGTTTGTTTTTGTAGAATATCTGTTTGCCAGCTAACTAGACTCTATGCATTTATATATCATATAGACTGCCTATGAAAAAAATGTATATCATTTTTGAACACTTCAAAGTGCAATGGATGTCTTCATAATGTAAATCTATCTTAAGATTTTATTTTTATTTTTAATTCTGTGTGTGTGTGTGTGTGTGTGTGTGTGTGTATAGAAGGGTATGTGCATGTGAGTGCAGGTGTCCTAAGAGACCAGAGAAGAGTGTTAAATCCCCTGGAGCTGGAGTTGCAGGCAGTTGTGAGCCACTGGACATGGTGCTGAAGCAAACTGTACTCAGGTCTTCTGCAAGAGCTATATGTACTCTTAACTGCTGAGGTATCTCTCCAGCCCCTGTTTCTCTTAGGGGAAGAAAGTTTTATAGCAGAGAGATAATTTGAATTTATGAAGTTGAATAGATTACAGATAAGATAAAATTAAATGACATTAGTCTTCCCTTATCTAGGGATAGTACTGACACATGCATACGTATATGTACACATACATGCATATACACATATGCATACACACATACATGCACATTTTCCTATCATACATATGCATGATAAACTTACATTTTTCATGTAAAGAAATAACTAGCCTTGTGCTTCTCTTTGCCATACCCAAATTTCTGGAATCACCAATCTTGTGCCTTGGGACTCATTGTTAAGTAAAATAACAATTATTTGACCACAAGCATTGTAATACTGCAGCAGTTACTACGGTTACTGAAATAGTTACTGACTCCTGGGTAGGAATCTTCCACAGCCAGGATGCACTAGACAAAGGGATGGATGAATCACAGTGGATGGACAACAGGATTTTAATATGTTAGTAAGAACAGCTTGCAATGTATTCTAGCTTGTTCTTCATTGCTGTGACAAAACACTCTGACCACTACCAACTTGGGGAGGAAAGGGTTTATTCAGCTTACATCTCCCAGGTCGTAGTTCATCAGGGAGCCCAAGATAGGAACTCAGGGCAGGAACCTGGAAGCAGGAGCTGGAGCACAGGCCATGGAGGAACGCTGCTTACTGGCTTGCTTCCCTGGCCCCTGCTCAGCCTGCTTTCTTATGCAACACAGGCCCAACTGCCCAGGGGTGGCACCACCCACAGTGGGCTGGGCCCTCCCACATCACTCATCAAGAAGATGCCCCTCAGACATGGCCACAGGCCAGTCCAATAGAGGCCATTCCCCAATTGAGGCTCCCTCAACCCAGGTGTGTCAAGTTGACGCTAAAGCTATCCAGCACACAATGTCAAATGCACAAATTTTGAATTTCTAGCATTTTCCATTTAATAATTTTGGACCATGGTTGGCAACAGGTAACTGAAACTGTGGAAAGTAAAAGCACAGATTGGGAGTGATTACTGTAAGAAATGGGAGAGCGCAGTTTCATGCTCATAGTGACTTTTTTGCTTTTTGAAGTAATTTTATTTTCGAAAACATCTCTGAGGGTGCTGGAAAGGTGGCTCAGTGGTTAAGAGCACTGGCTGCTTTTGCAGAGGACCCAGGTTCAGTTCCCAGCATCTGCATGGAGGCTAACAACTGTCCATAACTCCAGTTCCAGGGAATCCAATGTCATCTTCTGACCTCTGTGGACATTGCATGACACGGAAACACTTACATACATACAGGCAATGCACTCATACAGGTAGAATAAAAACAAAATACATTTTTTTTGAAATGGTAGTTTTTAAAAATTATTTATTTCATAACTAAATGATTAGAAGAGGCATTTCATTACAACAGCATTGACATATTCAA
>NW_008341888.1:1258220-1265771 GCF_000622305.1 Nannospalax galili | reverse complement strand
CTGGCATTGTTGCTTATTATGTAGCCTTTAGCTATACATATGGTCTCCTATGAAATTATATTGGCCCCTTTAATCTTTGGTTATACTTTCCTTTTGGGTGTTTAAGGCCACACAGTTGGTCCAGATAAACCGATTTATTTTTACTCTTAAGGTCGTTTAAGGATCTGTTCCTCAGGGGTCACATGGGCTTGGGAGGAGCCCCTGGCTCTTAAAACAAGCTCTGACGTTTTTTCTTTCTGGTATGAATATTTTTTGTAAACCTACATGTAATGTCTAACAACTTGGGCTGGTTAGTCCTTTTGGAGCCTCCATTCAGACTTTGCCAAAATCAAGTTCTTTGGAGAAACAGCATATGAATCTCTTTTAACAGAATCTTGTTCTCTAATCTCATCCACACTATATTTCCAAATTAGATGCATTTTTTTCTTGTCCCACATTATAAAAGTTTGAATTTATAGCAGGCCAATATTTTAGCATCTTTTCTATATCCAACAACAATGATAAACGCTTTGCAGATACATGTCTTATGGGAGTTATTCCTTCCATTTCAGTAAAGTAAAACATTTCAGGTACCTCTGCACATTTTAAGGAAATTGGAAAGTGATATAAAGCTTCCATTGTGAGAACGTTAATATCCTAGGTGAGAAAAATCATATCCTTCCCTCTTCAGCAGAATTGAGTAGATGTACGTGCAGGACTCTAGCTCGTTATTGTCTTTTCATTTTCTTTGGTACAATGTTTGTAGACTGAGTGGAATATATCACAATTTATATTTGTATACTATTTGAATAGGAACATAAACGAGCAAAGTATTTGTATTCAGACAAAATAGTGACACAATTTTATATTTTCTATAGTTTGTCTAGCATTTTTATAGAACCCAAAAGTAAGTTTGAAACTCCATTTTTTCAAGTGCACATTCGTAAGCACTAGAGGGAGCATTTGTAGAAAGTATGTTGGTAAGATCTGACAGAATCTGCTCTGTACTGAGAGGTCAGTATGTCTGTTGTCAAATTTTCCCTTTGTTTGCTCACAGAGCATTTCAGTTACATCTTCAGAATCTGGAAATGTAATTTGGCTTCACAGAGCAATCAAGGGAACTTTAGAATACTGTGTATTTTTTTGAATCCCCAACTTAATTCAACAACTGGGCTTTTCTTTATTTCTTTCCTTTTAAGAAAAAAGATTTATTTTACTTTTTTATTTATGTGTCTGTGTGTGAGTATGTTCTTGTGTGTGAAGGTGCCTGCAGAGACCAGAAGAGAGCATTGGATCCCCTGGAGCTGGATTTATAGATGGTTGTGAGCTGGGTGCTGGGAACCAAACTTGCGTCCTCTGCAAGAACATAAGCGCTCTTAATTGATGAGAAATCTCCAGCCCCTTCTTTCCATTTTTTGTTTAATGCGAGTTCTTGATATATAGCCCAGTATGGTCTTGAACTCACTATAGCCCAGGTGGGCCTTAAACTTATAATGATTTTCGTGTCTCAGCCACCCAAATGCTGAGATTACAAGCATTCATCACTGTATTTATACAGCAGTTCCTGTTTTCAACTTAATATTGGAGTCTTACTGGGAGATGAACAAGCTTGATTCATTCTCCATGTATTTCCACATCCCCTTTATACTATGTCTAATCCTATATTCTTTTCTACATATTATGGAATATGCTCTATTTTGGTTGTTCTCCTTCCTATTCTATTTTTATGTGTCCTTCTGAGAAAGATCAGAAGGAAACCTTCCTCAAATATATTTGGTTAGGGGTTAAGCATTATTGGGTAAAATTCATTGAAAGAATATGTGAGATTCATGTTCATCTTTGTTGTAAGCACTCTGTAATGTTTGTACCCTTTGGAATGACTAAAGCCCTCAGGCACTAGCAGTTGGGCTGCTTGATTAACAGTTGTCTGAGTGTTCTTTTCTCTGTCCTTTGCCACAAGTTCCACGGTGTGGAGCTGGGTGACTAGCCCAGGTTGAGGGGAAAATGGAGGCCAGATGGGAACCATAACTATTATCTCCAGGGTTCCCAAGTCTGGCAGAGCGATGAACGATATTGCCGACAGTCCTGAAATTCCATCAGTGTGGTGGGAAGCTCATCTTCAGCTCTACCCCTTTCCCTGAGGCTGTGGAGGCTTTCACTCAAACATCTTCCTAGGGAATTGCTTCAGCTGTCATCTTAATAGCTGTGACTTCTTGCGGCACCTTACAGCTCCCTAGAAACTGACCCAGGTTCGGACACTTGGAGGAGACTCTGATCTAGTCACAGATAGCCTGAAGGGACTTCCTTCCAGCCACTGGGTCCACTATAGTTGTCATAGCCACTATGCCAAACTTGGTTTCGCTTCAAAAGACTTTGCTTCAATCCTAGCCATATCACACACTCTAAAACAGTTCTGGGAGATGTCCACTCAGCTGTGGCAGCTTGAGATGGCTTTTAGATGACCCTGCTTATGGCCTCACTGTATGTCTCTGCAGCTCCTCTCGATCTGGTGGGGGAAGAGAACCTTGTTAACTGAGGCAGGCACCTGTGCAGACTGTGTGACTAAACAAAATGTTTGTGGTTAGCAGATAGGAGGCTGTGCCAATGTGTGACTGGCTGTGTGGGCAGCTCTCCTCTTAGACTTAGAGCAGTCGGGGAGACTTCCTTCCTGTATACTGCTCTATTAGTGCTGCAGCCTAGGCCTCAGTGAAGCCTTGTCCAAGTTATGCTTACTTTTGGTATTCTTTGCACTTCAAAGGGAAGGCCTTATTCTGTAGCCTAGGCTGACCTTGAACTCACTGTGTAGTCCAGGCTGGCCTTGAATTCATGGCAATCATCATGCCTCAGCATTCCAAATGCTGGGATTCCAGGTGGAAGCACCACACTTAGTTTACTTGTCTTTTCATGGGTAGAACAGGCTGAGCTGGTAACACGAACGGCAGACAACCCTTTGTGCTGTTTTCCTCAGGCACAAACAGCAGCAGCTCCAAAGGGGTTGAAGAGTCCCAGAGAGTGGCTGGTATTAGAGACCATGGAGAGACGAGGCCTGAGAAGACTGTGGAACTGTAGAGAAAGCAAGGCACTGCAGAGAGAGGAGAGAGAGGAGTCTGCAAAAGGCAAAGACTGTGAAGAGCTGAGACTGTGAAAGGTAAGAGGCTGGAGCGAAGCTGAGATTGTGGACAAGCTGCAAGCCCTGGCTGCTGGAAGACTTCTAGAAAACTGCCGAGAATTACTAGCTTGACTTGCCAAGAAGCTGTCACAACCAATGCCGTCACACTAGCTGCTGGGTGCTGAGCCATTGACAATTAAAGCCCAGAGTGGAAGGCCCTGCCACCCTAAGCATGGAGTTGTTGGCACTAAGGGAGCCAAAGAACACTCAGTCGATTAGGAACACATCCACGTTGTTTAGCTTTTTCTGGTGGTGTTTTGGTCACACTGGTGTTGGCATTGTTACTACTCTCATGTCCATTGTCTGAACTCTTAGAAAATGATCAAGTAGTTACAAAATTAAAAACGAAACTACCGCTATCTTGACTCTGAGCACAGCAGATCATCTATAAGCCAAATCAAAGATTGATGAACTGTTACCATTCAGATTTCAATAGGCTTAATTTGTACACTTAGCTTATTTATTTTGCTTGAAATGAAGCAACACTGATGTCATCACTAGTATGTGGAAAATTAATGACAGTCTCTATGGAGGGCAGATCATTTGTGCTGTATTCTTTTGACAGTGTAGATAATGTTGTTTTCAGCCTTTATTGATTTATTTGGTCACTGTGCCTCAACTGTCTTTATCCATTATTCAGACCTAGGATTTGTGTGTGTGTGTGTGTGTGTGTGTGTGTGTGTGTGTGAAAAAGAGTTAGGATGTGGGAGTTTCAATGCTAAAATCAAAACAGTAGGTGGGCCTGGGGAGATGACTCAGTGGGGGCTGGGGAATGGCTCAGTAGATAAAAGTGCTTGCCATCTAAGCACGATGAACTGAGTTTGATAACTGAAACCCATGTTAAAAAATATTGTATGTCAGGGCCAGAGAGATGACCCAGCGATTAAGAGCATTGGCTGCTCTTGCAGAGGACCTGAGTTGGATTCCCAGCACCCACATGGCAGCTAACAACCATCCATAACTCCAGTTCCAGGGGATCTGACACCCTCTTCTGATCTCCAATGGGCATTGCATAACAGGGGTGCCCTTACATACATGCAAGCAATATACTCATACACATAAAATAAAAAATATAATAAACAAAATATTTTTTTAAAAGTTGGATATAAAGCTGGATGTGGTGGGACATGCCTGTCATCCCAAGCACTTTAGAGGCAGAAGCAGGCAGATTTCTATGAGATCTAGGCCACAAAATAAGTTCCAGGCAAGCTGGGACTAAAGGGAGACCCTGTCTAAGAAACTCAAACCAAAACCAAAACCACCACAAAATGTTGGATCCTATAAAACCCCAACCATTACAGGCTATTGCCATTGTTCTTGGTAGCCCTTACTTGACAGTAAGACCATATTGCTAAAGATACCATATACTTGAGTCACAAAATACGGATAAATCAAGCTGGTACTGACTTCAAAGCCTCATTTCTACTGGTTAGCTTCATAGTGGCAGAATATTACCAAAGGCAAAAAGTAACCATCAAATTTACCCAGTTGTGAACTCTGTGAACTATAATGATGATTGGCCTGGTAAAATATGTCTGCTCCTGCAATAGTGGCAGGGATGTTATAGGAGTAACCAAACACCCACTAATAGGAATTGAGACATGCTCCATGAAATGGAACCCATACCTCACACTGTTATTGGGGCCAAGAACCTGTGGCTAGACAGGTCATAGACCATAGGGAAGAACATACTACTAATATTGTGCTAAATGGACATAATAACTTATTGCTATACTCATAGATTAGTGCCTTTCAACTCTCATAACAGATACACTTTTTAAAAAGTTTAAAACATTTTTATTATTTTTATTTTATGTGTATGAATGCTTTGTCTGTATGTAGGTGTACCACATGCATGCAGTACCTGCAGAGACAAGAAGAGGGCATCTGAATCCCTGGATCTGAAGTTACAGACAGTTGTGAGCTACCATATGTGTGCTGGGAATCAAGTCTAGGTCCTCTGCAAGAGCACTAAGCACTCTTAACTGCCGAGCCATCTTTGTAGTCCAGAGAAGTTTCTTGTAGAAGATGGTGATTAGCCCAAAGACTCACAGCTGGTGATAGTGTGGAGAAAAGAGATTGTAGAGTGCATAGTCCTAAATGGGGCATCTGTGTCACCCCTGCCCCAAGGCTCAGGGATCTTAGAAGAGGAACTGGGAAGACTGTAATAGCTAGAGGTGGTGGATGACTACAAGGAAACAGAGTTCTCTAAAAATCAGGGTAATTGCACATATGAACTCACAGCAATTGTGACAGCATGCACAAGACCTGCACAAGCTCAAGCCAGACAAAATCCTGGCATGGGGAATGGAGAGGTGGGAAAGAAGTCCCACCTCTAATTGAAGAGCCATTGACAATTGGTAGCTGCTGGTGGAAGAAGAGTCAGTTTTTTTTTTAGGGTGTGACCCCTCGTGGGTCAACCATGCTCCAGAACAGGCTCCACAACAGTATTTGGGCAATACAAATTGGACTCAATGGGTTTTAAAAACCCATGAAGTTGGGTGGATAGGGAGATGGGGTGGATCTGGGAGGAGCTGAGGGAGGGGGTGATTATGTCAAAAGATACATTCTATGAAATTCTCAAATAATTCATAAAAATAATTTTAGAAATGTTGGGTGTGGTGGTACACATCTGTAATCCCAGCAATTCTATGGTGAGATGGGAGGCAGAGACAGGAAAATTGCTGGGAAGCTTGTTGGGCAGCTAGCCTGGAGTTTGCAATTCAGCAGCAGAAATAGCAAGAGAGACCCTGCCTCAACAAAGTGGAGGGAGAGAACTCTCCTGAGAGTTGTCTTCTGAACTCTATACATGCATTATGGCACATGTGTGACCACACTGTGTACACACACACACACACACACAAACACAAAGGAACTAACTAAATAGATAAATAAGAGACTGTCCTGGGAAAAAAAAGGATGGATGGTCACCACCTTATCACTCATCTGTGTTTGCTTAAAATTTCTAAAGATGATATTGGTTTCTGATTAGTCTCTATAGAAGCACCTTATTCTTATTTAAAAATAGCAGCTTCATTGAGACAGACCTTATCATACAATTCACTTATTTATGGGCAGACAGTTCATTGGATATTAGTCTAGTCACACCATAAAATTTAGCATCTTTTCCCCACTCTAGAAAGAAACCCCACTTAGGAGACTATTCTGACCAAAAGTAATATATAGGTTCACTGCAATCCAAATCAAAATCTCCACGACATACTTCACAGAATTATAAAAATCCATCCTTAAATTCATACAGAGGCACAAAAGACCCTGGATAGCCAAAGCAACCCTGAGTATAAAGAGCAACACTGAGGGGATTACTGCACCAGATCTCAAAGTACACAACAGAACTATAGTCATAAAAACTTCATGGTACTGGTGCAAAAACAAACACAGAGATCAATGGAACATCATTGAAGATCCAAACCCAAGTACACGCAATTTCAGCCACCTGATATTTGACAACAGTGCCAGAAACACACAATAGAGGAAAGATAGCATCTTAAACAAATGGTGCTGGCAAAACTGTAGAAGAATGAAACTAGATCCTTATCTTTCACTTTGCACAAAAGTCAACTCCAAACGGATCAAACATCTCAATGTGAAACCTGAAACCCTGAAACTATTAGAAGAAAACACTGGCAGTAACCTGTAAGATAGAGGTGTAGGAAAGGATTTTCTAAATCAGACACCAGTTGCTCAGGAATTAAGGTGAGCAATGAACAAGTGAGACCTCATTAAACTAAAAAGCTTCTGTACAGCAAAAGAAACAATCAAGAAAGTGAAGAGAAAACCGACAGAATGTGAAAAAAATCTTCAAAACAAAGAATCAAGAAAACAAATGACCCAATTAAAAGATGGGCTAAAGATCTAAACGGATAGTTCTCAAAGGAAGAAATAAAGATGGTTAAGAAACATCTCAAAAAGTGTTCAACACTGTTAGTAATTAGGGAAATGCAAATTAAAACCACCCTAAGGTATCCCCTTACCCCAATCAGACTGGCTAGGATTCAGAGAACAAACGATACCAAATGCTGGCGAGGATGTGGAGAAAGGGGAACACCCATTCACTGCTGGTGGGATTGCGAACTCGTGCAGCCTCTATGGAAAGCAGTGTGGAGAACTCTTAAAAAACTAAGAATGAACCTACCATATGACCCGGTTATACCATCCCTTGGCATATACCCCCAAAAACTCATCTTATTGTAGAGACACTTGTACAACCATGTTTGTTGCTGCTCTTTTCACAATAGCTAAGAGATGGAAACAACCTGTGTCCCTCAATTGATGACTGGATAATGAAAATGTGGTTCCTTTATATGATGGAGTTTTACTCAGCAGAAAAGAAAAATGAAAATGTGAAATTTGCAGGTAAATGGATGGAACTAGAAACTGTT
>NW_008341888.1:1178259-1257600 GCF_000622305.1 Nannospalax galili | reverse complement strand
AGAGGATGGTGTGATAAGAATAGGAGGTAGGAATTGGCTAGGCAATTAGGATAAAAAGACCCCAACGAAAAGTAGCCAGTTTCTTGCCTAAAAGTCAAAATGTCCTTGGGCCTCTTAGCAATATACTCTGTTCCAAAGGCCAAAAATGTCAAAAGTATTTGGGAGCTTGTATCTAATCCTTAAAAGATTTTAGGGTTATCTCTTCAGAGGGGGGAATGTTGGAGGGGAGGGAGGGAGTGGGCATGGATTTGATCAAAACACATGTATGAAATTCTCAATAAAGTTTTTCTAAAAGTTAAAAGAAAAGAACAATGTTGTCAAGCAGAAATAGGAGTTTTAATATTAAGAATATCAAACGTTTTGTCCGTTTGTCTGAAATACTTGTGAGAATTGCGTTTAAACTATGATGTATGGTCTTCATTATAATGAATAACTCAGCCAGGCATAGTAATGTTCCTATGTAATTCCACCACTGAAGAAGGAAGATTGTTGGGTTGCGGCCAACCTGAATTGTACAGTAAGGCTGTGTCTCAAAATGAGTGAAAAATGAAAAAAAAAAAAAATCAAGAAGCATCCTCCATAACAGAAAGAAGTCATTAGC
Organism: Nannospalax galili; assembly: GCF_000622305.1. Classification (NCBI taxonomy): domain Eukaryota; kingdom Metazoa; phylum Chordata; class Mammalia; order Rodentia; family Spalacidae; genus Nannospalax; species Nannospalax galili. The sequence continues at coordinate 1,256,999 of NW_008341888.1, read as the reverse complement.
ACTATTTTCTGCCCAATATCATGGTGTTTCACATAAATTGAGAATAATTGGCAAATTTCAAGCTGAGTTAGTAAAATTCTTTAAAAAAAAAAAAAAACAGCTCCAAGAGTTTTGCTTAGTAGCTGCTGTTTGGTTAGTAGCTACTGTTCTTAGAAGCTACCAGAGGTCAGAACAAAAGGGTACCAGCTGGGAATCTTCTTGCATGGGTCTCTGAGGTGTGGCTTTGCAGTGGTCAGGGAGCCCAGGCAGGGAGAGAGAAGAGAATCAGGCAACTAGCAGTATATGTTAGGGAAGAAGATGAGTGTCATTGTAAGTTCATTGGCAAATAGACAGGAAAGTTAGGAACCCATTCTACTAGGTAGAAGATATTCCTTTAAGTTTTTATTCTGCCTGTTACCTTAGCTATTTGTCTGTGGTACAGAACTGGAAACTGTCAAATGTGACTGGGACTTGCCTTTGGCGTGACATAGCTAAACTTGCATTTCAAAGGGATGTTGAGGCAACACAAAATTATTGTTAATATTATTATTACTAGTGTGTATGTGATGTGTGTGTGCGTGTCTGTGTCTGTGTCTGTGTGTATGTGCACCTCTGCTTCTTGTGCATAGGTTAGATGAGGATGTTGGATGTCCTGCTGTAAGCATAAAATCGCAAACATTTCACTACAGGAACACAAAAATAGATTACTTTTATTGCAATGAATGGTACATATACTCCCAACGCAATCTGTGCTTCACTCGTGTTTCACTTACTGTGCTGGCATCAGGCTTATTCTTGTCTACTACATTAACTTATCTTGCACTTTTGGGGAAATTGCTAAAGATTTTCAGATGCAACTATCACCTGTCTAGTAGATTATGTTTTGTTGAGAATGATTCCTGAGCACTTTAAAAAGTTAGATATATCTTAAAAATATTTTATCTATTATTTTTATCTTATATGTATGTGTTTTTTGCCTGCCTGTAAGTGTACTGAATATGCAATGCCTGTGGAGGCTAGAAGAGGGCATTAATCCCCTGGAGCTGGAGTTACAGATGGTTGTGACCTGCCATGTGGGTGCTGGAGACTGAACCCTAGTCCTCTGGAAAAACAGCAAATTCTCTAAACTGCTGAATCATCTGTCCAGCCCCTCCATTATACACATATTAAAAATTATTTTTATTTTATGTGTATGAGTGTTTTATTTGCATGTATTTAAGCACACCATGTGTGTGCAGTGCCAATGGATACCAGAAGAGGGAGTCTAATCCCAAGGAATTGGCGTTAAAAACAGTTGTGAGTTACCATGTGGGTTCTGTGAACAGAATCCAGGTTCTCTGAAAGAGCAGCAAGATCTCTTAACCATTGAACCATCTCTTCAACCCATCTGAAGCTCTTTTAAATGAGTCAAATACAAGTTGTTTGGGAGAACTTCAAGGAGCAAAAACTAATTCCATATTCATACAAATTTTGTAAACTGCAGTTATCTTGGCGAGAACAATACAAGTACAATGTGATCTCAATTTTTTCTTGCAGCTAGAAGTCATATATAACACTATTTTGTTCTGGAGGCCCCCAAAGCTAGTCTAAATCCATGTTTTATAATAATAATTAATAATGTAGCATAATTCAGTAACTAGTTGTTATGATGGGTAGTCACATAGCTCTTGATTTCCTCTTAGCCAAATGAAAATTTGTGCTATAGCAAATACATCTTGTCATACCTAAAACAAATACTTAGGACAGGTAGAACGATCTATGACTATAAAAAAAGAAAAAAAAAGGACTGTCATTAAGAGAGACCCAGCTGGATCTTGGGAAGTAATTTAGTTGTCTAAACTTCATAATATAAGTCCCTGACTTTGAGATCTGTAACAAGAATAAGTAATCATTTTGTTTTTTTATACTAGCCTGTGCTACAGTTTGGTGATGTACCCTATCCAGTACTATTGCAAGCCATTGTCATGTCAGGTAACTCAACAAGTAATCCTACAAGAAAAGGAGAAAGATTAACCTGGTTCAACTACAGACTACAGTTATTTGATACTCCTCTGATTCTGACCAGCAAAATCTTAGTCATGGTGAACATTTGATTATCATGGGTTAAGGTTCTGTGGAATGATTTACTTGGATTTTGACTAAAGAGACAATTGTCCAAGACAAGCATCATCTGTCATCCAGAAGCTGATCTAACATGGTTACTTGAGTGTTGCTAGAAGCTTGTCTGGTGCACAGGTAAGGGTCCATATTAGTTTCTTGTTGGGAATAACATCACCAATATCAGACAAAGTCTGATAAAACAAGACATCACAAGATCCCTTTATATATTCATCTAAATCCAGAGTTTAAACAATACCAGTATGACCCAAAAATACTGAATGCCTCTCTTGCTCAGATAGTATGAGTAACAGCTACTTTACCAATTCCAGCTTTATCCTTGAAAAATTTGCCTTTTCTGCATATAAGATTTATTGTGAATCTCAATCATAGACTTGTTTCTACATTCTGACAGCACTCAGCACATCCTCTTTCTCCTTAGACTTTCTAACACTATCTGAGATGCCACATAGCTACCGTGGTACATTCTCCTCCTCCTCCTCCTCCTTCTCCTATTATTATTATTATTATTATTATTATTATTATTATTATTATTTTGGTATTTTTGAGACAGGGTTTCCCTGTAGCCCCAGATGGCCTGGAAATCTCTATGTAGACAAGGTTGGCCTTGATCTCACAGATCCACCTGCTTCTGCCTATGGAGGGCTGGGATTAAAAGCATGCACCACCACACCCAGCTATTCTGTCTTTTGCTACAAGTAATCAATCCAGCTTTTCTTGCTACAGAGATGTTCCTGGTGTTCAATGGCTGCAAGGCACTGATCTTCACTATCTATATAGCCTGTTTAGTGAAGTATTTCTTCTTCATCTCTAGCTTATTATTGAATTTTTCTACAGTTTTAAGAATCCTCTTATGTTCTGGGTACACATATCCTATCAGATTTGCAAATACTAACTTCCTAGTTCATGTGCTCAGTTTTCTTGTATCTGTGTACATGTGTGTGTGCATATGTGTTTATGAGTATATGTGCACATATACGCGCATGCATGTGGAGGCCAGATGACAACCTTGGATGTTGTTCCACAGATGCCGTCCACTTTTTATTTTTTGTGATAGAGCCTCTCATTGGTCTAGAACTCAGCAAGTGGGCTAGACTGAGTGGTCAGTGAGCCTCAGGCATCCACTAGTCTGTGCCTCTTCAGACCTGGTATTATGAGTGCTTCATTCTTGGCACTTTTTACATGAGTTTTGGGATTGAGCTCAGGTTCTTGTTCTTGCAATGTAAACACCTAACCAACTAAGCTATTTCCCCAGATCCCTATTTTCAGGTTTCCTGTGGTGTCTCTTTAAGGATCCTCTATAAAAGATTTTTTGAAAGAGTCTAGTCATTTAAAAATAGATCACATGGGGCTGGAGAGATGGCTCAACAGTTAAGAATACTGACTGCTCTTGCAGAGGACCCAGGTTAGATTCCCAGCACCCACATGGTGGCTAACAACCATTTGTAACTCTAGTTTCAGGGGATCCTACGCCTTCTTCTGACTTCCGTGGGTATTGCATGACATGATGCACTTATACACATGCAGGCAATGCACTCATACACATAAAATAAAAGTAATAAAAAAAACCACCTTAAAATTCTGTCTCAACTCAGTCAGAATGGTCATCATCAGAAATACAAATGACAAGTGCTGGTGTGGATGTGGGGAAAGGGGTACCCTCAGACACTGTTGGCAGGAGTGTCAACTAGTGCAACCATTTTGGAAAATCAGTCTAGATGTTTCCCCAAAAAACTAGAATTAGAACTACTATATGGCCTTGCTCTACCACTCCTAGGTACATACTGAAAGGACGTTCCACTCCACTTCAAAGATACTTGCACATTCATGCTTGTTACTGCTTTATTTACAATAGTTAGGAAATATAAGCAACCTAGAGGTCCATGAGCAGATGGATGGATAAAGAAAATGTGTTACATGTATGCTATTCAGCTTTAAAGAAAAATGAAATCATGGCATTTGTAGGTAAAGGGATAGAATTGGAAAAAATTATACTGAGTGAGGTCACTCAGGCTCTGAAAGATGAATGCCACATGTTCTCTCTCATATGTGGAGCCTAGCTTTGAATCTTTGGCTTCGTTTGTTTAACTTGGAGAACATGTAGAAGCCAGGTATTTAGAAATGGACCACTGAAAGTGGAGGGGAGATAGAAATATATAGGTAAAATGAAAATAGAGAAGGGCAATACTGGGGATGAAAAGATTCAGAGATAAAAGGGAATAGGGGATCAGGAAATGAGTGAGCTGGGGGAAGACTGAACCAAAATGAAGGGTGCATGGAAAAGCTACACAGAAATTTACAATCTTGAAAGCCAAGTAAAAATTATAATCGGGGGGACAGTAGAACACAAGGTGACACAAAAAAAACAAGGGGGGAGTATTCCAGGTTAAAGATTTAAGTGGAGATGAGGGCAGGGAGAGAGAGGATAGCAGAGGGTAGAGGATGGGTTAATCAAAACTAAGGATATATGAAGAAGCTTTATGGAAATCTACTTTTTTTTGAGACTAGGTCTCCCTGTAGCCCCAGCTGGCCTGGAACTTGACCAGGCTGGCCTCAGTCTCACAGAGATCTGCCTGCCCCTGCCTCCTGAGTGTTGAGATTAAAGGTGTATGCCACCATGCCCAGCCAAAATCCACTGTTTTGTGAGCTAATTAGAAATATAATATATGATAAAATGGCATAGTCATTAAGAGCACTTGCCACTTTTCCTGAGGATCTGAGTTTGGTTCCCAGCACCCACATGGGGCATCTCACAACTGCCTGTAACTCCAGCTTCAGGGAATCAGACATCCTCTTTCTGCCTCCATGGGTACTTTTACACATGTGGCACACACACAGATACACAGACACACACACACATATACATACATAAATAAAAAAGAAATATAATATGTAAAAAAGAATTTTGAACATCAGTGCCCTGAATAGGTAGACAATGCTGCTCCTAGGATACATAGGCCATTAAATAAAAATCTTGTTGCCAGACACGGGTTACCTCCCTATGAATTATTAGTCAGGGAGGCCCTAGAGGATCCCAAACGACACAGGCTATTGCCACTGCTCCAGGTTGCCCACTGAAACTAGATGGTAAGACACTGCTGCTGAAGACACTGTTCACCTTGGATGTAGGGCTTAAAGAAATCAAGCTTGGGATAGCTGAGGGTGGTGGCACACAACTTTAATCTCAACACTTGGGAGGCAGAAGCAGGTGGATTCTGTGAGTTTGAGGCCATCCTGGTTTACATAGAAGATTTCAGGTCAATCAGGGCTACATAGCAAAACCCTGTCATACACACACATACACACACACACACACACACACACGCACACACACACACACACCCCTCAACTGACTAGGAAATTCTTTCCTTGCTGGCTACCTTATATACTGCCAGAAGGTGCTATCCAGGCTGCTTGAAGAAAAAAGATATCAATGGTGTTACTACCTGGCACTGGAGCCTACATACTATACTACCAACCTGTTTGGCAAGATGTGCCCATTGGTGCAATAGTGTCAAGACTGCTTATGAGGGTAGAAAACTGCTCTCTTGATTGGATATGAAGCCTGCTCCACAGGAAGAATTTCATGCCTAGTACTGTAAATCTGTTCAAAATCTCATGACTAGAGAGATCATGGGCCCTAGGGGGATCTATTATTGTTGTTACATTCAATGGTTATGCTATCAAACTATTTTGTACATATTTATGTTTATACATATTGACTTGTGTTGCTCTCAACTTTGATCAGAGAAGCTTATTTTGCAATGGGTAGTGGTTAATGCAGAGACTTATAACTGATCAAAGTACCAAGTATAATTAACTGTGAGTGCTAAGTTTTGGACGACTAATCTATATTAACCTTCCTCCATGCAAGGCTCAGGGAACATTTCTGAAGAGGGGGCAGAAAACATGTAAGAGCTGGCAGAAGAGGAGCTGTGAAATGCTGCCCTCTGGACATGACGTGGCTATTGCACACATGTACTCATACCAGTTGTGGTTACCTACACAAAACCTGTACTAGATCAAACCAGTCAAAATTCCAATGTAGATGGGGGAAGGGTCCCTGAGGCTCCACCCCTATTGGAGGAGCTATTGGCAGTTGATGGTGGGTGAGGGGAGGAGAGTCACTCTCCTTTGGAGACCTAGTTGCTAGTAGATTATCCCATCCCCCAGTGTATGGCCACACATTTGTGTGCATATGGGAAGCACTAATTGGGTTCAGGGAATTATTTATTTTATTTAAAATTTTTTGCCTTATTTTATTTTATGTGTATGTGTATATTGTGTGCATGTATGTAAGTGCACCTGTGACATGCAATGCCCAGGAAGGCCAGAAGAGGGCGTCGGATCCTCCTGGAACTGGAGTTACAGACACTTGTTAGCTGCCATGTGGGTGCTGGGATTCGAGCCCGGGTCTTCTGCAAGAACAGTCAGTGCTCTTAACTACTGAGCCATCTCTCCAGCCCCAGATTCAGAAAATCATTAATGACAAAAAGGAGACATAAAGTTGGGAGGGAGGGATGGGGGCACTAGGGAGAATTGGAGGGAGGTAATAGTGAATTAATATGATCAAAGTACATTGTATAAATGGATGAAATTTTCAATGAGTAAGTAAAATATATTACTTAAAATGGTTTGGGTATGTTTGATGGTCCAGAATATAGTCTTCCTTAGTGAATGTTCCATGTAAGTTCCAGAAGAAAGTATATTCTGCTGTTCTTAGATAGAGATATCAATTATGAATTGGTTGAGTTCAAGTGTGTCCTTTATTTTCTGCATGCTTTATTTGTCTAGCCTGATAAAGGGGTGTTGATGTTGTCAAGTAAAATAGTGGATTTGTTTCTCATTTCTGTTTTGTCAGTTCTTGCCTCCTGCACTTTGCTGCTCTGTTGTTAGCTGTGTACTTGTTAAGAATTAGAAAATTAACCCCTTTATCATTACATAATGTCACTCTTTATCCTCAATAAATTTCCTTCTTCTAAAGCCTGCATTGCCTGAAATACAGCTACTTGTGACTTCTTTTGGGTAATCTCTCTTTTTATCCTTTTACTTTTACTCTGTGTCCTTATTTATACTGGGTTTCTTGTAGATAATATATAGTTGGATCTTATTTTTAAAATCCATATTGACAATCTCTTAATATAGTAGTATAATTATTAACATTTTTATTCATACTAAATATAATAGTTTATGTACAGTGTTTTCAATATCAGAATAATCTGAATTTGTCTGAATAATTATCCTCACCAGTGAGTTTTATGTCTCCTAATATTTTCTTTTAAATGTTAGTTTTCTTTCTTTTCAGTTTGAAGTTTTCTCTTTAGCATTTTTTGGAGGACAGGTCTGGTGGTGCTAAATTGCTTGGCCTTTATTGTCTGGCAATCTCTATTTTTCCATTATTTCTAGAGAATAACTTCACTGGGTAAAGTGTTCTGAATTGGCAGGGTTTTTTTTTTCCTTTCAGTACTGTGAAAATTTTTGTTTATTCTCTCCTTTTCTGTAGTTCCTGAGGAGAACTCTGATTATAGGTGAATTAGATACATTTTAAGTGTTTCTTTTTCTTCATACCTTGATAACCTATCTTTTATTTTTGGAACTGGATTATAACATGTCTTGGGGTAGATTCAGTTCAGTTGGACTAACCAGTGACCTTTGACCTTCCTGAATGGATAGCTGCATCTTTGTCTGTGTCTTGAAATTTTTTCTATTATCTTTTTGAATGAGCTTTCTATCCCTTTGGCATTCTTTTCTCTTCAGCCTTCAATTAGCTAAAGCATCTGGCTCTTTGAATGCTGTCTCAGAGTTCCCATGCGTTTTCTTCATATCTCTTATTTTCCTTTCTCCTAGGATTATGTGTTTTCAAATAATCTCCCTTAAATCTTCTTAATTTTGTTTTCTCTTTGATCCTTCTATCATGTCTTAAATTTCACTTAGTGTACATTAAAGATCAGGAAATCTTTGTAGGCTGGCTGTGCTGGTACACATCTGCATTCCCAGGGTTTAGGAGGCAGGCACCAGTGGATCACAAGCACCATGCCAATCTGGGCAACATAGCAACAACAACAACAACAACAACAACAACCAAACAGACTGTTTGATTTTTAAAAGTCACTTCTATATCTGTTAAATTCCTTTGTTACACTATTTAACAGTTGCTTTGTTCTGAAGTTCTTGGGTTCCTTTAAAATAGCTATTTTGAACTTTTTTTTGAGATAGAGCTCACTGAAAGCCCAAGCTGGCCTGGAGTTGATCAGGTTGGTCTCGATCTCACAGAGATTGCATCTATCTATTTCCTGAGTGTTAGTATTTTTAACTTTTTGGTCTGAGGCTTTTCAGCTGTTACTATGCGGACAATTTCAAGAGCCTTATTTTGTCTGTTAGCTGGTCATGGTTTTCTGAAAGAACTTGGTGGCTGTTGGTGTATATCATTGTGTCCAATGAAGGATTAGATGACGTCTTTTTCTGATTTTCAAGAACTGATTTTGTTTGCCAATCAGAAATTCTAAAGTCTTGCTCATTTCCTGAGCCTCTGAACATTTCCATTACTTAAGCACTAGAGGGCACCTCAGCCCTAGGTTAGTCTCAAATCTGTAGTGGGTGTCTTGTTGTTAATGAACTGTGTACAAAGGGCAGTCTGTCCTTGAAAGGTTAGGGAGGAGCCAGATGCTCAGGCTGATACCTCATCTCTAGTAACTGGCCTGAGATGAGTCATTCCAGGATTCTCCTTGGTTCTGAGTTTCATCATAGGAGTTGGGGCAGCCCCATGCCCCTATGCAATGGCTTGGCATCCTCTTCCTTTTTCTGTCTCAAGTGGCAGTTATTCTTTCCATGTGCTGCTGCTGTCATCTGGGGAAGGGATGGGATGGGCAGTCCTATGACTAAGTGTACACCAACCAAGGTTAGCTCAAACCTGGGGCCTACAGCCTCTCCAGATTAGCACAGCATGTAGGAACATCAAGCCCATGCAGCTATAAGCTTCCTGCTGCCAAGGTGGGCTTGTAGCTAAAGACCCCTGAAACCTACCACAGGTGATGCCGGCCGGACTATAAGTCTAATATACAGGCTCCGTGGGTCTCCACATGGCACTGAGGTACATCCAGAGGCTCTATCCACAGGCAGTTTCCTGGGCGCAGAGACCATTAGGATCCACCCAGTGTTAGGCTTCATCAGTATGGCATTGAGTTCGAAGAAACACATCTATATGCAATTTCACGTCCTTGTCCCCTGAAGTTGGAGTCTGAGCAGGTTAAGTTTCGTGGAGGCAGTCGCTTGCTACTATGGTCGATGCTAAGCTGGGGAACACTAGAAATCTCAGCTTCAGAGGATGACAGTCTTGGGTGTGTGTGTGCCAGTTCTGTGCTTGCTTTGTGTAGATTCCTGCTGGTGCTGGGCTTGTCTAGAGGCTCTGTCTCTAAATGTTGGCTCAGGGACAGGAGTTTTGGGCTCTGTCAAGTACTGGGTCTCACTGTAGTGGGCCTGGCACTGAACTCCAAAAAAGTGTTATTCCTACTTTCTTGCTCTACTCCTCAGTAAGTGGGGTGTTCTCAGTGGTCTGTTACCCAAGGTTGAGAGAAGCTGAAAGGTTAGAGAGGAGCCAGATGCTCAGGCTGTGGGTTCAGGCCTGGCAGCAGGGGCTGTGGGACCCTGTCTGGCACTGTGCTTAACTGTGGCAGGCTTGGTACCAGTGGATTTCAATCTAAAGTCTGGATCTAACTCCCTCTTCCTCCTTAGTGGGAACTGTCTGCAGCTGAACTGCACAGAGGAGGAAGGAGTACAGCAGCAACCATCCTTTCTGCCGTCTTCAATGCTTCTTTTCATAAGACCAGCCACTGTGAGTCTTTTACCTGGCTTCCTCAGCTCCTGTGAAAGTGGATCATTGCATAGATAGCTGTTTAAACTGGCATGTCTGTGGTGGAGATGCTCACTGAGCATCCATCTCACTCAGCTCATTTGAATAATTTCTATTACTATGCTTGGGGTTTAATAGTTTTTCAACTTTATTTCTCTTTCATCAACATCTAATAATTATATATGTGTATATAATGGGATATATTGATATTTCAACACATGTATGCAGCATGCACTGGTCAAACGATCTCCTTATCTCTTTGACATTTATGTTTGAAACTTTCCTATTGGATCATTTCTTTATGTTTTCAGTCTTGAGCTTCTTCCTTTTAATTCTTCACAAACTATATAGGCTGTTAAGACTACAGTTTACCCAATTGTGCTGTGGAACAGTATGAGATACTCCTTCTGTCTGTGTTTTGATACCCAGTAACCAACCTCTATTCCTCCTCCTCCTACAATTCTGAAACTCTAGTGATCAGTATACTACAATCTGACTTCTTTAGGTTTCTACACACATGGGAGATCATGTGGTATTTATCTTTCTGTTTCTGGTTTATTTAACAAAATGTACTTCAGTTCCATCAATTTTGCTGCAAACGATAGGATTTTATGCTTCTTTATAAGTGAATAATAATTGTGTGCCTACATCAATCACATTTTCTTTATAAATATATATTGTAAAAATTAATTTATTTTTATGTGTATGAGTATTTTGCTTGTGTGCAAGTGCACCACATGCATGCAGTGCCTGCACAGGCTAGAAGAGGGCATTGGATTCCCTGGAACTGGAAGTACAGATGGTTGTTAGACACCATGTGGGTGCTGGAAACTAAATTTGAGTCCTCTGCAAAGAGTAACCAGTGCTCTTAGTTGTTGAGCCATCTCTCCAGCACTCAATCACATTTTCTCAATCTATCAGTGGGCATCTAGGATGATTCCATACCTTAGCTATTGTGAATAGTGCTGCAATACTGCTTAATAATCTTTTCTTCTGCAATGTCTAATCTATTGCAAATGTTTCAAGCTAGCCTGGTGTGTTCTCCAGGGGTTTTGGTTCCTCCAACAGGCAAGGCCTGCTGCAGAGAATTGACTGTGGAGAGTTAGCCGTGAAAGGAGGGGCTTGTGGCACCATCTTGGGACAGGAACAACGAGCTGCCAGGGATGTGCGGTGGCAGGCATGGGGAACACGCAGCAGCCGGGTGTACTCAAGGACAGAATGGCCTGGCATTTATGGACCTGGGGTGAGACCACTGGCCCCTGAGGTGTGGGCAAAAGCTAGTGGTGACTATAGGCGTGCTGCGGGAGCGATCTGATATGGCAGGCTCTGAGCTGCGGTGCAGTGCTGCACGGCACAGAGCTGAGTGGCATGGAGCTAGGCACTGGGTGCTTGTTTTTTTGTAAGTTACTCCTGTACCAGCCATGATAATAATGAATGCACATAAAGATATGTTATATGGTTTGCCTGATAGCACAAGAGACCCAGAGAGAACTCTGGTGACAAAACTGGCATAGTCTGGCCTGGATAAATGAACCACAGCCTTGGAGATGTGGGTCTGGGAAATCAGTGCTGTTCCCACTGCCTCTGTGGCAGGTCAGCTGGACTCTGATTCCCAAATCCAGGAGCAGCTGCCAAGAACCCAGGGGGGAAGGCAATCAAACCCCATATGCTTAATGGGGTTAGTGATAGTCACATGGGTTATACAATGGATTATAAAATCTGTAACTAAAAAGAGGCCAGCCATGCAGAAGCATGGGCCACAGCCATGTTGTAAATGTAGGGGTACCTTGCGGATATGGGAAGATTTGTTAAAGGTTATTCAGAGGCTAGAAAAACTTTTACCCCCAACAGAGCACCCAGAGACGGGGGCATGGCCACTTTGCATAATAAAAGATGTGCCCCAGGCAGGGGAAGCTGAAAAGGCTAGGGAAGTCCTGGCAGATCCAGTTGCAGAGCTTGACGCTTCAACTTGTGTAAGGTCCAAGGACTCAGAGGAAGAGACAGATAATAGTAAAAAGGAAAATGACCTAAAAATAAAAGTAGCTAAAGCTGCCCCTCAGATTCAACTATTGATACAAAAGGAAAAAAAGCTAACAGTGCTGTAGCTAGGAAATATTCCATACTAGAACTGTTAAAATTATGAAAAACTTACAAGCAAGCAATCAGAGAGCCCCCTAGCCACATGGCTTGTGAGAGTATGGGACATGGGAGCAAATGACATCAGTCTAAGTCCTTCAGAAGCTTCACAGCTGAGTTATGTAATCACCCATCCATCCTTGTGATATAGGCTGTTCAACCTAGGCCAATTCAGGGGGGAGCAGTCCTTAATGGGATGTCTGGTTGAAGGCATTAAAGATACCTGGTCATCACCAAGGGAGACTAATATGATTAGCAGGGGCTGGAGGACTATAAAGGAGGGGCAGGCATTACTGAGAGAACTAGGTATGAGAAAAGCAATATATGATGCTGAGTTCACTGGGCCGGATAAGACTGTGTTCAGCAGAGATGTGAAGGAAAACTTAATTCAACTGGGACCTTGAGAATGGTATGGGGCTTTAATAGTTTTACTAAGCCCTTTAATGGGACAGGATATTTGAGAAGTGAGACAGGCTTTGGCAAATCTAAATGATTCTGATCAGCATGTAAAACATATCTGTAAAATAACAGAACACCCTATAAGAGATATAAAAAACACCAGACTAAAGAAACGGTCCATTTGGGTTACTCAAAGACAAATGTGGCAAGACTTATGTTGAGCCCAAATTCCCAGAGAAAAAATTGATAGAAAACCAAATTCGGTACTAAGGAGTTTCTGGAAGGCTTTAAGAACAGAACAGTTTACAAAAGACATTCAAAGGATAAAAACTGTCCCAGGGGTGGTTAAGAATCTCCAAGGATGAAATAAAATGCATTTCTCTTCTGATAAAGGCTATACTAGAGGTGGAAGCAGGTTTTCCCCACCAAGTTCTCCCCTAGCAGCCAGGTGTGGTCAATGGAGAAATGACAGATATGGCTACAGTCAGGAGGCAGACATAGGGCCTGCCTGATTCAGAGAACTGGCAAATGCAGTGGGGACAGGAGAAACCTCCTGCCTCAGCCAAGTGCAGGGTCAGGCAACTGGAGCCAACACCTGTAAGTGTATCAAGAATAAAGGAATACAAAGAGACTCCATGTAAAATCCCCCAAGTGTGAAATGACTCCAAAGGGATAACTAAAAATGATAAAAAGCTAACCAAATTAATACCTTGTACTGATGCTATGGTACCTAACAAGGATCTATGGAGAAAACAGTTAATATGAATGGACAAAACCTTTCCATGCTATTATGTGAAACCTTGTCTATGATTGATTTAATATATAATGTTAACCTTCCTTTGAGTGTTTTACAGATGTAAAACCCATTTGAAAGGTACCTGAAGAAGCAAAGGCCAGCTATAGTTGTAAGATTCTTCGGAGTTTTATGGTTGGGTAAGGTGAAGACAGAGACTCTCAAACTATCCAACTACTAAGAAAATCTACAGTACCAGGGGTGGGTTGTCCCCCCATGAGCTGTTGGTCAGAGAGATCCTAGAGGTCCTCAAATTCACCAAGGCTATTGCCATTAATGTCAGTTGTACACTAGAAAGGTCGGTAAGGCCATGTTGCTGAAGACACTGCATGTTGTGAGCATGGGAGGAGAAGAAGAAGAGATGGAACTGAGACTAAGCCACAAAACTCTGTGCCACTGAATGGATGACATTCATATTGCCAGAAGGTACTATGAAGATGGTTGGGAAAGAAAGGATCCCCTATGATTCTACTCAACAATGGACACCGCATGCTGCACACTATGGATATGCCATGCAATGCCTCCTGCCAAGCAATGCCTGCAAGTGCAATAATGGCTTGACCAACATATGTACAATTGACTAATTTCTAACTGGATAAGGCCTGCTCCTAGGGGTGGAACACACATCTGGTGCTGTAGACCAGGCCAATGCCTTGTGTTGAGAAAGCTACAGGCCCGAGTGGGGAAGCTGCTGTAGACCAGGCCAATGCCTTGTGTCAAGAAAGGCTACAGGCCCTAGTGAGTAAGCCATCACAAGTATACTGTTTAAAGAATATAGTACACCTACTGGGATATCTTCTAGGCATTTGTATTTACATTCATGTTTGTTTAAATGTGTCTACTTCCATTTGTCCTTATAGTAGAAGAAACACTACTGAGATAGATCAATGGCCATGGCTTAAAGACAAATAATGGGAAGTCCCAAGAAGTCACTATCTCTCCAAGATACAAGAGAGATCACCCTACATCTGTCACCCCCTCCAAGGCCCAGGGACCTTAGCAGAAGATTGGCAGAAAGATTGTAAGAGTGGAGGAAAGGGGCGGAGTGTGTTCCCCAGGGGTTCTGGTTCCTCCAAAGGGCGAGGCCTGCTGTGGAGAATTGACTATGGAGAGTTAACCATGAAAGGAGGGGCTTGTGGTGCCATCTTGGGAACGGAGTGGTGAGCCGCCAGGGACTCACGGAGGCAGGCATGGGGAATGTATAGCAGCTGGGCATACTCAAGGACAGGATGGCCTGGCATTTATGGACCTGGGGTGAGACCGCTGGCCCCTGAGGTGTGGGCGAAAGCTAGCAGTGACTATGGGTGTACTGCGGGAGCGATCTGATATGGTGGGCTCTGAGCTGTGGTGCAGAGCTGCGCGGTGCGGAGCTGAGCAGTGCAGAGTTAGGCACTGGGTGCTCATTTCTTTGTAAATCATTCCCCTCCCCCCATGATAATAATAAATGCACATAAAGATATGTTATATGGTTTGCCTGATAATGCAAGAGACCCAGAGAGAACTCTGGCAACACCCAGGAAATCAAGTGGAACGCATGAAGAAATGGGTTTGTTTCAATTGTGTCATGGACTAATAGAGTCATTTTTTTGCTTAGTGGAAAAAAAAGAGTATCTGTCACAGTATGGTTGTCACAGTGCTAATAGAGAATCAAACCTGAGCCAATGTCTATTAAAATGTACCAGCACCTTTATAAGATTGTTTATAATACACCACTTACCATTGCCTAATGAAAGACTGTGTCATAAAATATGTCAACATTATCAGTGGCCATAAAAACTGGGTATTTTCATATTGAATTTGAGATATGCAGTTTTAAAACTTTAATAAAACAAATGAAGCAGGAGATAGCACTTAAACATTTTCAATGAGGGTAGAAAGCTTCTTGCAAGATTTTGAGAAGAACTCCCACAAGATGAACTGTGGGCACAGAGGTGAGATGCTTCATGTATAACTAGAAATGAATGTGAATCCACCCGTTGTGAGAGAAAATAGCTTTGGTGTGCCATGTAAACATGAATATATATGTATATGTATATATATAATATTTCATGTTCAATAATACTGATTAGAGGGTAACCAGCACAGGATATATTTTAAAGAGGTTACAATGGTATAAAATGGTTCTTCACTTCCTTATTTCCATTTTTTTGATTCCATTTTATAGTAAAGTGCTATAAATTACTATTTCCACCCTATCAAAGTATTTGTCAGGGTATAAACCAATGGCTGAATACATTATTTCAAACAAATTAGAGTACAGACATTTGGTAGATAACTTTTTATTTTTTCATATGAATATTTTTTTTTTGGTTTTTTTGAGACAGGGTCTCCCTGTAACCCCAGCTGTCCTAGAACTCACTATGTAGACCAGGATGGCCTTGAACTCACAGAGATCCACCTGCCTCTGCCTCCCAAGTGCTGGGACTACAGGCATGCGCCACCACGCCCGGCTGTTTCATATGAATTTTAAGTGGACATGTAGAAATGATTTTTACCATTTTATTCTAAAGAAAATTCCAAAATATTGTCACATCACAGTTCCAAAAACTTGGGGAAATATCAATTTCAAAAATTAAGGCAGGAAGTAGTTTCCACTAGAGATTTTAGTTTTAGTTAACAATATAGTATTTTTTCTGATAGAATTATTAAATTCAAAATATATCTATTTCCTTAAAAATGTTTTCTGCTGTCATAGTAAAAATCACTGAATATAAAGGAAGTCTTTTGTTGTTATACATATTTCAGTTTCTACATTGAGCTTTGCTTTTAAAAATGAGTTTAGATATATCGAAGGTTTTCTAAATTTGATTTGCAACTTCCTAACATCAGGAAAATGAGTAAGAATAGGTTAGTTTATTAGAAAGTATTGAATTACAACAGCAGATAAAATGGAGATAAGTGCAAATCCCACCAGAAGGGTTAGAACAAAAGTGTCATCATTTATCTCTGTCTTACTCTTTTCATGTTTGTCATTGTTAGAGTTTCCTTTTCCTTTACCTCCACTGCCTTTACCATGCCCTGACTGTTTACAAGTTGAGAAAAGTGTGCTGGGGCTATAGGCTCCCCAGAGCTCTTGTATACCATTAGCATTTTCATATTGGCGTCCAGCACAGACCTTGAAATAGTATCGCGAGTTTGTAAGGTAGTTGGAAAAGGAAAATGTAGTGTTCGGTCCTTTGTATATCTAAAAAAAAAAAGGAAGTCAAATGAAAATTACACTTTTTTATCAACTGAAATTGTATTGTATAGTTTCATACACTAAAAAAATAAGCATTCATTTTATGAACATGTTCACAAGAAAGCTACAATTTTACTGCCTCTAATGTTCTGAGTAGACTCAGTATTGTTTTGGTAATTTTGTTCAGTAAGGCATAGCAAAAATGTACAATTGTTAAACTTTAATTGCATTACATATAGAACTGAATCATGTATTTTGGTTAGTGGAATCATGAAATACTAAATAGGGGAGAGACAGTTGGGCAGGTAAGAGCACTTATTGTTCTTTCAGAGGACCTAAGTTCGGTTCCCAACACCCACACAGCAGCTAACACCTATCATAAAATAAAAATAAATAAATTAAATCTCAAAAAAGAAATACTAAATAATTCAATGGCAATAAGCTAATTAAAACACGTTAATTGTATTCAAGTATCCAAATAAGGATTATGTGACATGAATGCTACAGATAAGATGAGACTTTGAGATAGGATTTAGTTACTTTAAACATCTTTAAAAATATCATACTGTCTGCCAAAAGCTCAACCCTCAGCTGGACATAGAACAACAAAATTTTTTGAAGTGGGGCCTCATGCATTCCAGGCTAGCCTCAGACTCACTGTGTAGCAGAAGATGGACCTCGAACTCCTGATTATCCTGACTCTACCTCTCAAGTGCTGTGACTACAAGTATGTGCCACCATGCTTGCAGAACTTTAAAGTCTAAATTTGAAAGAATTTACCTGCTGAGATTTTTTCCCAGTTGTGACTTGAAGACAGTAAATAATGGGATCTCCTTTAATTGGTTCCAAGGAATTCCACTTGATCTCACAACTATTATTATTCATTGGATGCAGCTTAGGTGCTGGAAAAAAAATTATTTTAGAGCTTGGATGCATTGAAATCACACATAAAAATTCATGACCAGGATGGGAGATATGGCTCAGTGGTTAATAGCACTGGCTGCTCTTGGAGAGGACTGGGGTTTGATTCCCAGTACCTACATGGCAGCTAAGAACCATCCTTAACTCCAGTTGCAGGGGAATATGACACCCTCTTCTAAACTCTGTGGCATTGCACAGCACAAGTGCACTTACATACATGCAGGTAATACACTTGTAATAATAAATATAATAAAATAAAAAACAAAAGACTCCATGATTATTAAAAGTATCCCATGCATACCTATTGGAAGAGATATAGAACTATACATATTATTGGAAATCCTTTTGTTATATCATCAGGCATCGTGATTGTAACAAAACTTTAATCAAAGTTATGAATTAATAATGCATATTTAAATTTTCTATTTAAATTTTGTTGTAAATTTTAATTTTGTTTCTTCTCATGTAGAATAATCTGCCTTATATTTATATGGTACATTAGACATTGGGAAGAATTTTCACATGTATAAATAATTTTATTTTAGGATTGCAGCAACTGTGTGAGATAGGTGGAAACAGGCTCTTTATTTCATATTGTTTGTCTTTACATGTCAAGAAAATGGAGCTTAAATATATAGGGACATTAGTCAAGAAAAGAGGAAAGCTTTATTGTCATCTGAGTTTAATTCAATCTTTCACTTAGCTTTACGCTGAAGATGAATGATTTCATAATAGTGATTGAACTCATGTGGACAGAATGGGGCAACTAAATGTCACAACTGGAAAGGGCAAAAAAAAAAAAAAAAAAGATTCTCGAAGTCAATATTCTAAAGACTGCAAATTTGGATTCACAGTTAGGTTTTATAGATTGCATTTTGCAATTCAGAAAAAGATAGTAAATTCATAACTTCAGAAATAAGTATACTAAGTTTACATGCTCCTTTTAGTTTCATCAGTATAATTACACCTGTCAAAACTGATAATTTTTGTACAACAAACCATTTAAGTAAATAAAATGCATAGCGATGAATGCCTATGACAACACAGAAAGAGCACTGTTAAGGAAATCAGGAGGCTGCAGTTGTAGTCTTGCTGTGCTGCTGACTCAGAGACTTATTTAGCTAAGTTGCTTAACATCTGGGGGACTTAACTGCTTACTTTTAAAAAGTGGTTGGCTGGATGAGGTAACTGTGAGAGAAGTAACTCATATGAACTTACAGCAATGGTCACAGCATGCACAAGACCCACACAATCTCAAAGTAGATAAAATCCCAGCATAGATGTGGGGAAGTGGGGAATGAAGCCCAACCTTTGCTGAGGAGCTATTGGGAACTGATAACTACTGGGAGAGGAAGAGTCAGTTTTCTTTCAGGATGTGATAAATTAACCAGGCTCCAGTGTAGGACCCACACCGAAGAACATTTGGGGACACAAACTTAACTCGACAGGCCTTATATATGACAGAGTACATGAAATCTGATGGGGGGGCTATAGAAGGATGCAGATATAGTAAGGTGTCTAAATATGATTAAATATATTGTATGAAATTTATAAAAATACAATAAAAATTGATTGTGGGAATCTTATTAAATCTTACATTTCTCTTTAAATCAATAATTAAGTACTACCCTCTTTGAGTATTACATTACTGAATTAAAAAATTATTGACGATAATTTTTAAATTTAAAAATTTTAATTAGCATACAAAGTATCATGCTTTTAAAAATATTTATTAATTTTTATAGACCTGTCATACTGAGCTTTCTATACTCATTCTGAGACTAAGATTGCTTTGGGAAAAGTATCTGTGGATTTCTAGGTACTCATTTTCACAGGAATATACAATGGATTTGTACACTTTTTGAAAAATTATTTTATGTTTATGAGTCTGCATGTATGTTAAGTGCACGTGTCATGCAGTGCTCACAGAGGTCAGAGGTCAGAAGTCAGTGTTGGATTTCCCTGGAACCGGAGTTACCGAGTTCTTAGTCACCAAGTGGATGCTGTGAATTGAAACTGGGTCCTCTGCAAGAGCAGCTAGTGCTCTTAACTTATGAGCCATCTTTCCAGGCTCTGTACACTTAAAAAATTTATTTATTAATTTTATTTTCTGTGTATGAGTGTATTGCCTGCATGTGTGTAAGTGCACCCATACCATGCAATGTCCACAAGATCAGAATAGAGCATCAGATCCCCTAGAACCGGAGTTACAGAAGGTTGTTAGCCACTATGTGAGTGTTGGGAATCGAACCCAGGTCCTCTGCAAGAGCAACTAGTGCTCTTAACGGCGGAGCCATCTCTCCAGGCCCCGTAACATGCATTTTCATGCACATTTAGTTTTGATTAATTTCCCTCTGCTGATCACCCCATCTCCCTGCCCCCTCATCCTACTAGTACTTTCCCACCTCCACTGTTTCCCCTTCCACTTTCATATGTGTTCTAGGACCTTCTACACCCCTTCCTTAAATGATCTTCCCCCATGCTTTCTAGTTTCCTGGCTTCTATACACAATTACTCCCACTTAAAAACACACATATAAAAATTACAAGATAGAAGCTGAATAAGAGAGAGTACATGTGGCATTTGTCATTCTGAGCCTGGGTTATCTCACTTACAATATAGTATTTTCCAATTTCTATCTATCTATCTATCTATCTATCTATCTATCTATCTATCTATCTATCTATCTATCTATCTATCATCTATAGATCTATCAATCAATCTATCTATCACCATCTATCTATCATCTATGTATCTATCTATCTATCTATGTATCTATGTATCTATCTATCATCTATCTTTCTATCTATCTATCTATCTATCTATCTATCTATCTATCTATCTATCATCTATCTATCATCATCTAGCATCTATCTATCTCTATCATCTATCGATCTACCTACTTACCTACTTGGAAACTCTAATGCAATATTCAGTCTTTGTGTGTAGTGCTTACCTTTCATTGCAACTGGTGGGGTTTTTACTGTACTGAAAGTATAGATATCAGACAGTGGTCCCTCACCAGCTTCATTGCATGCCTGGATTTTAAACCTGTATGATGAACATTCAATCAATTTTTGGACTTTGTGAGTTTGTGAAGGTCCATGGTAAATGATAGAAAATCTAGGGGACAGAAAGGAGATGAGGTAAACAATGCTATTAATCAAGTCATACATGTATGAATAACTTGTTATATAACTAACCAAAAATTTAAAAGCTTAGTAAAGCCTAAGAATGTCAACTTAAAACAGGAAGGTAAAACAAAAAAGACAAAAAACCTCAGGTCATATTATCACATAATGACAAGGTTCTTGGCTTTCTCTTTTTCTCCCATAACTTCTATCCTTTGGTGCTTAAATTGCACTAGGTAATTGAAGAACGTTGGAAGAGGCAAAAATAGAGAACTTAACGATGACAAAATTTTAACTGTTATATATAACATGGAAATAGGCTGTGTTTTTACATTTACTTCCCTGAAACTACTTTGGATTATGATATAAAATTTTAAACTGCTATTTATTGTAGTACATGTTAAATGGTAAAAATAGTTACCTTCCAGATCGATCTTCCATTAACAAGTTGTAGCTTATGTAGTTGGCCAGTGTTCTTTTGCTTGAGGAGTTACCCCATCTCATTCTGAGGCTTTGATGGCCATAGACTACACATTCAAGATTTGGAGGATCAGGTGGTAGTGGCTTGGTTTTGGTTCTTATTGATTGGCTAAAAGGGCTTAGTCCGTGATGATTGATAGCTTGAATTCTGATTCTAGTGGTAAAAATAAGATACATGAATTTATATTCAGTAAAGAAAATAATTTTCTCTATATAAGCTAACCCCCTAGTGGCTTGATAAGAAATGACTATCATTATGCTGATTATAAGGCAGATTCTCAAGACAAAACTCTTAAGTTTGTATAATGACTATTGAAAATTGCTGATGAAAGAAGAAATTGGCTCTTACTATTGTCAGATTTCTCCATAGAGAAAATGAAAAGAATTCTCGTGTAGAATTATTTTCAAAGGAAATCTTATATGTATTAAACATACAAATGTAACTGCTCAAAATTCTTAACATTTCATTTACCTAAAATAAGATGAGTGACTTACTTATATGTAGTATTAGGCTGTAGATTTTTCAAAACACACTCTGTTACTCGATCAACAGTCAAGATTTTTTTATCTCCATATTCAATGTTATATCCGGTGATTGGAGAGCCATGGCAGTCTGGCTCCTCCCACTGAAGAGCAATGCAAGTCGATGACATTTTGGCGGGAACTTTGTTTTCAACTTCTTGTAACGTTTGTACTATTGAGGGTACAGTTCCTGGTGTAGTTATTTTGCCAGTTCCTCCAAACATTCCAACCCCAACTATATTTATAGCCTGAAAAATGTATGATTTGTTAGCGATTCATTATGACCATTTTTTGCATAAATTCTTTTTATAATAATTCTTTTAATAACAAAATAAATCTTTACAGACTCAAAATCTAACAATAATATTCTAAGCTGAAGAAACACATGATGAAACTTTGCAGGTTGCATCTTTAGGAAGGTAAAGAGGTATATAAGTGAAGGTAAGTGAAGAGTATTAATATGGTTACTTTAGGAAAACTACACCCAAACAAGAGTCATCAATTACTGCATCAAACTTTTTTCCCTTTTTTTTCATGCTGTACTTTCTCTGTTAAGTTCTCATCCATTAAATAAATTTCATTGATCTTTTAAGGGCATTTTTTTTTTCATTTTTAGATCATTATAAATACACATGAATCCTTTACCTACTTTCCCTTGAAGGTTAATATTTTGCATAGTTGTAGTTTAAATATTACAACCAGGAAACCAGCACAGATAAAAAATGTTGACATTATTTAGAATTGCATACCCTTATTTGTGTGTGTACTTAGTTCTCTTTGGTGACCACATCCATTTTAATATAAAGAAGTTCCATTACAGAATTGCTTGTGCTACTCTTAGAGCCACAGTAACTTCCCTCTCTGTCCCTTTCTAACCTCTGGAAATCACTAATTGTTATCCATCATTATAAATTTGACATTTTGAGAATACTATATAAAAGGGATAATGCAGGCTCATTTTTAGTTAACATAATTCTCTGGAGATCCACCATCTATTACTTATATTAATACTTGGTTCATTTTTATTACTGCACAGTATGTCATGGTATACATGTACCATAGTTTATTTAACTGCTCATCTGTCGAAAGATATTTGAGCTGTTTTCTAGTTTTTGACTCCTACAAATAAAGGTGCTATGTGTATTCATGGACAGTCTTTTTCTGTGGATAAGTTTCCAATTTTCAGGATAAATAGCTAAGCTCTGGGTGTGTATTATGTGCATGTTTGGTTTTGTAAGACGTTGTTATGCTGTTTTCTGGAAGGGTTATAAATTCCATTTTTTATTTTTTGTTTTTATTTTATGTGTATGCATGTATTGCCTGCATGCAGGTAAGTGCACCCGTGTTGTGCAATGCCCGCGGAGGACAGAAGAGGCTGTTGGATCCCCTGGAACTGGAGTTACAGACAGTTGTTAGCTGCCATGTGGGTGCTGGGATTCAAACCCGGGTCTTCTGCAAGAACAACCAGTGTTCTTGACTGCTGAGCCATCTCTCCAGCCCCGCAAGACCATGTTTTACAAATACTATGTTTCAGCCTGTAGGTTCTTTTTTCATCCTCTCTATAGGGTCTTCTGTGAAGTAAAATTTTTTAAGGTTGAGTAGGTCAAATTTATCAATATTTCCTTTTATGTGTTGTCTTTTTGGTGTCAAGTATAAAAAATCTTTGCCTAGTATAGCTCACAAAGTTTTTCTCACAATTTTTTTCAAAAGGTTTTGCTTTTGTCTATTCTCCTAACATTATTTATTTTTAAAGATTTATTCATTTTTATTTTATGTGTATGAGTGTTTTGCCTGCAGGTATGTAAGTGCACTATGAGCATACCAGTGCTCTCAGTGTCCAGGAAAGGGCATTGAATCCCCTGGAACTGAAGCTATAGTCAGTTGTCAACTGCTGTGTCAGTCCTCTGGAAGAGCAGTTAGTGCTCTTAACCATTGAGCTATTTCTCCAGCCCCAAAAATAAATAAATAGGGGCTGGAGAGATGGCCCAGCGGTTAAGAGCACTGACTGCTCTTACAGAGGACCTGGATTCGATTTCCAGCACCCACATGGCAGCTATGAACTGTCCTTAACTCCAGTCCCAGGGGAATCTGAAGCCCTCTTCTGACCTCCGCGGCATTGCACGACACGGGTGCACTCACATACGTGCAAGCAATACACTCATACACATAAAATAAAAATAATAAATAAAATATTAAAAAAAGACATCCTTGCTATGTTGTCTGGGTTAGACTCCAACTTCCGGGCTCAAGTAATTCTAATGTCTCAACCTTGAATAGCTGAGACTCCAGGTATGTGCCACTTCGCTTGGCTTCGTTTATAGTTCTGTTTTAGTTTCTATTTTCTGGAAGGACACATCTAAACTTGGTGTTAATTTCTTTTTAAATTCTTTGTAGAAATCTCCAGTGATGCCAGGCCTGGTGGCACACGCCTTTAATCCCAGCACTTGGGAGGCAGAGGCAGGTGGATGTCTGTGAATTCAAGACCAGCCTGGTCTACATAGTGAGTTCCAGGCCAGCTGTGGCCACTGGGAGACCCTGTCTCAAAAGAACAACAACAACAAAAAAATGAAACCTTTCTGGGACTGGAAAATTTTTAAGTCTTTTTAATATATAGATGCGATTTATTTCATGACTATAGGGTTGAGTTTAAGTGAATAGTTCCATTTCTTTTATATTGTTGCGTTTATGTGTGTAAAATTGCTTAGTGTTTGTAGTGATAGTTCTCTTTATTCCACAATAAATTATTATTATAATAATTATAAATTTATTCCAGAATTAATTATTTATGTCTATCCTTTTTTAGTGCTGAAGATTAAACTCAGAGTCTTACACATGCTAAGGACATGCTCTAGCATGGAGCTATGCCCTAGCCCTTCTACCGTTTCTGTCTATGTCAGTTTTGTAAGGAGTGTTTTTCAATTTTTTTTCCGACTATATCTTTTTGTTTCCTTTCTTTGTTTGCCTTTGTGATATATATATACACACACACACACACATACATATACACACACATATGGAGTTAGATAATTGAATTGAGTTCTTTCTCTGTTGTAATATAAGCACCTAGTGGTCTGAATTCTCTCTTAGCACTGCTTTAGGTTTATTGCTCTTCTTCTGGTATGTTGCATTGCCATTTTTATTGAGTATCATGCATTAAATGTTTTCTTTGAGATTTTGCCTTTGTGGGTAATTTGGGAATGTATTATTTAATATCTTTTTCTTTTTTGTTGAAATTTATGAATTTAATATATTTTGATCATATTTAGATCCCCTCCCTTATCTGCACCCTTCCTTACTAACCCCCACTAAATTTCCTGTACATATATATATATGTATACACACACTATATATATATATATATATATATACACACACACACACACACAATATAACACACACACACACACAACTACAGAGTGTAGTGAGTCAGGTTTGTTTTTCTAAATGCCTTCAGTTTGGGTTCATCCACTGGAGTCTGGTCAACCTACCAGGAGTCTCACCCTTAAACAAGACTGAATCTCTCCTCCCAACAGCCATTAGTTGCCAATAGTTCCTTAGGTAGGGTTGGGGGTTCTTACCCACTACCTCATGTATATGCTGGGATTGTGATTGGCTTGAGTTTGCATAGGACTTGTACATACTGTCAACATTGCTGTGAGTTCACATGCATAACTGACTAGCTTTCTGGAAAACTATGACTCTTACAAACTTTCTGCCCCCAATTACACAATGATCCCTGAGCCTTCTGTTAAATGTTCCTGCTGTCTTTTTGTGTTGATTTAGAGTTTGATTCCACTATGGCCAAGAACACTCTGTACTAAGCTTCTATGATTATTTAATATTTTTATGTATATGCATGTATTGCCTGTTTGTATGTAAGTGCAGCCATGTTGTGCAATATCCGTGGAGGTCAGAAGAGGGTGTTGGATCCCTGGAAATGGAGTTATAGACAGTTGTTAACTACTATGTGGGTGCTGGGAACTGAACCTGAGTCCTCCGCAAGAGCAGCTAGTGCTTCTAACCACTGAGCCATCTCTCCAGCCTGAGATTCTCTAATTAAATATATAGAATGCCAGGCATGGTGGCATTATAGCTACAATCACAACACTTGGGAGATGGAGGCAGAAAGATCAAGAGTGTAAGACAAGCCTGGGCTACATAGAGAAACCCTGTCTTAAAAAAAAGAGAGAATGACTGAATGGTTACAAAGTAAGTCCCAGCTACAGGTGCTTACAAAACTCACTTCACTTCTAAGAATATATATATATTCATTCACTGAATGTGAAGGGACAAAAGGAGAAACTATGCAAAAGTTCAAGACAAGATGGTACAGCTCTTATTTTCCCAGTGATGACTGTTATCAGGAAAAACTATACTTCAATTTCCTGAATTCAATTTCTTGAAGTCAAAAGCACTAATACCATTCCTGCACATCCTAATACTATCCGTGCACATCCTTATTTAACCATTAACACCATCTGGCCTGGCCGATAAGACCATTCTATTTCTTTGGGAAAATCCCCAGGCCCCTGACTAGCCCCCTGCAAAGTGGTATAAAAATCTTGACCTGTAAGAGAGGTTTGCTTTCTCATCTCCTCTTGATGAAAGTCCTTCTCAGATTTATCCTGAAATAAACCTGCCCCTGCCTTTAAGCCACAGCCACCTTGTTTCTTTTTTCTTCTTACAAATTGGCGCCCTGTGTGAGGACAGTGCTTGGAGAAAAAACCTTCTTGTAACCCAGGAAGTAGTAGGCAGCATAGCTAGTCCCAAGCTGGTTCCTGGATCCTGAGGCATCTTTGGCCTCTTACACCTTTCAGTTCAGCCTTGCCTTTGGATTGTATGAGGTCGTCGTCAGGACTGCAGGGTCCTGGCCATGGTGACTCCCTGGTGCACATCCAATACCACTTGCAGGGTCTAGCTGTGTCTCTGATGCCCTTTCAGGTAATCCACTAGGCTCCTCACTCTTAGTCTTTTATTTTCTTTCTCATTTTCCTCTTGGCAGTTTTCGGAGGTTCCTAGGGAAGGCAGGCTTCTTGCCATTTCCTGTACTCACCCCCAAAACCTTATTAACACTGTCCTCCCCCACGTGCGCATGAGGGATTCCTTCCATCTGCTTCTCCCAAAGTGACTGTGAGATCAGACCATTTCTTTCCTCCCCAGGGGACCGCCTAGGCAGGGGAATTTGGTTCAGGGACAACCACCATTCACTTTTGCTTCTTTTCCTCTCCAGGAGAGGTCCTGGGGATTTCTGATATCCCAACATGGTTGGACTGTCTACAATCTCAGAATACCCCCAGGCCTTTCTCACCAACAACAGGTTCCCAAGTTTCTAAAATATCTTGGGATGCCTTCTGTCTAACATCTCCAAATTGGTCCTCGAGGGCAGAGTCCGGCCATGCAAACTGATTATCTTTTGTGATATGGACTGGCCCCAACATAAACTGGACAACTCCTGATGGTTTGAAAACTGCACATTTGACGTCCAAATTCTCAGGAACCTTGGTAAGTTCATAAAGCGACATGGTAAGTGGCAGGAAGCTCCCTATACAGAGACTTGGAAGATCCTCTTTGCAACCCTGTTAATGATTACCCTCCTCACAACCCTCATACCTACTATACTGGACTCTCAGCATGACCTCTCACAGCGCTGCCACCAGAAATCAAGAGTAAGGGGGTATATTTTCATTGTCTGCCTCTTCTATGCCAGTCTCCTGGCCCTTCCGGCCTTTGGCTCCCAGTCACACCCCAAATTCATTATCACTCCCTTGGCCTTTGGGCTCAGCCCATCACCATGCAGACTTCCACTCAGTTACAAAATACTGCCCCATGATTTTTTTTTCTTCCTTTAACACAGTCTAGGGCCAATCTCCCCATAAGTGAGGCAGCCCAATGGCAAGGCATTGGCTTGAATACACTTTCCTTTTTCCATGCCCAACATGGCCTAAACAGAGTTCAGGCTAGGCTCCTTTTCTGTGGATCTTGCCCATTACTACAGAAAATTTCTCTCCATTACCCAATCATTCCACCAGATCTGGAAGGACATTTATATAATCCTTTTGAGCCTGTATGAGAAGGAATGCATCTGGGGGCTGGGCAAGGCCCATGCTGATGACCTTCATTATCAGGAACTTGATGGTCATCTGGAGTTGGCCATGGCCATCCATTGACAAAACCCTGATTGGACCTATCAGCCAAGAGATTCTGATTTCAAGTGACTCAACCATATGTTCTCTTACTTCTTGGCTGCCATGGCCAAACAGGTTCATAAAGCAGTAAACTTGGGAAGGCTTAGTGAAATCACACAGTGCCCCAGTTGAGAACCCAGTCCTTTTCCATCCTGATAAATCTGGGTTATGTCTAAATATATTCCCAGCCCTGAGTCTCCCAAGGGTGAGACCTTGAAGATGGTTCATAGACTTCACTGCATAATCTCTTCAAGGCAGCCTTTGGGTCTTTAATGGCAGGGAATATGAACACCTTCCACTTAGCCTTGGAATTGCCCCATACTAGCAACTTTGGGATCCTGATGGAGGTGAGTAATGTGCCTCCAACCTGGAAGTAACCCTTCTTTCTAAACAACTATCAGAGAGCCTCAGTGATGTCACCGGTGAGCTCCTGGCAGTCCCAGACTAGATGAACTCCCTAGCTGCTGTTGTCATGCAGAACCTCCAAGGTTGTAATCTCCTGGTAGCCACAACATGGAGATATCTGTGCACTTCTGAATGAACACTGCTGCTTCTTCACCACTAGGGCATCTCTGGTAAGAGATGGGGCCCAAAGAGCAAAGGATAGAGACATTGCCCTTCAGAAGACCTCTAACTCATGGCTGGCCCCTTCACTCTCCTGGCTGCTCTGTCTGTCCCTTTCATCCTGGAGCTCCTCTTCCTCCCCTGTTTTATTGACCTCTTCCAACTTTTTGATGAACAGGATCACTGAAATTTCCCTAGCCAAGTGACCTCTCAAGAAGTCAAAGCCGTCCTCCTTCTTTAGACTCTTTGTTCTCCAAACTATAGCCTCTCCTTAGTGGGAAGTGGCTTTAGGGATGCTATTGCCCTGTCTTCCTGGCTAACCTTAGGGTCTGAATTGAGAAAGCAAGAGCACAACCATCGTATCTCAAAAATAGCCCTGTGCTGGCCTAAACAGGCCCCTCTTTTTTGTAATTAATGGTTTTAATTTCCTGAAATCAAATTTTTACCAGAAATAACATTCCTGCATGCCCTAGTTCAACCATTGTCTATGTTGTCTAACTTATAAGGTCATTCTGCCCCTTCCTGGAAATCCCCAACCCCTTAACTCCCCTCCAAGCTCAAACCCTATAAAAATCTTAGCTTATAAAAGGAGTTCACATGCTTGTTCTTTCACCTTCTCTTCATGAGAGTCCTTCTCAGGTTTATTTCAAAATAAACCTGTCCCTGCCACGGAGCTGCCGTATCTATCTTTTTTTCTTACAGTCACTATGGATACTTATTAAATATATTGATTAGCAAACTTCTAGCTTGTAAAGTTGATTACAGAGTTCTGAATAGTAGGTGTAGTAATTGGTTGCCTTGTTTGTTTGTTTGATACAGGGTTTCACTCTTTAGCCTTGAACTCACTATGTGTCCTAGACTGACCTCAAACCTGTGGTAATCCTCCTGTGCCAGCCTCTAAAATTGTGGGAATATAAGTATGAACCCCCAGGCCTGGCTGGAGTCAATGGTTTTAGCAACAATTTTCAGGTGATTGTTAAGTTTAGAGAAATTTGGAAAAATATACCATTAAAAAGTAAATATGACAGGTGAAGCTGGAATGAGGAGTACATACCAGATCGTGTGACTGGCATGTGAAGGAGCTTTGAATGTTGTCAAAAAATATAAGCAATATTTATGATTTGGAAGTCCTTCCCTTCTAGACTCTGTTCTAGTCTTTATATCGGAAATGATGTCAATATAATGTATGTGTGAAGTGTAGGTTACGATCTGTTATCTTGTTTATATTGAAGGAAATGCCAGTTCTACCTGAACTCTGCAAAAGTACGTAGTTGCAGGAAGAAGATTTTTAACTTCATAGCGCAAACACGGGCCAGTATAAATCAAGTGCATCGAATCTTCAACTTGTCCCCATTGTAGTCTGTAATCAGTGATTTCAGCACCATTGCATTTAGGTATCTGAATGAGAAACAGAAATTCTTTTCCTCAGTGGTCACTATATTAAATAATGTGGAGAGTTACAATATGTTAAAGCTTGTATTCTATCAAGTGATACAGGATAGAGAGGTGTAGAAACAAACACAAAAGAACACTATGACTAACACTGAAAGACTCAAATAAAATTAAGAGAAAAGGTTTGCTCATCCCAAATATTAGACAAATGCAAACAGGTATATTAATATTTTTAACATTATCATTGGTTAGTGTGATCAAACACAAACTCTGGCCTTTATAAGTGATCAGCTCTGCTATGTGTTATTAACAGAATAAGCCTTTTGTGACAATGTCAAAAACACCCCTTGCTTGAAAAGAGAATAATCCAAATAAATCTACATAACTCAATGGTTAACCCAATTCTCATTTTTAAGCCTGATTAGTTTGGTAAAACATTCACATGAATGTAAAAAAGGTGTTTATTAATCTTTGACAGTCCTTATGTGCCACATTGCAGTTACATGCAAGAAATAGTATGAGATTTCCCAATGAAGTTCTTTAAATCGTGCTAAAAGTTCTGGGCTGGGAATGTCATTCAGGGGTAGAATGCTTGCCTAGCATGTATGAAGCCCTGGGTCCAGTCCTCAGCACCACAAAAATTTAAATTCTTATAAATTGATTTAACGTCATTATTTCTTGTATTGGCTTTAAAAATTCAATTATTTTCCTATTGATGGTCTATTTGGGTTTCCAAATTTGTAATTTTTCTCAAATATAAGGATTACCATTGCTTTAGCCTTCATGGTACCATTAGTATCAAGTCTTAAGTATATTCTAAAAACCATGGTCCAGGGGTAATGGGACCCTAATTCTAATTTCTGATTCCTTAAGAATTTCTGTTTTTTTCCAAAAATGCTCTAAATCATTAACATGTTTGTGTACCAGCAAAATTAATTAGCAAATGAATTGGCGACATACTTCCCAACTGACAATAACACAGGCTGGACCCTTGCAGGTTAGTACAGGTGTCCCACACTGAGAAGGAGGGTGCCGGACTGGTACAGTTCCAGAATGAGATCCAGGCTAAAAATTAAGCAAACATACAAATAAACAAACACATGCATGAATTTGCAGGCTTGGTTATTCCTCACCTTCACAAGTAGTACAAACATACATTCACTCAAATGAAAAGGAGGTACAAGCAGGCCATGTGAATAGCATAATTTTTCTACTCCTATTTGTTGCTTTTAACCAGAAACTGTGGGTTCTTCTGGAATTAATTTACTTACTGTACATTTCTTTTCACAGGCAGGGCATTCTTTTTTGTCATTCCGGTGACCTTTTGTCTTTTTGACATGCACAGGTGTTTCCAAGTTCCTATTAGCAGGAGGATCGTCTATAAAATATTCAAAATGTGTTTAGCTTTCTTCAAAGCTAGTTATTTGGTTCTAAGGTCCTTGTGCATGTTAAGCATACACTCTCTCATTGAGCTACACCCGAAGACCCTACAAATTGTTTTTAGGGCCTTTCTTTAAAATAACACAACAGGGCTGGAGAGATGGCTCAGCAATTAAGAGCACTGGCTGTTCTGGTAGAGGACCTGGGTTCTAGTCCCAGTAACCACATGGTGGCTAACAACCATCTGTAACTCCAGTTCCAGGGGATCCGACGCCCTCTTCTGACCACCATGGGCATTGCACAGCATGGATGCACTTATATACATGCAGGCAATGCACTCATACACATACAATAAAAATAAATAAAATATAAAAAATAAAATAACACAATGTACTACACAGTGAGTCAAGATGACTCTTAAAGACTCAAAACATAGTGTGTCAACTAATTTCATAATTTGACTTAGACCTTAAGAAGTTGGGGTTTCAATGATCAAGAATTGGTTTGCTAAGGAATATTTGATTCTGTACTAAAAGAAAGCCATTTACTCTACTTTAATAATATTTAACACCACCCCCCCCCCACACAATCAAAAGTCACAGAGCAGGAAGTTTAGGTACAGTCATCAAATCACACAAGAAAGCCTCACCAAGGTGAACGGTGGTTTCATCAGACTTTGTTTGGTCACTTAATGGTGGAGAGCGATAAGACTGGGAAGGAAGAGTAGGTGTCTGAATTGTCAATATATCTGAAGGCTAAGAGAAATATACTTTGTGACTATACTAAATTCATGATCAGTTTTATAAAACATTTAGTAATGTAACATAATTCATTTCAATACTCAATTTGAAAAATTTCCCCTTTCTGTTTGCTTACCTGGCTTTGGCCTACAGGTGAAGTGCAAAAGACTCTTAATTTATATGTAGTGCCAGGTTGTAGGTGATCATATAAAAATTCCTGTACACTGCCACTGTAGATTGTGTTCCAAAGATCCACTGAAGGAATAAGTGTAAATTTATTCAACTTATTCATAGGACACCCCCCCACAGCCCCCCACAATGATCTGTTTATGATGGTTGACTAATTTTATTCCCAGTAGAATTTAACAGAAACTATAAGGGATCAGTAAAGAATCACTTGCTATCAAAAATCAATTAAGTTCTGGGGATTTTTAGTTTGTAGGAATGTACTAATAACAATTTGCTGCTTCTGGCAATTGCACTATGGTTATGTAAGATCTTAATATTAAGTGAAACTGAGTGGCAGTTTTACATAGAGACTGTATTATTTTTACATCTAGATGAGTGTAGAATTATGTCAGAATAAAATCTTTTAAAAAT
This sequence comes from Nannospalax galili, assembly GCF_000622305.1. Classification (NCBI taxonomy): domain Eukaryota; kingdom Metazoa; phylum Chordata; class Mammalia; order Rodentia; family Spalacidae; genus Nannospalax; species Nannospalax galili. Next base: position 1,224,632 of record NW_008341888.1, on the reverse strand, counting down.
TGTGATGTGTTACCATTTGAATTTTCATTGACTTCTAAACTGTAACTTGAAATCTGAGCTCCACCATTATCTTTGGGTGATTCTGAAAGGAGAAATAAATTTCAAATAATTCTTCAATACACTTACAAGTCTTTCACTGTAATTTGATCTCATAAATCATAACATTCATAGAGAAAAATATAAGCATCACATATTGTCATGTTAATATCTGGGTACTTAAAAATATAATATAAAAGCTACATGTTTCTGACATCATTCACAAAGCATTTAGATAGAATTTTAAAGTTATTGGGAAGAGACTGAAATACCAGATATATGTGCAATGATCTTCATTTTTCTAGATTAGAGGCAATAAATGAGTATAAATATAATTTCTTGTCAAGCTGATATTTTCTCTGATGTAGAATTCTAATTACGGCCTCCATGTTAGATGCCATTTTACTTGGAATGATAATAAGATTTAAGGACCCATATAAAGTTCAACAATTCATTTATGTGTGAATTATTGAGCTAGCAATGGAAAATTCAATAGTGAACCAGAAAAAATAATATGCTTTACAACTAATAATACGAGTACAAAAATAATATGGTTCACATTTATGTGGAGAATAATTTCACATAAAAATGATTTAAGATAATATTTTATTAAGCCTTGGGCAATCAGAGAAAGAGTTCTTGTCAATAGTGAATATTAACATGGAGAGAACGAATTTTCAATACAAAAGCATTACTTACCCCACCCAATTTTTACTTTGTGGGCATGAATTGTTCCCATTACATATGGTTTCTGAGGGCACCCAGGCTTATCTGGACAAGTACTGTATTTTACTTCTCCACTGGGGTTGCTTCGTCCTTCCAGATTATAGGCAAACATCTGCTTGAGTAAAAGAGAATATTTTGTCAACCACTGAAAATGTCTTGTTTGGTAATGTGCAATGTGCAATTACAAGTAAGCTATTTGACAATTCCCAAGTGTTAAATGCAACATCGTTTCATTTCAAAGAAAAAAAGAAATTCGGTTTTCTCCGGTGAAGTTTAATCTTATATGAAAATATGACATGAATTATAAACTATAGCCACATACCCTGAACTTGTATGCAGTATTTCTCTGAAGATTTCTAATGGTGCAGGAGAGGTCTTCTCCATTGTATTTAGGTTTAAAACCTAATCCCTGAAAATGAAAGACAACAAATTTAGGAATTAGTCAGGCTTAGGTTCAAGTCCTAGATTCCACTTCTTTTCTATTTGAGTGGTCCTGAACAACTCCTTTAGTCTTTCTGAATCTCCATATCTTTATGTTAAAAATATTTTATTATTTTTATTTTATGTGTATGAGTATATTGCCTGTGTGTATGTAAGTGCACACATATCCTGCAATGCCAGCAGAGGCCAGAAGAGGGCTTCAGATTCCCTGGAACTGGAGTTACAGACTGCTATTATCTGCCATGTGGATGCTAGGAATCGAACCTAGGTCCTCTGCAAGAGCAGCCATTGCTCTTAACTGCTGAGCCATCTCTCCAGCCCTGATAATTTCTGTTTTCAAGGGTTCCTTTTGTGAGTTTTAATGAGCTAATACATGGGAATGTACTTAGTGTGTTAGTTACAACACAGAATACGTTTCAATATTACCTGCTTTATTTAAACTGTGGTAACAAAAAATAATAAAAAAATAAATTGTGGTAACATATGCATAGCAATTGACTTGCTTTTTAATATAGATTTTAAAGTTCAGAATTGTATCAATTAGTTGCCCACCCACACAAGGAATCTGAGGTGACATAAGGACACAGGTTGGCAGAATAATGCTAACGTGATGAATGTGTGACCACAGAAAGTCACCCAGAATAGGCCTAGAGTTGAAGACATTAACACACTTCTCTGAGTCTCTATGCTGCCCTTGCTTTCAGCTGGCTGCAGGACAATGGGACCTATGCAAACTTGCCCAATGGTGTTTCTGTATGGATCCTATCCAGAGCACAGGGACTCAGACTGAATGTTTTCCAAGTGAGAAATGCATAAAAAGTGTACTGAAGTGGTTAAGAGCACTGGCTGCTCTTGCAGGGGGCTTGGGTTGAAATCCCAGCACCCACATGGTGGTTAATAACCTTTTGTAACTCCAGTTCCAAGGATCCAACACCTTCTGACCTTTGAAGACATCACATGACATGGATGCACTTACATACACGCAGGCAGTACACTCATACATCTAAAAAATTAAATAAAAATTAAGGGGCTGGAGAGATGGATCAGTAGTTAAAAGCACTGGCTGTTCTTGCAGAAGACTGGGGTTTGAATCCCAGCACCCACATGGTGGCTAACAATCACCCATAACTCCAGTTCCGGGGGATCCAACATCCTCTTTTGTTCTCTGTGGGCACTGCACAACACAGGTGCACTTAACACATGCAGGCAGTACACTCATACAAATAAAATAAAAATAAATAAATTTAAAAGAATTTAAAAAATGTACTGAAAACTGAGGATAGAGAGCACAGTATATAAAAACAAAACTTACTGATTTTGCTTCATCCATTTCTAGTACATAAGTGAGAGTGTCATTTGGGTTTGAGTTTGTTGGGGCACACCATTCTAGTGACAAACTAAAAATTCCTGCTTCTTTTAACTTAGGTGGCAAAGGTGCTGGAGGCATATTTCCTGATGTATAGAAGACTGCTATTTCACTGTAATTACTGGAAGAATAGATTAACATGAAAATATCAGTTTCAGAATCTCATGACAGAGTAGATGTTTAAATACTGCAAATAATTCAAGGTACCTTAAGCCGAAGTTATTTTTGGCAGCTAATCTGAATGAATATTTTGTAGAAGCATTTAGTTTAAAGATCTCGTATTGCCTCATGGTACCAGTATAACAACTTTTAAAGTCTTCGCCTTTACCCTTAATGATATACACAAAATATTAGAATAACATAAACTGCTACAGTTAACAACACACATTCATTGTAACATTAATAATTATCCACAATCAGATGATTTTTAAAAATAAATCTGCATACCTCATCCCATTCCAAAAGAAAGCTGCTTATTTTAGAACCATTATTATTGGAAGCCTAAAAACATTAGAATGATAAAATTACAATGGGGTTTTGAACACAGCATGCACATATATATTATATATCTTTTGTACATATATACATTTAAAGTGATATAAATTACCACAAAATTTATCTACTGATATTTCATTTTTATAGCAAACCATATTTTAAAGTTAAAATGTACCTTTTACAAAAGTCTATGGGATAAGCCCAGATTCTATGCTTTGTGTTTCCAGATTGAATACAAGGAAGGTAATTAAGATTAATACTTAAGTAAATTGGGAGGTAGATTTATTGGTAACTGTGGTTATTAACATCTAAACTTAGATTGTGGAAATGAACAGTTCACTTTTTACTAATTACTGAAGTTATATTGACAGTCTCTAGATCCTGAGAAAGAGCACTGTGAAGAAAAAGTGCTAGAGAAACAAGTCAAATGATGCATATATACTTCTATCTTTAAAATTCAGAACACAGGACAGTGTTTTAATGTTGAGGTGCTTTTGCCAGTAACATTCTTACTTTCCACTGTAAATTCAGGCTGTTCTTGGTTCGGTTAATCAGTTTGGGTGCAAGTGGAGCATCTGGTTCACATCCTGATGTTGTAAAGGTAATGACTTCAGACACAATTCTGTGTTCTGAGCCACTTTCTGCAGTAACTCTGAAAATATAACAGCAATAACAATAAATTTTCAAATATTGAACTGCAAACTTGTGTTTTCTACACACATTCCTTTTTTGTTGTTCTACTAGTATATATAGATCATACATAAGAATGGATTATGGCATTTTCACACATGCATACAATGTTTTGGGATTGTACCCGCCATTACCCTCCTTGTTCCCTTCCCATTTCCATTGATTCCCGTCTTCTTCCCAACTAGTCACCTACTCTTATGTTTACTTTTTATGTTTTTTATGAGTTTAATTAGGGTTGCTTACATGAGCATGGGTGAGGGGGTTATTTGAAGGGGTTGAAGTGCGAAGGAAAGTGTGCTGGCAAATAGACTGAATTCAGGAATTCTAGTTAGTGAACTGATATATATTAGGGAGTCTTGGCTGGCTATAGCCTGGTAGTAAATTGTGTAGGCTGTTCTTACCTTAAAAAGTAGGCTGTAGATGGTTGTAGATCTTGTACGGCCACTGTATCTCCATCAACACTGTGAAGAGAACTTCCATATGTAAGAGATCTCACACACATTTAACAGCTAAGTAAACAGTCTTAATCTTATAAATTCAACTGACAAAGAAACACAGTTCTCCTTGACATTTGGATAACTAACCCACTTCATGAGTGTGCAAAATAACATTTAAAAATTTTTATTTATTATTTTTATTTTATGTGTATGAGTATATTTCCTGCATGTATGTGAGTGCACCTGTGTTGTGCAATGCCACAGAGGTCAGAAGAGGGCTTTGGATTTCCCTGGAACTGGAGTTAAGGACGGTTTGTAGCTGCCATATGGGTGCTGGGAATCAAACCCAGATCCTCTGTAAGAGCAGTCAGTGCTCTTAACCACTGAGCCATCTCTCCAGCCCAAACATAACATTCTTAATAGGCTGTGGCCTCTGCTGAAGAGCAGCAGCGCCTCACTGAGCACACCAAGTTCCTGCTGGATATGATCAGGGAGGCATGCAGCTTTTACCGGTGAGAGGATACACCATGGAGCTGCTCAAGGTCTTCAAGGCAGCTGTTCAATTTCAAGTTCAAGAGGAACCCGAAGGAACTGAACAACATACTGGCAGTAATGAGGAAAGTGACTAAGAAGTACTGAACCTGTCCTGTCTGTCTCTTCCCTCAAAAAAACTTTATACTACACACCCAAAAATGATATTAATAATTCAAGATACTTAATTCACACCCCAAACTAATAGAGCTTTAAGCAATACAAATTTACCATTTATTACTGCATACTTTTAAATAAAAATAGTACAGATTTGCTTCTTAAATTTGATTTATTTATTTTTATTTCTTGTGTATGAGTGTATTGCCTGTATGTACGTAAATGCAACCATGTCAAGCAATGCTCACAGAGGCCAGAAGAGTGAGTTGGATTCCCTGGAACTGGAGTTATGGACAGTTGTTAGCCACAATGTTGGTGGGTAGGAACCAAACCTGAGTCCTCTGCAAGGGTAGTCAGTGCTTTTAACCGCTGAGCCATCTCTCCAGCCCCACAGATTTATGCTTTATAAATTTTATTTTTATTTTATGTGTATGAGCATATTGCCTGCATGTAAGTAAGTGCACCATGTTGTGCAATGCCCATGGAAATCAGGGGGCATCGGATTCCCCTGGAACTGGAGTTACAGACAATTAACCACCATGTGGGTGCTGGGAATCTAACCCAGGTCCTCTGCAAGAGCAGCCAGTGCTCTTAACCACTGAGCCATCTCTCCAGTCCCCCCACAGATTTGTTTTTAACTAGCTCATTTAAAATAGTGTATACATGAAAAACTTCAAAGAACACCATGTATCATGCAATTCATTCATTCTCAGAGGAACATATCTAAGGTGGAATTCTATTACCACATGAACAGAGGAATTATATTTCCATGCCTATGTCTTCCTGGGCAAATAGTTACAAGTACCTAGGTGTACTCTACAACCCCAAAGAATTCCTTCGGGTTGTAGACCCTAAAAAACAAATCCTAAAAAAGATAAGTGATTGATACTTTAAAGCAAAGCCTAATTAAAAACAAAGGGTGATCAGAGATAGTCAATGAATAGGCAAACCCTTCCTCCTCTTCTTCCTCCACTTCCTCACCATGCTGGGAGCTAAGTTTTATTTCTTTTTAAACTAGTGATTTTGTAAAGTGCATGAAATACCAGACAAAGACTGCCGTCATAATTTGTGCAAAAGTTAATTTTCCACTTTCCATCTTCTACCCAGTATAGTGGACTGTGGGTTGTAATTTTTTTAAAGAATACTTTATTATTTTTATGTGATGTGTATGTGTTTTGCCTGCATGTATGTAAGTGTACCCATGTCATGCCATGCCTGCGCAGACCAGAAGAGGAAGTTGGATCCCCTGGAACTGGAGTTAGAGACAGTTGTTTGCCACCATATGGGTGCTGGGATCCAAACCAGGATCTTCTGCAAGAGCAGCCAGTGTTCTTAACCTCTGAGCCATCTCTCCAGCCCCGTGGGTGAGAAATGAAAAGAGAAAAGTGAAAAATGAGAAGGAATTGGAGAGTTTTTTTTCTCCTTGAGCTCAAACTTGCCTAATAGGGTGGCTATAGCTGAAAATGAATGAGCTGATACTATGATTCAATGAAATTTGTGGGTCCATTTGGTAACCTACCACTATTTAGAAAACTATGTGAATTTGGAAAAAAATACTGAAAAATCTTTTGAGTTCAGCCTAGGTATAAGTTAGGGAGTATATGTTTAGACAGTATATTTGAACTGAATTATGATGAATGATAAATGTTTAAAAAGACTTACACATAAATGTTCTTAAAGTTTCCATTTTTACCACTGTCAGACAGTGCCAATTCAAATGTCATAGGATACTTCATATGATCACATTTTTCATTAGTGTTTGGTTTCCATGAAATAAAAGCGGATCTTGATTGAATATGAGAAACCTAAAATAATAAAAATGCAAGGAACATACTTAAAAACCATAATCTGTAATTTATAATACAGTCTTTTCTTAAGTCTTATTTAGTATTAGCTGTATTTTCCCACATTAGGTGCTTAGGTACTGCAATTAAACAATTAGCCATTAATCCCATCTTTATCAATGTCTTATTGGATCTTATTGCATTACTAAAGGAGACTATGAAATTTTTAACACAATACAAGATTTTGAAGTAATGCTTTAGAGAAAAAGAGCAGTGAATTTGCAGGGCTTAGACTGACAAGGTAAATGAGTATTAAATATTTGCTTTTGTTACTCACCACAGGATTTTCAATGTAGGAACAGCATGACTGTGTTCTCTGTTCTAGTTTGTATTCTGAAAGTAAGAAATAAGAAACCCATCCCAAACATAATATATTGGTAAAAAATGAGAGAAAAGTGTTTGATCTCTGTTATCACTGTTCAAATATATTATCATCATGAAAACTTTAAGCACCTAATAACTTAAATTAAAATATTTAAAAGAGAATAATCCAAACCAGGCATGGTAGGTACTTGCCACCAAACCTGATGACCTTTGATCTGGGACCCCACATGGTCAAAGAAGAGGACATACTCCCAAAAGTTGTCCTCTGACATTCCTAGCCCCCCAACACAATAAATAAATAAATAAATAAATAAATAAATAAATGGAGAGATGGCTCAGTGGTTAAGAACAGTGACTGTTCTTGCAGAAGACCCATGTTCGAATCCCAGCACACACATGTCAACTAACAACTGTCCTTAACTCCACCTCCAGGGAGATCCGACAGTCTCTTCTGTCCTTTGCAGGCATTGCACGACATGGGTGCACTTACCTACATGCAGGCAATGCATGCATACACATAAAAAATAAATAATAAATAAATACATGTAATAAAATCTATTTAAAAACACACTGAGATTCTAAAGCATTTGGCTGAGTACCCATTGGCTGTGAAGCCAAATTCCAGGGTTTACCTTTCAGTGCTGCATTTGATGCCGGGCTCTTCTCTTTTCCTAGGATCTGCTTATTGTCTGCACTTCCCATATCATTCTCCATTTCCTGATTGTTTTCAGTCTGAGCTATGGCAGCATTGGACATGCTGTCAGCACTGGAAAGACTAAGAGCATTATCGACTGAATCCTTTTCAGAGACGGAAGTGTTGGGAGCACCCTCAGAAATAGAGCCTGGCGTACTATCAGTATTTGATGATCTAGGAGTTTCTTCAGAGGTCTTTGGAGTGAAACTAAAACTGGAAGGGTCCAGAGTGCTATTAATGGTGTCAGAGCAAATAGTAGTGTCAGAGGTAGAAGTGCTGGTGGTGTGGTCAGGGGAAAAACTGCTGGTGATTTCGTCAGTAATGTTAATGTCTGGAAGACTGTCAACAATGTATGTACTTGGAGTACTGTCAGCAGTAGAAGTGCTTAAAGTAGTATTCAGAGGGTAGGTGCTTAAAATATTGTTATCAGTGTGAGTGCTTAGAGTATTGTCCACAGTGTATGCACTTAGAATACCGGAAGTACTAGAAATATCACTGACTTTGTTCATAAGCAAAGTGGTGTCAGTGAACGCAGAGCTATTCTTAAGTTCGCCAACTTGAAAATCTCTCATTTTCTTCTTAGAATATTCTATGTTAGCAGCCTTTTCATCAAACTGGTTATGATATATTCTTCCGTGAGAATAGATTTCTAGAAAAGATAATGTAGCAATGTTCAGTAATAATAATCATCATGTAGCTCAAGTTCTTTCTTTTACATAACCAACAAAAAAGCACTGGTAAGACATGCTTTACTTAAATTTTTTCCCATACTTTGCTTCAATACAAATATTTGGTATTTATGTGTAGGTTCTATGTATAAATATGATCTTATAGATACAGAAAAAGAACATGAGCAAATACAGACAGTATTTTCCTTCATAGTAACTTCACTTCCAAATGTTAAGGTCATATGATGACTGCAATGATAATCCTCTAGTTTTTATATTCTTAATAGATGGCATTAATAATCAAGTTATTGTATAGACCAATTGGGAAAAATTAGTATTATAAATCACATGCTATAGTGAAGCACAACAAATAGAAAATTCCTTTTAATGAGTATTTTGCCTAAGTCATAAATTTCAGGCATCATAATCTTTTTGCCTATAGAGTATCATCAGTCCCAATGTATGTATCTTCTACTTTTCCTCTTTAACAGCTGCCCAATATATTCATTTTAATAAACTGAAAATATTTCCTATTTTTGTGCTTTTATGGAATTTCCTGTTTTAATTGCCATATATTCATTGAACATTGTGATGGGTTTCTTAACGTTATTTTCATACAAGTATATCATGTACTTTGGGCATATCCAACCCCCCCTTTCCTTTCCCCAACTCCTGCACTTCTCTTTCATTCCCTTAGATAATCTTTCTTTTTTTGTCTCATGTATCCCACACTGGCCTCAAACCTTGAACTTCTGATCCTCCCACCTCCTCCACCTCCTGAATACTGAGATTCCAGGCATGCACTTCTATGCCTGCTTTTCTGTGGTAAGGGGTGAAACCCAAGGCTTGATGTATGTTAGGCAAGCCCTCTACTAACTGAACAATAGCTCCAGCTCCCAGACGGTCTCACGTCTACTTTCATGTCACACCTACATTTATATCTCAATGACAAAGGTTTACATTTAAGAAAAGTATGTACCACGATGTTCTTGATATATAAATGGTGCTGTTGGTGGGGGCAGCGCTGGTGGTGGTACTAGTTGTGGAAGTGGTGCCAGCTGCTGAATAGGTTCTTGGACATAAGGCATTGGAAATTCCCCTTGAGCTGGGGGATACATAAGCTGAGGGGCGGGTGGATACATAAATGAGGCTGGTGGTAGGAAGGTTAATGGTTGTTGCATAGGTACAGTCATCGGCATGTGATAGTCAGTTGTGTGAGGCACAACAATAAGTTTCTGAATCCCATTTTCTTCCACCACCTATAACAGAAGACATAATAATATAACATTATAACACACAGAAATCTTCGTTATTTTTTAAATTTTGGATTTATATCATGCTGTTATAGCATTTGATTTTGAAATAGAATGTATTCAAAATTGATAATCAGGAAAGATAATTATTCTCTTTTCCCATGCAGCTAGCTTTCTTTTGAGACAGGGTCTCATTCTGTAGCCCCTAGAACTCACTATGTAGACCAGGACAGCCTTGAACTCACAGAGATCCACTATCTCTGCCTCCTGAGTGCTGGAATTAAAGGTATGTGCCACAGCCAGGCATGCCTATTATGGATATACCGTAGTCACTCATTGACAGGCATAGGAGTTGTTTCTAAAGTCTTTTGTGATTATAAACAGAGCTCTAAGTAATGGTGTGTGTGTATCTCATTCCAAATTTATAACAATATAGCTGTATGATAAATTTCTTAAAGAGCAATTGCTGAGCAAAGAAATATATGAATTTGTATTTTCACTAGATACTGTTTAACAGATAACTCTGTTTAGAGTTAATGTTTATTATATCAACTAATTTAGCATGCTCTGGATCTACACTACCATGTAATACACACAACCAAATAAGCAATGAATGCAAGAACTATGAAGAAGCTATGAAGAAGCCATATTCTCTAGTATTAAATTTCCAAGGCCACCTTTGTAGGAATATCTTCCAAATATTTCAGGAGTTTCTTTTTTTTAAAAGTGTGTATGAACATTTTGCCTGCATTTATGTATATATGCATCATGTGCATGCCTAGTGTCTGCAGAGGACAGAAGAGGACATCAGATTTCCCTGGAATAGGAATTAACAGTTGTGAGCCTCCATGCAGGGGAACCAAACCTGGATCTTCAGCATAAGCAGCCTGTGCTCTTAATTGCTGAGCCGTCTCTCCAGCCCACTTGAGGAATTTCTTAAAAGGATTCTTAGCCCTCTGAGAATGAAATACTACTGAATTGAAAATGCTAAATGATTTTAAGGACTACAGGTCATTATTGCAGCAACCGTAATGGTTCCTGAGGTGGAGTAACAAACTTCACAAAACAATGGAGGATTACCAAATATTACATGATCCAAATTCAGTAAGCAATTATGTTCATTTACAAGGCAATTTAAGGGAGGTTTGGTTAACATCAATCACTTGAAATAATTACATTTAAAGGTTTAGTTAAAAGCAAGTTTTAAAGCAAAGATAACAGTAAAGTGAGTAAATAAATCATCTTTCAGAAGTTCTCTTATCAAACAACGACATAGTGAAAAAATTTAAATGATAATTTAGCAAGCCTGTAAACAAAAATCACACTAACGTACCTGAGATATATAGCCTGGAGGAAGGTATATTGGAGGCAAATTACCCGTGGGTGCTACCAAAGGTACTTCTGCAGGTCCTAAGAGGATTATTAGTAATGAATATCGTTGTAATTTTAAGCAAAGTCCATTAAAGAAGCCAGTTACATTTTCATGGTGCAAATGAGCACTGAGTTGGAACAAGAGTCATTTTGAAAGGTTGTTGCTGTTTGCTAACGAAGCTGATTCACCAAAGTATAGGTGTCATTGAAAATTCATTACAACCAATGGAATCTAATCAAGGCACACAGTGAGTATTGGGTACAATTCATATTATGAAAATTTTTGGCAAGTTTACTGCAAATGAAAATGAATTATCAGGCTTCTGTCCATTTTCTCACACTTAGCTTATATTGCTTCAAGTCATACTCCATACCATAAAATAAATTTCTTTTGATGTTATCTAATAAAAATGAAATGATTTTTTTCATTTTAAGGCTTTCTTCTAATAATATTAAAGTGAAATATTTTTTAGGAAATGATCCAAGATAAAGAAGGACCTAGTACTCATGCAATGTGCTACTTTTATATTAGGTATTCTTATTATCTTAAACATGCATTTATGTAGCAACTGAAAATACAGATTAGATACTTGCATATCACCATTTATTGGGTTATCTGAAATTATTAAAATTAGTACTTAGTTCTAATGATACATGTAGCTTTAAGGTCCTAGAATGGATTTTTTTAATAATGGAAAAGTAATAACTGTGAGTTCATGATAAACTTTATGTAGCAACCATTTAAAATGTATTGCCAGATAATAATAATTTTAGAAATTCTTGAAACATAAAGGCAGACACAAAAAGGCCAATTACAAAAGCAGAAATTCCCACACTTTGTCAGACTCTGACTACTTGGAGTCTGACTTCACTGACTTGTGATGTCTTATATAAACATTTGGAATCTAACTTTTAATGAACTATACATGACATCTTACCCCAAATGGTCAATCTTAAGAAAGAAAAGTGGTACTATAAAATTGACTACTTAACAAGATAGTGGGATGCCTGTGTATCTATTTAGATATGGACATCACATAAACGGAATGAGATAAGACCAAGTAACTTTCCTCAGCTATATAAAAGAAATCTCACTTCCTTTCAAGGGGTCCTTTCTTTGAGAATTCGTGTGCTGCATCTCTGTCTCAGCAGCATATTTTCTTCTTGTTATTTTTCTTTTATTTTTTATGTGTTTGAGTGTCTACATGTACATATGTGCACCACCTGTGTGTCCCTTGCCCAAGGAGGTCAGAACTCTTGGGACCGGAGTTAGAGACAACTGCAGTTGCGAGCTAACCATGTGGGTGCTGGGAATTGAATCTGGGTCCTCCGCAAGAGCACGTTTTTAACCACTGAACCATCTCTCTAGCCCTTCTTTTTATTTTTTTGAAATTTTCATGCATGTATTCAATGTATCTTGATCATCTCCATCTCCCCAACTTCCTCCCTTCAGCTCCCTCCACCTCCCAACATATCTCCAATCTTTCTTTCAACTTCATGCCTTTTTAAAATTATAACCTGTAATTCCAATTAGTGCTGCCCATATGCACATGTGTATGGAGTGTGGCATTATTTGCTGAGACACAGACAACCTCAATGGTTGCCCCTTCCCTGAAAGAAAAGTGATTCTCCCTTCCTCATCAGCCAGTTACCTGCCATTAGCTCCTCAGTTAGGGGTGGGACCTTGGGAACCCCTCACCCTTCCATGCTGAATTTTTTAACTATCTTGATCTTGTGACGGTCTTGTGTATGTAACCATAGCTGCTGTGAGTCTGTGTGTGGAACAGCCATATCATGTCCAGAAGCCAGTCTTTCACAGCACTCCTATTCATTCTCTGGCTCTTGCATTCATTCCATCCCTCTTCCAAGTTAGCCCCTGAGCCTTGTCGGGGGAAGGTGATATAGATGTTGCATCCAAAGCTGACCACTCACAGTTGCTTATCCTTAGCATTTTGAACAGCTACAAGTGTCTGCGTTAAACACTACTCTGTAATAAGAAGCTTCTATGATGAAGGCTGAGAGCAACCTAAATCTGTTGGCTCTAGGAGCTAGGAGGTGAAGTGTATTTTGCTTAATTAATCTTTTCTGTGTCTGTTTTGGTCTGGTAAAAGTAAATACTTTTACTGTGGTGCCTTTGGCTTGTTACTGTTGTTCCTGACACATTTGAAAAAACATATTTATTGAATTTTTGAGAATTTTATACAATGTATTTTGATCATATTTATACCCCCTTCCCCATCAGTACCTCTCCTTCCTAACCCCATCCTATTTCATGTACTCATACACACACACACACACACACACACACACACACACACACACACACGTTTAAGGCCCATACAAATTAGCTTGACAACATTTCAGTGTACGGGAACTGTCTTCTTGCCTGTCTTGACTTCTCTTTACTCTGGTGCTTGTGGTAGTCACCAGGTGGCCTATGGGCAACTGTACGTCTCTGATTGGAGCTGTTTTCAGTGAGATCCAAAGGCTTCTGGGCTACGACTCTGGACTAACGTCATTCATCAAGGAGTTCTTTCTCGCTCCTTGTTTGCAAATGAAAGACCCTGGCCAAGTCTACTTTTTGGTGGAACCCAAAGAGACTGGAGAAAGGAGGACAGCCTAGTAGAAGTCTGTAATGGCAGGGAGCCGCCTTGCTTTACTTCCGAGAACCACTCAACACGTGGTGTGGCTGGCAGCTTGTCTGGGATGAATGCACATATGTTGTGAGGACTCCCACTTCCTTTGCCTCTCTTACTCCTTTTCTCTGCCACGGTGTTTGATGCTGTTTTCCAGAATGGGAGGGAGTAACCAGGTTTTCACTTTTTCTAGGACTATAAACCCTCTTCTTTCCCTCACAACTGTTTTGTGATCAATTTCAGTTTGTGAGATTTCTCTTCAAGTTTGGTCTAGCCTGACTAACTGGAAGGGTTTGGCTCTGGAGTGCAACTGAGTTTCATCTCTATGAGTCGAGTCTCTGTTCTCAGAGGATGCCCCAGCTTAGAGCACACCTCAGTCAAGTCAGTATGGTGAGACTGGATTTCACCTCTGACAACAGGGGAAGTCCATTACCCTCAAGAGGTATTCTCTAGGTGAACACTGCATTTCTGGTCATATCTATGCAATGGGTCTCATACCTTCTACTCCCTGATTGAACCCTGGGATGTAATTTCAAAAATTGATCTTCAGAATCTCAAAAAGAAAAAATCCTTATTTTCCTTTGTAATAGAGTTTGACTTTATACCCACTCCAAGATCAAGAATGCTGGCTACCTCATGGCACATTAAATGATAGCTGCATCCTACGATTAGATCTCTTTTGCTATAATTCAGGAAAAGACTCTGAGGCCCCTTATATCCAAGCCTCCATGGCCTTGTCACATGATCCTCAGCTGTGAGAAGGATGGCCTATGTGCCTTAATAGATTCTTGTACAGCAGTCCATCTCCTCTCAACTTAGCCTCGGATGACATCCTTGATAATTTTTCATTTGTGAGAACTTAAGACCCTGCTCAAACCTCTGGTTTTCCCAAACAGCAACTAATCTACTTGTGTGCTGATCACCCCTTCTTTGATTTCTTCTCCTCCTTCTTCCTCTTTACTTGTGGAACGTTCTCCAAATGCTTCTCCTTAAATATGGTTTCTCTTTCAGACACTTGCTCTAAAACTTCATGTAGGGAACTCAGGGAACAATTAAAAACCGGCCTCTCTCTCACATAATAGCTTTTGCCTTCCCAAGGTGGCTAATAGGGAACTTGGCACCATTCAGATACATGTCACTTTCCCATGTCTGACCTGTTCCAAATCCAACCCAAACTAGAGTAATTTAGACAGGATCCTTCTGCCTTCATTAGAGAATTCAAGCACTGTGGTTGTTGGTCTAATCTGATAAGACATCTATACCATCCTAACCATCTATTATACACATGAGAAGTATTGTACCTGGTGTTTAACATATGAATGGACTGATGAGTCCCATGCTTATAACCCAGTCAGTGAGGCCATACCCTATTGTGGTACCTGATATGGAGTCTCACTAGTCATATCAGGACACTAAAGTACAAACTGACAGGGGAAGTATTCACCAAGACTGTATGATTACCTGTCTTAGAGGGAATGAAAAAGACCCTGATTAAATCTAATAATTGTAACAAGTTGTGGCAGATAACACAGGGCACTTCCAACAGCCCTACTTGCTCTCAGTCTAGGCTAGCTGAAACCATGTGTGTAAGTCAACTAATCTGGCTGACTTTCAGAGAGCCAAGCTGTCATGGCTGTGCATTTTATAAGCCAAACCTCTCTAGATATAGATAAAAACTTCAAGAAGGCATAAACTCATTATTTCATTTTATTAGACATGGTCTTCAAGATCGTTAATAACCATGAGGAAATCTCAAAAGCCAGAGGGGTCAAAACAGAAGAGGAAAGAGATAAACAGCAAGCTCAACACATGACTCCTGTAATCGACCACTCGTTGCCCTTCTCAGGAAATCCTAGAGCTCTAGCTAGTAGTCACCCTGTTCAGTCAGAAGGAATGAACTCAGCTATGTGTCCGAGGATTCTTTCCCATTACTGTTCTGGTTAGCAAGTACATTTCATCAAGGAATGCTCAAAGCTACTGGATTATAAGCCTCCCCCAGGGACATGTCTAATCCACAAAGTACAGGCCCACTAGTAAGTGCTCACTGAAAGCAAGAAAGTCCCTCTGTTCTTTGCGAGGGAAGGCCAACTTCCCTCCAAAGACCCCATGCTCAGATCAAACCTAGAAAAGGTTTCACAAAGCCATGGGCTTTGTGAAACAAGAAGAGCATGACTAGGAGTCAACCCATTCCAGCCCTCTGCCCTCTTGTGAACAACATTCTAGCTTGAATAGCCTCCTCCTGTGATTACATTCCAGCTTGAACAGCCCCTCTTTCCTGTGGCTAGAAGTTTCAGTTTCTCAAAGTCAACTTCCCGAAGTCAACACCACTAATACCATTCCTGCACATCCTAGTTTAACCATTAACACTACCTGGTCAAACCGGACTACAGCCCCTTTTCCAGCTCTGATAAAAACCGTAACTTGTAAGCAAAGTTCACTCTTTGGCCTTCACTGATGAGAGTCTTTCACAGGTTTGCTCTGAAATAAACCTGTCCCCACCGCTGTGAAACCACCCCCTTGTCTTCTCTTACATTTAGTGCCCAGTGTGAGGACAGGTGCAAGGGAGTGAGGAATATCTTGCAACCTAGGGAGCAACAGGCAGTGGCAACGTCTTCAGTGATAACTCCTTGATCCTGGGGAGCCCTTGGCTTCCATCCTGTGCTCCCTCACTCATTCCTTTCAGCCTGGCTTTCAAATTGTGTGTGAGTGGCTGCCCACTTGTTGGGACTGTGGGGTCCTGTCCAGGATTACTCCCCGGTGGGCACTCAAAATCACTTGCATGCTTTAGCCACCTCTCAGACAAGCCCCTGCAATCCATTCCTCTTTCTCTCTCTTCCTCTTTCTCCCTTCCTCTCTCTCCCTCTCCTCCCTCTCCCTTCTTTAGCTGCTCCCCCACCACAGAGATTTTTTGCTTTTTCCCGTATTTGCACCCAACACTGGACTCATTTGTATCACTTTTAGTGGTGAGTGACCCGTTCAGTCTGTCTTCTTCTGTCCCAAGGTGCCAGGGAGATCCATCCCTGGGGGACTGCCCATGCTCAGAGCTGCACATGACTAAGGAACTGGAAAGGGGATGCCTGCTATTTCCTTCACACCTTTTCTGACATCTCCTGGAGAGGTTCCCAGGGTGTCTGAAATCCTGACACAGATGCCTGTTTGCACTCAGACCGCCCTGGGATCTCTTCACCCTCCATGGGTCCCCAAATTTCCAAAATATCTTCAACATCCCCCCTAAGGTGCCTTCTGTTCAACCTCTCTAAATTGGGCCTCATTTCTTTTGTAATAGGGCCTAGCCTCAGTATAAACAAGACAATGATGCTGGATGATCTGAAAATGGCACATGACTTCCAAAATTCTTAGGGATCTTGAGAACTTCATAAACAGAAGTAGTGAATGGCCAGAAGCTCTGTGTATAAGCCTTCTACTTCGCTGTACTTCTCTGTGTCAATCTTGTTCCCTTACCCAAACCGTCCTTTTGAAAAGGACCATCCACACATCTCATCTCCTTCCTTCTAAGATTCACCTTTCAACCTGCAGACAACCCGCCTCCCTACATGCCCCACTGCCTTGGCTATTGCTCACTGAGCAGTGGCCACCAGGAAACAAAGTGGGGAGTAATCCTGTGCTGCCCCGCCTCCTCCGCAGGCCCTCCCTGCCCTCCAGGCCTTTGGCTCCACTCAAATCCCAAACCTTTCTGGAGACTCCAGGCCCTTTGTCCCAGTCCGACACCTTTCATGCCTTTCCTCAGCCTCCCGACCCCTATTTTATCATCTCTCTCTGTTTCGCTGGGTCCAGTGCTGTTCTCCCTCTAAGGGAGGTGGCTGGACTCCAGGGACCTGCTCAAGTGCTTTTCTCTTTTTCCATGTCTGAGCTTGTCCAAATGGAGGTCAAATTGGGTTCCTTTTCTGTGAATCCTGCCTTTTAAGACAGATAGTTCCTCCACATGACCCAATAGGTCAACCTGACTTGGCAGGATGTTTATATCATTAATTTAACTCCAGACCAGAAGGAAAATATCTGGAGGGTTTCTGAGGCCCACGGGTGACAAACTCCATAATCAAGAGCCCAATGACAACCTAGAGGCAGATGGGTTGTAACTAGACAGAACCCTGATTGGACTTACCAACTGAGAGAATCCTGATCGCCAACAACTCAAACATATGGTCTCTTGCCTTTGACTGGCATGACCAGACAGGCTTATAAGGCTATAAACTATGAAAAACTTAAAGAAATTACACAGGGCCTGGATCAGAATCCAGCCCCTTTTCTGTCCTGATTAACTGAGGCTATGTCTAAATATACCATTCTCCACAATGAGTCTCCTGAGTGTCAGACCTTCTTCTTGCAGTTCATTTGTCATTCTGCTCCAGATAGTAGTAGGAAACCACAACACCTTGACAAGGGTCTCCTGGCTCTACAGTAGGACCTCCTCAACTTGGCCTTTTGTGTCTTTAACGATAAGATGACTATAAGCTTAAAAAAGTCAAGCTGTTACAGCTTAAATACCAGAAACTTGCCTCAGCTATCCAAGACCCACCCAGAATGGCCCCTAATGGAACCCATCAAAGTCCTATTCCTAGCCCACTGGAGTGTGTTTTCATTGTGTTTATTCTGGACTTTGGGCAAATAATTGAACCAGAGGTCATTTCACACCTTGTCCAGCCTGTGGTCAATGGGGACATTGGTAAGTGAACTATTTTAACCACAGGATCCCTGCTTAGGATCCTTTACCAATACTGCCCCACAACTACCATCTAACAATCTTTCATCTCTGTTGGTGCTGCCAACAGATGAATGAAGGGACTCAGGATCATTTATGAGTCTATGGCACGGTATCCAGTAAAGCAAGTTTCTTTCTTTTAGATAGATACTGGGGCAAGCATATCTGTTCTAATTGATTACCAGGGACCACTTACGTCAGCATCCTTTCCCATTACTGTTGTGTAAGGTCAACCTGAAATCTTACACACCACACTTCAATTCAATTGTCCTTTTCGGACATAACTCACATGCACTCATTTCTCATCTTACCTTACTGTTCTGTTCTTTTACCAGGAAGGGACTTACTTCATAAACTTGGAGCCACCAAAGGTCTCTTTCAGCTCTCAAATTATACTCAATTTGTCCTTCCATGTCAGGCTGTACATGAGAGTGGCTCCCTTTCATCTCTTAATCCTCATCTTGTTTCCCAAGCCAACTTCATTATATGGGACCCAACAATTGCCCAACACCATCAACTGGTGTTCATTTCCCTCAAAGATCCTTCTCAGTATTTCTCAGTTTCCCAATACCCACTTCCACGTGACTCAAACCCATAATTTCTTGCCTCCTTGTGGCTTTCATCTGCACAAACTGCCCCCCCCCCGCCGCCAACAAGGGTTCCCACCACCTTATACAAAACCTTCGACAGGTAAGCTGTGTGATAGTTCTCATCTACTCAGTAGTGACCAACTCTTATATCCTTTCCTTCCTGATTCCGCAGTCAATAACCCATTTTTCAGCCTGAGACTCAAGGATGCCTTCATCACTATCCCCCTCCACCTTCAATCCCAGAATTGTTTGCTTTCACCTGTATCAACCCTGACTCTAATAATTTACCTGGATAATCCTCCCACAAGGATTCTTAGTCCTCACTACTTTGGACAAACTCTCCAAACGTATCTTTTCTCTCTCTCCCACAGAATCCTTCTCCAATACATCAATGACCTGCTTTTGTGACCTATCCTCCACTCTTTGCCTTCAGCACTACATAATCCTCCTTAGTTTCCTAGCCAACTTCAGACATGCAGTTTTTCCAAACAAGACTCAGTTGATCCAGTCCCAGGTCACCAATTTGGGCCTGACCATCATCCCCATGACCTGAGAAATTCCAGCTTCCTGGAAGGAGGTCATAGCCTCAGTCCCCTTCCTTAAGAGAGAAAGAGGGAAGTCTTTTCATTTTTAGATCTCATGGGCTGCTTCCGATTGTGGTTCCTCAACTTCTAAGCCCCTTTATGCTGCATCCAAAGGTGACCTCACTGATCACCTGGTTTCTACTCCAGACCTACACAAATCCTTTATAAACCTGAATCATGCTCTCTCTCAGGCTCCTGTCTTTGGGATCCCCAACCCCTTCTGAACTTTCCATCTTTACCTCATGGCACCAACAACCAGGCCTTGGGCCTTCTAACCCAACTAGTGCACAACTCCCTCCAACCTGTTGCCTATTTCTCTAAGTAAATTGATGCTATACATCAGAACTTGACACTGTGACTGAAATTTGTGACACCTGCCTTTGTGCTAATCCCCCAAACCTTCAAATTTATCTTCCATCAACCCCTTGTTTTCTCCTCCCAGCACTTGTGGGACATGATCAGTCATTTTGCCGTCTCTTCTTCCATTTCTTCCTCTTTCCTCAAAACTCTTCAGGCTACCTTTCTCCATTATACAGTTTCTTTATAGCCTTGACCTCCATTCAGCTCCACCCACACTCTTGCTCCTAACTGCAGATTATACTTCTCTTGGCCCCCATATATCTCACAAAACTGTTCTAAGAAAACAGATGAGATACCCTTAAGATTTTTCACCACCTCACCACCACTCCCATTCCTGGGGCCCTCGATTACTTCACTGATGGCAACTCCCTTCAGGAACCCCTTTATTAAGCTGTCTATGCTATTGTGGAAGGGTATCACAATGATCTTGTTTCCCACTTCAGCAGGGGATGGAGTCTAGCTCTTCCCTCCCAAGATTGCTTCTCCATAGGCAGAGCTCAGTGTACTCAGCAGAACCCTAATGCTAACTAGAAATAGCACAGTAACATCTACACTGCTTCCAAATATACCTATAACATCATTCATTCAAACTCCAAAATTTGGAGAGAATGGAGTTTCTTCACTTCAAAGGGCTCCCCCATCGTCAATTGGAAACTTATCTCCTGTCTCCTTAAAGCGCTCCTGTTACCAAAATGGGTTCCCATCATTCACTGCAAGGGCCACCAGGCAGGCAAAAGTTTTATCACCTCAGGGAACCAACTAGCTGACCTCTGGGCCCACAGGGTGGTTGTAGGCCAGGATGTGCCCTTCTATCTTTTTCTCCTGGCTATATCACTTATTTCCTTTGGCCCCTACCTTACTCTTCTACAGAAGTTGAGCACCTCTGATCTTGTTAACCCTACTGGCATCTTAACAACAGGCTCCTCTCCTCACTTGAGAAACCCTTCCCACCAGAGATCTCTTATTTCCATCCCAACCACTTTCCCTTTTAACACTGCCTTAGCACACACATTCATCTCACTCCTCTGAAAGATTCTTACAGGATCTTTCTAAATAGTGTAACAATCAAAGGGTCAATTCCCAATCTTATGTTAGGCCTCCACTTTTCTGAATCCATCATTTTAAGGGGGAAACTCCTAGGCTTCAGATTGGTGAAATGACTTTACTCACATGCCTCCCATAAGACACACCAAATGCCTCCTGGTACTAGTTGGCACTTTCTCAAATGGGGTGGAGGCTTTCCCAACCTCTAACCTACTCAGCAAAATCACCCCTTGCTTTCCTGTACCAGCCTCTCTCCAGTCTCACAACGGCTCCAAATTTGTTTCCCAGATAACCAGATTGATCTGCCAGGCCCAAAACATCTCGTGAAGGTTCCACATTCTTTATTGCCCTCAGTCTTCTTGAGAAGTAGGGAGAGTGGATGGCATCTTAAACAAACCAACACTCTTCTCCCTCCAGCTACATAAGGACGGGCTTTCTCTCTTGCTTCTAGCAGTCCTCAAACTTCATGAGCTCCCTCTTAAGCCTCTCATGCTCAGCCCTTTGGACTTCAAGTATGGGCACATTTTTGGTCATACCTCCTCCCAATTTTACTCCATCTAAAGACCCTCCTTCTCTGCTGACTAATACACTGTTTCAATTACTTCAGACCCTCCTGTGGTCCTTTACTAATTCCCATACTCCAACTCCTCACTCTGCCCCAGCAGATTCCTCCCTGTTCTTCCAACTGGGAGACCTTATTTTTTATCCACATTCCAGGGAATCCTGTTCAACTCACATGATAAAGCCCATCCTAACTACCCCTACCATAGCCAAACTTTAGAATTGCTCCTATTGGTACCACTTTTCTTCCCTAAAGAAGTAGAAGGACCAGAACAAACCTGTTACTAAATGCTTTTCCTCCCCACATAGGACTCAGCTCTGGTTCTTTTCCTCTCAGACACTGGTCTTGGTCCTTACTGACCACTAACCCCTAGAAGTGTTTCTTCCCCTATTCCTGTTGGGTCTGCCATCCCCTGTCTCAGGTAGAAGGTCAGGCCTTTCTGACCCCTATCATTGCCTGACTCTCTTCAGCAGTGGGACTCCACCATGCTTACCAGGACATGCCAAAATTTGAGTGCATGCATGGGGATGGCTAGAATGCAGGCTAAGACTTTTGCAAACAGGAAACTATAATCAATTTCCAGAGGTTTCTTACCTTCCTATAAACTCCCCAGTGTCCAATGTCTCTTAAAGAAGTCATAACAAAAAGGCCTTTACCTGGCCAAAAAAGTCCTCCTTTGCATCTCCAAACCATCATGCCCCCTGCCACCTGTTGGCAGCCTACTGTATTTTTTTTTTTTTTGCTTTTAACCTTGCTCTTTGCAACCTCACCCCAACTATGCTTGCTCTGCCACCCTCCACACGAATATACCTTTCCCTGATGAATATGAATAACTCTTTAGACTATTTCGACTGTACATCTTTAACTAATCAGAAACCAAAACCAGATCTCTCTACTGAGAGGGAAGAGGCTCCTGTTTCAAGCTCCCCTTCTTGGGTCTTACTTTCCTCCTTTATTTGCACATCCCCACTCCTTCTCCATCTGCCATCCCATTCACACTGGGAAGTTCTCCAAAAACCAATTCCTAGTGCCCCTTCAGATGATCATGTCATCCCTTTGCTGACTCTCATGGCTCTAGCCTTTGAGCATTCCCTCTGTCATGCTCACTCTGACACCAAATGAGGACACACAGGGAAGCACTTCCAGATATCCTGCTCTGACTTCTGGGTTTGCAGCTCCAGGGATCTGCCTCCTAGCTAACTAAACTGGTATATGCACACTTGTCTTTCTCCCAGATTCCCACTCCTCCTTCCCTTGTAACACACCCATCCTGATCTAGGTCTTGGCCTCTATCAGGGCACGTTGGGCAGTGTAGTTGATCTCTTTCCTGGCAATCTTGGGAGTCTTGATGGAGGTGGGTAAGGTACATCCAGCCTGGGTGCAGTTAACCTTCACCAGCTAACACTTCTTTCTAAACAACTATCAGAGAGCCTCAAGGATGCCACCAGTTAGCTCCTGGCAGTCCCAGATCAGATGAACTCCCTAGCTGCTGTTGTCATGCAGAAACACCAGAGTCTTAGTCTCCTGGCAGCCACACATGGTGGTGTCTATGCACTTCTGAATGAACACTGCTTCTTCTTTACCAATAGGTCAACTCTGGTAAGAGATGGGCCCAAAGAGTGAAGGATAGCACCACTGCCCTTCAGCAGGCCACCAACTCATGGCTAACCCCTTCACTCTCCTGGCTGCTTTTTTGGCTGTCCTTTTCATCCTCATCATCCTGGGGCTCCTCTTCATTCCTTGGTTTATGAACTCTTCCATAGTGTTTTGACTGATAAGATCACCTCAGTTTCTTAAGCAGAGTGATCTCTCAAGAAGTCAAGGCTGTCCTTGTCCTTCAGACCCTTTGTTCCCCAGACCAATGCCCTTCCTTAACAAGAAATAACATTAGAGGTAACATCATCCTGTATTCCTATCTAACCATAGACACTGAATTGAGAGAGCAAGAGCACAGTGATCTTATCGCAAAAACAACCCTATGGGCCAGAGAGATGCTTGAGAGCATTGGCTGGTCTTGAAGAAGACCCAGTTTTGGTTCCTAGCACACACATGATGGTTAACAACTGTTGTAACTCCAGTTCCAAGGGATCTGAGGCCCTCTTCTGGCCTCTGTGGGTACTGCATGCGTGTGATGCATTTACATATATGCAAGCAAAACTCTCATACACACAAAATAAAAATAAATTAAAAATAAAATGCTGCCAGCCTGGTCTACATAGCAAGTTCCAGGCAAGTTGGGGCTACAGGGAGACCCTGTTCAAATCCCAGCATCCACATGGAGGCTAACAACCATCCGTAACTCCAGTTCCAGGGGATGTGATGCCCTCTTCCGTCCTCCTCGGGCATTGCACGACATGGGTACGCTTATAAACTCAAGCAGGCATAACAATATCACACATAAAATTAAAAAAATGTAAAGGAATAAAAATTTAAAATAAAAAGCCCCATTTTGGCCCCAATAGCCTCCTCTTTCATATAACTAACAGTTTTCGATTTCCTGAAGTCAGTTTCCTGAAGCTGAACTTTAACTGCAAATACCATCCCTGCTTGTCCTATTTTAACCATCAACACCATCTTAGCTAACATATAAGGCTATTCTGCCCTTTCTTGAGAAACCTCAGGCCCTCCCAAGCCCAAACCTATAAAAACCTGGCCTGTGGGAGGAGGTCACTCTCTTTCCCTCTGGACTTGTCCTAACAAAAGTCTGCCACCAGAGAAATGATAGTAGAGGTTACTCTTGTACCATCTGCCTCTTCTGTGCCAGCCTCCTCACTCTCTAACCCTTTGGCTTCTCACACTACACAAGACCCTTCTCACTGCCCTCGCTCTATGCCTCAGGCTTCCCTTCCGGCTTCCCTTCAGATGCATGACTCATGTCCTGTGATCTCTCTTCTTCAAGTGGTCTAGCAGACTTCTCCCTATAAGGGAGGTGGCTGGACTCAAGGAATCGGCTTGAGTACACCTCCCCTTTTCCATGTTGGATCTGGCCCAAATAGAGGCACGACTAGGCACCATTTCCAAGGATCCTACCTATAACCATCAGTGTCTCCACATCACCCAGTCATTCAACCTGACTTGTAATTGTATCATCCTTTCCTCTACTCTGGCCCCACATGAGAAGGAAAGTATCTGGAGATTGTGTGAGGCTTGTGCTGACGACCTCATCATCAGGCACTTGATGCCTAACTGGAGGTGGCCATGGCCATCCCTAGATAAAATCCTAATTGAGGGGGCTGGAGAGATTGCTCAGTGGTTAAGAACACTGACTGCTCTTGCAGAAGATCCAGGTTCGAATTCCAGCACCCACATGGCAGCTAACAACTGTCTGTAACTCCAGTTCCAGGGGATCCGACAGCCTCTTCTGTCCTTCTCGGGCATTGCATGACATGGGTGCGCTTACCTACATGCAGGCAATACACACATACACATAAAATAAAAATAATAAAATATTTTTAAAAATCCTAATTGAACCTATCAGCCAAGAATTCCTGGTTTCCAGTGACTCAACCATATGGTCTACTGTTTCTTGGCTGGCATGGCCAAATAGGTTCATTGGCTGTAAACTATGAAAGGCTTAGGGAAATCACACAGCACCCAATTGAGAACCCAGCCCTTTTCTATCCTTATTAACTTGGGCAATATATAAATATGCCAACCCTGGCCCCGAGTCTCCTGAGAGTCAGACACTCTTCCACTTGTAGTTCATTTCCCAATCCACCTCAGTCATAAGGAGTTGCAATGCCTTGAAGAGGGCTCACAGACCTCTTCAATATGACCTTTCTTGTCCTTAATGACAGGAAGAATGAACTCAAGCATCTCAAAACAGTTACAGGCTAAATATCAGATGCTTTCTTCAACCATCAAGGTCCTACTAGAGAGGCACTTAAGGGAATTGTCAACCCCTCCCCCAAACCTTCACTTGGGCATAGTTACATTGTAGCACTTATGGACAATGGGCAAGGGATTGTTCAAACCTGAAGTCACCCACTAAACCCTGCACAGTCTATTGTCATTGGGGGCACTGGAATGTGGGCTGTCCCAAACAGTGCATCATCCATAGCCTGGGGTCCGCTACAAATATTGCCATATGGATACCCTCTAAGGAGCTGTCTTATCTGTTGGCATTTTCAACCAACAAATGAAAGTACCAAGGATTCTTTGGCCCTACAACTTGTGGTTCCACAGAACACAGGCTGATTGAGATAGTATCTATTAAGACAATTTT
The DNA here is from genome assembly GCF_000622305.1 of Nannospalax galili. NCBI lineage: Eukaryota > Metazoa > Chordata > Mammalia > Rodentia > Spalacidae > Nannospalax > Nannospalax galili. The sequence continues at coordinate 1,198,918 of NW_008341888.1, read as the reverse complement.
AATTTTTAAATTTTGGGTTCTGGGCAAGTCTATCTACTCTAATTGACTACTAGGGTCCAAATACAAGAGTGCCTTTCACTGTTTCTGGTATGAAAGGCCAACTGAAGATCCTACAGGTAACACCCCAACTCATCTGCTTCTTCCAGCACATTATCCTTACTCATTCCTTACTTTACTTTTTGCATACTAGGGACAGGCTTTCTCCATGTCTTTTCTGGCTATCACATTATCATCAATTTATCCTACCACGCTAGGGCACACCTAAGGGTGATCCCCCCATGTATTCCTCTACTCTGATATACACTTTGACCTTGTTGTATGGGACACATGTTGTCCAATAACTGCTCAATAATACCAACTAGTGCTCATTTCCTTGAAAGAGCCTCATCAGCATTTTTCAATACCCCATTGCCCACTGTCACCTATGGAGCTATAGGGGCTCAAACCCCATTATATCTTGTCTCCTTCTATTGGACACGCTCATTCCAAAATTTCCACCATAATATACCCATCCTTGCCATCATCTTCTACTGCCTCATAGAAGACTTTGAACAGGTCAATTCTCAGGTGTTCACATTCACCTGGTCATTCCCCATCCTCAATCCCTTCCCAAATCACCCCCATCAGCAAAGACACTTCATTTCTTGGCTCTCGAGGTCTCTTTCTCCATCATCCCCTTCTACTCCAAGTCCTGTGACTTCTTTGCCATTGCCTAGGCTAGCCCTGGCTCAAATGTCTCCCAACAACTTACCTGGAAAATCCTCCCACAGGGATTCCTAGCCCTCACTACTTTGGACAAACTCTCCAAAGAGACCTTCTGTCACTCTCTGAGTGCATCCCTCTTCAACACATCAATAACCTCCTCTTGTGACTCATTTCCCACTCTTCACTTTCAGCACTCCATAATCCTCAGTTTCCTAACTGCAAACACACAGTTTTTTCAAACAAGATTCAGCTGATCCAATCCCAGTTCCCCTATCTAGGCCTGACCATCACCCCTGAGACCTGAGCAATTCCAACTCCCTGGAAGGAGGCCATAGCCTCAATTCCATTCCATAAGACTAAGGGGAAAGTCCTTTCAATTTTAAGTCTCATAGATGCTTCTGCCAATTCTACTCCAAGCCCCACTACAGCGCATCCACAGGTGACCTCATTGATCACCTGGTTTCCACTCCAGAGTTACATGAAACATTTACAATCTTGAATCATTTTCACCTTCAAGCTCCTGTCCTTGGGCACCCCAACCCTTCCTGGCTCTTCTACCTTTACCCCCATAGCACCTGAAACCAGGTCTTGGGCCTTCCAACCAATGGACAACTCTGTCCAACCTGTCACCTATTTTTTCTTAAGAAATTGATGCTATATATCAGAGCTGGCCCTGTGTCCAAAATTTGTGGCACCTGCCTTTATTCTAATCCCCAAAGCCTTAACTTACCTTCCATCCCTGTTTTCTCCTCCCACCACTTCTGGGATATTATTAGCTATTTTGCTCTCTTCTATTTCCTCTTCTTTCATCCAATCTCTTCAGGCCACCATTCTCCACTCTACAGTTTCTTTTCAATGCTTACCCTCCACTCAACCTCACCACTCTGGTCCCAACTACAGATAACACCCCTTTTGTCCCCCATATACCTCAAAATTATTCAAGACACTAGAGGAGGCTTTAAAGGTTTTTCACAACCTCCCCAACCACTACCATTCCTGGGGTCCTGGATTAATTCATTGACAGCAGATTCTTCATAGAACCCTCTTATTAAATTGGCTGTGTCATTTTGGAGGCGTATCATGGTGATCTTAACTGTTTCCCTTCTCAGTGGGTGGTGGCGGCAAGTACTGTCTATCTGAAGACTACGCCTCAGCAGAAAGAACTCATTATGCTCACCAGACCCTACCCTAAACTGGCAATATCACAGTGAGCATCAACACTGACTCTATACTCATAACATTGTCAATCTCTAATTTCCAGATTTGGAGTGAATGGGGTTTCCTTACCATAAAAGGGACCACCGTCATCTCAGAAGGCCTATTCCTTACATTCTCAAAGCAGCCTTATTACCAAAAGAGGCTGCTATTATCCAGTGGTAGAGCCCTCAGACAGACAAAGGTTATACCATTTCAGGGAACCCAAGGCTCGACCTCTAGGACCAACTAGTGGCTGAGGGCTAGGTAGTGTCTCACTATTATTTTCCTTGACCACATCATTTCTTTCCTCCTCTCTCCCATTCTACCCCCTCACACAGGCAGAATACTGCAGCTCCACTGGGGCTGGTATCTCAACAACAAGACCCACCTCCAAATGTCTCACTCAGAGGGCAAGGATTTGATGACATCCTCTCTGATCCACTGTATAATCCCATCTGTCCTCTTAATCCCCTCCTTCGCCTCAGACAGAGGGCCTTATTATATACCTCAACTAAACTGTCCTCTCACTACCAGTTTCCTCAAGTCCTATAACTCCTCCCTCCTCTCTTCCTTTTGGATCTGCCTCACCTGCCTCAGGTAGCAGATCAGGCCTTCCTGACCTATATCACTGCCTGGCTCTTCTCAACAGCAGGACTCTAGCACGTCCACTAGGACACCTGTGAATTCAAACATATGTATGGGGATTGCTGGAATGGAGATGAAGACTTCTAAATACTGGTCACCACAATCAATTTCCAGAGATCCCTTGCCTTCCTACAACTAACTCCTTCTTCAATTCCCAGAGATCCCTTACCTTCCTATAACTTCTTCAAAATCTCTGGAGGGAGCCATACCAAAGACCCTTTGCATCTCCTAACCGCCATTCTCTCTCCTTCACCCATGGGCAGCTTCCATCCATAAGCTTTGCAACATAACCTTAACCACTCTTTCCCCTCTCTACCACACCGTGAAAAACCTTTTACCCCTCAATCTGATGGTGTCCTACCTGAACCATCCACTTGTAACCACCAGAAACCCAAACTGGAGCCCTGTACTCCAGGTAAGAGATTCCCTTCTTGGGACTTATTTTCTTCACCTGTGGTCCTCCCCTATTCACCACCCCTCCCAACTTCATTTCAACCTTCCTTTGGATTCATACCCAGAATTACTCTAAAAGTCTTTCCTATATAGCAACGCCTTCCACTTAGTTCTGGAAATGACCCCTTCAGACGGCCATGCCTTTGCTGCCTCTCAGAGCTCTAGCCTTCGGGTACTTCATCTCCCTGTCATACTCTGATACTGAATGAGGACACAGAGGGACGCTCTTCCAGATATCCTGCTCTGACGTCCCTGCTTACTTGGCATACACCACTGGCCTCTTCCTCATTTGCAGCTCCAGGGAACTGCCTCCTGGTTAAGTGAGCTGGAGTATGTACACTTGTCTTTCCCTCACAGTCTCACTCTTCCTTTCCCTGGAACACTTCCATCCTGATCTTGGTTGTGGCCTCTGTCAGGGCACATTGGGCAGTGTAGTTGTTGATCCCTCTCCTGGCGACTTGGGGATCTTGATGGTGCTTCCATTTTTAGGGCAGCTAACCCTCACCAGTTATCCCTTCTTTCTAAACAACTATCAAAGAGCCTCAAGAATGCCACCAATCAGCTCCTGGCAGTCTCAGACCAGATGAACTCCCTAGCTGCTGTCATCATGCAGAACCTCCAAGATCTTGATCTCTTGGTGGCCACCTGTGGAGGTATCTGTGCAGTTCTGAACAAACCCTGATGCTTCTTCATCAATAGGTCAACTCTGGTAAGAGATGGGGCCCAAAGAGTAAAGGATAGACCATTGCCCTTTAGCAGGCCTCCAACTCATGGCTGACCCCTTCACTTTCCTGGCTGCTCCCTTTGGCTGCCCTTTTCATCCTGATCATCCTGGCCTCCTCTTCCTCCCCTATGTTGTTAACCTCTTCCACAGCATTTTGACAGACAAGATCACAATCTCTTGAATGTCTTTCAGGAACACTTCAAAGCCATCCTCCTCTTTCCAGAGCCTTTCACTTCCAAAACACTTGTCCCTCCTCCACAGGAAGTAGTATAAGTGACAGTGTTGCCCTGTTTTCCTATCTAACCATAGAGTCTGAATTAAGAGAACAAGATCATGACTGGGAGGCAATCCCATTTCAGCATCCCCCACCTGTGAATTACATTCCAGTTTGAAAAGTCCCCTCCTCTTGTGATTACATTCCAGCTTGAATAGAGTCTTTCCCCTAGCTAGCAGTTTCAATTTCCTGATATCCACATCACTAATACCATTCCTGAACATTCTAGTTTGACCATTAATATTATTTGGCAGAACCAGACTTCAGCCTCCTTCCCAGCTCTGATTTTTAAAAAACCTAGCCTTTAAGAGAAGTTTGCTCTCACCTTCTGTAATGAGAGTCTTTCTCAGGTTTATTCCTAAATAAACCTGTTCCCCCCACCCCTGTGGAACTGCTTCCTTTTCTTCTTTTTCTTCAGTGTATCAATGGACAGATGATCAAGGCCCTTATTGACTACCAAGATAAGTACAGCTCTAAGCATGACCTCACCCATTTGGGCTCATCACCTCATACTAACTGTAAGAAGTAAAAAACAAAACAAAACAATGGTCCAATGCCTTGAGACAACTTAGGTCCATCCAAATACAGATAAACAGAAAAAACTGGACCTCGCTATCATCTGCTAGTATAGCTACTCCTTCCCCCCAAACTCTGCCAAGTTACTCTTCCACCCAAAACTAGAAGCTTAGAGTAAAAAGTTGCTAATATTCAAGATGAATGACCTGTATATGTGACAAGGTCATGCCACTAATGAGCTTTAAAATAAACAAGATGTAAAATGTGGAGACGAAGCCACACATGGTTTTTGTTGAGAAAACGTCAAACATAATTGGTGGAGAGAAAGATAAGAACTACATGCCATTTTAAGAGTGTACCCTCCTTAACACTCCTTGGCATATACCCAAAGGACTCATCCTATTGCACAGACATTTGTACAACCATATTTGTTGCTGCTCTTTTCACAATAGCTGAGAGATGGAAGCAACTTAAGTGCCCTTCAACAGATGATTGGATAATGAAAATGTGGTACATTTACATGATGGAGTTCTACTCAGCAGTAAAGAAAGATAAAATAGGAGACATAAAAATAGTCTAGTTTGAATAAAGAAATCAGAGGGAATGGTATTAGTCCAAAAACTACTGAAAAATTGTACATTCAGTATCTCTACACAAGTCCGTGAGTATAGATGAAGGCTACATAGTAAGAAACAGTGCCAGACAGGAGAAACCTTCCTTTGAGTTGTTGGCTAGGGTAGTCTGAGAGACTCCCAAAATTACACAGGCTATTGTACAGTCCTTGATTACCTCCCAGAGTTCCCAGAACTCTCTGATAAGACCCCATTTCTGAAGACAGGGCATACTTTGGACATAGGATTTGGGGCAATGGAGCTGGAACTGACCTGGAAGCCACCTTCCCTGAAGGCTAGCTCTCACAGCTTTGGAGAGCACCATGCAAACTGCTAAGGGAGAACATTAACTGATGGTCCAACCCTCGCTTCAAGGCCTAAAAACTATATCAATGACCAGCACAGCAAATGACATTCGTAAAGTAGTGGCACTTTTATCTTGAGGGTAATCAACAACTACCTAATTGGACTTAAAGCCCACTCAATGGGAGGAAACTCATGTGTGGTACTGTAAACCTAGCCAAATACACATAGCTGGAGAGGTCATAGATCTTAGAGAAAAATCCAAGGCTGTCAAAACCCTAATATAAATCCTTAAATCTATAGATGTATCCCAGCCACCACCCATCAAGCTTCTTTTTCAAGAGACAGAGATAGTTACAGAGTTCTACAACTGGTCTGTGACTTGCCCAAGCTTAAGAGGTACCTGTAGGGTGCAGCCTCTACACCTAAGGCTCACAGAACATAGAACAAGGGATGAAGAAAACACTAATGCGTCTTTCAATTCTCATCAATGAAGCTCCCTCATGCAACAGAGGGTCAGGAACGCAAAAGGTTACAAATGGCCAAAATGCAGAGAATAAGAGTCTGCAGAGTGTAGGTCCTTGGACAGGACTCCTGTATTAAAATTCTCCCACCCAGGGCTCAGGGATTATTGTAGAAGAGGGGGCAGAAAGATTGTAAGAGCCAGGGAGGAGGAAATAGTGCTACAGGCTCCTGGGACTCTTCACATATGAACCTACAATGGTGTCACCATACACAAGATCCATGGCAAACTTAAGCAGACAAAAACCCAGCATAGAACTGTGGAAAAGAACAGCAAGCCCCAATCTTAGTTGAAGAATTATTGGCAACTGATTACTGCTGGGTAAAAATGAGCTGATTTTCTTAAAGGGAGGGACTCTAGATAAGACTGACTAGATCCCAGTGGATGAACTTTCACTGAGGAACATCTGGGGACATTAACTTTACATGACAGGTCTTAACACAAATGACAGAAGGTATGAACTCCAGTGGTGGGGTATGGGAGGGTGCCCAAGTGGAAGGGGGTATAAAAATGATTTTCTGTATGAAATACACAAAAATTCAATAAAAATTAAAAAAAGAAAAAACAGAGTGTACCCTCCTGATTAGTGAGCCAAAGAATGAAGGGAGGAAGGACCTTGTGTTAGGACTGTAAAGAATGCTCTGATTTCAGTGAGTCTGCCTTTCTATATTGATGCCTGGCTTTGCAAGATCATAAAATCAATTGCCTAGCTCCTAGCTTTTGTTAGTCTGAGTCTGAGTCTACAGTGTTATTATTATGAAGTGAAGAGCAATGTTTCTCACATTAGCCCAGGAGATGAATCTATTTTAAGACCCACCTGCAGGTTAAAAGACCACTGGAGTTTGGTTGGGCTAGACTTTATCAAGCGCTGCTCTTGTCAAACTCTATAGACTATTTTGTATGGGTTCATCTCTCCAGAGTAAACACTGTTCCACTTTTAAAGCTCAAAGGGCCTGCTTTCATGAGCCTCGTGAAAATTTCTGTCTCCATTTACATTTTGCTCAGATGAAACAGACCCTTAAATTCCTTTAGATATTAATAAAACCAGTTTTCTCTTGCCTTTCTGGGTCTATGATATAATCTTACAAGCTTTTTCCCCCTTATTGCCTTGATATTCTCTAAGACCTAACTCAATTTAGGAAATTCATACTAGGCCTTTTCCTCTGGGAAATGTTTTATTTATTTAACTTTTTTGTGTGGATGGTGTGTGTGTGTGTGTGTGTGTGTGTGTGTGTGTGTGTGTGTGTATGTGTGTAGGTCAGAGGACAGCTTTTGGGAGTCAGTTCCCTTCTTCCATTGTAGGCTCTGGGAATTGAACTCAGGTTGTCAGGTTTGCAATGCAGGCATTCCTACGTGCCTAGCCATCTTGAGGGTCACAGGGACTTTTTTAGATTATTCCTGGACTGTGGTAGTCACCTACCTTGACCATGATCTCCATCTTTACTCCTTATTGCTGGTTTCCTATCTGTGTATAGGATTTCTTATCATCTTCGTAGTCATTATTATCCTATGTCTTATCTGTCTTCCTAAAATCATCTTGTGGCATCACCTTTAACCATTGTGACTTTCATCATCCTTCTAATCCTGTTCCTAGCTCCTACAGTCAATTTTCCTTATCTTCTTCTCAAAAAGGCCCATGATCTCCTCAAATAATACAACTCTACCTTTTCAGAGGACTACTTTGTTTGCCTGTCCTTTAGCTCCTAACTGAATTGATAGTGATTACCTAGCCACTCCATTCAATGGGTCCAACTAACAATCTCCCTCCATATATATTTCCAATGAACACCTACCATCCTATCATGTTGGACGATTTCTAACACTCTCATGGCTAAATATAAACATAAATTTCATTTTCTCACATCCCCTTGCATACAAGATGGCCTCTTAAGGCAGGCTTCCATTTTTATTAAGGCCGTTGACCACAGGGACTAGTCCATTCCCGTGGGCATCCTTTCACCATGCAACTTCACTCTCCTCTGAGATAAGACAAAAGAAACATCTTTCTCTTTCTCAAATACCCCGAAACCAATACAACATACAGCTCTCCTAAGCATGTGCTCTCAAATACTTCTAACAAAACTCTAAAGAAAATCTCCCAATTCCACCAGGCCTGCCACTTACTTGTCCCAGTATGTCTCCTTGGCAAGAATCTCAGAAAGCCCTTCTCATTCCCTCTTCTCTGGGGATGACCAACAATGGGTCCCAACTGATCTCTCAACATTCTGCTAGCATTAGAAAAATAAGAGTCTCAGTACTCCAACATGAAATCCTTCCACTTCAACCTCTTCTTGGAATGGTCTTGGCTCCTCACTATTTCTTTTATACCTCAACTTTCTCACTTTAAAAAACCCTAATCATTTAGTTTACTATCTAGATGTTACCACATGCCTTAACTCCTTAGTAGCTTTCTTCCTATGTGGAACTAAGGCCTCTGGCTGTCTTCTGGCTAATTAGCCTGGTACCTGTACCAGTATATTCACTTTTCCTGATATCTAAGTTATCCCTTACAATCAACCCCTCCCTGCACCTCTTTTTGGAATCTCTCAACCTAGAAGAGCTGTTCATGTGATGTCCTTTGTAGTAGGAGGATAGGTACCAAAATAAGTGTACTCAGATTGAATTCTTATGCTTATAATAGCTCCTAGGCTGAATTAGGCCATGGGACTTGATCACATCTCACCAGCCTTCAAGGGCTGTCAGGACCAGTTTGATGCTCTTGTTTCAGTAGCACTTCAAAGCCCTCAGCTGAAGACTTTCTTACTTTGAATCCAAAGAGTACCTGCCTGGCCCTGAGGCAGAAAAGCCATGTACACGCTAACTAATTTGAGATAAATCTAAAAGACTATCTGACCTAAGAGAGAGATTCTTTGAGGGCTGGCTCCTTTGGAAGGACACACGGGACTGGCTTTCCTGGTTAATTCCTCTCTTGGGTTCACTCACTGATATAATTCTTAACTTTTTGGGCCCTTGCTTATTTAACCTTCTGATTATAATTTTCCAGATTATAGGCCATTAATCTCCCATAGTATTGTCCCAGGGCCATTTTGCTGTTAACATTACCATTGATATCAGTGTCTGTCTTCCACTTTCAAGGACTTCTGAATCTCCAAGTTGATGTTACTGTTAGATTTTGAACTGCCTGAGGTAGTCATTCACCCCCACCCCTCTCCAAAATGTTTCTCAAGCCTTCTGTGCTTTACCCTTGGTCTTACAGCCTGATATCAGTCAGATCAACAACATCAACGAGATCCCTATGACACCCTTTCTGAGCTCCGAAGATGCTTCAGAAGATGATTTTTGCCCCTTGTCAATGATTTGAGCTTGCTGATCTGGCAGGGAAGGAATTTAGAAATAAAAAGGTCAGAAATGAAAGCAGAAATCCCCACATTTTAACAATCAGGCCCTCACTACTTGAAGTCTTGAGCACAGTGCCTTGTGAGACCTTATACAAATATTTGAAGTCTAATTCCTAATGATCTATGGTGCTTTACCCCAAATGGTTAATCCCAAAGATGACAGGTGCTATGAAATTTACTGCTTATGTAAATCCAAATATAGACACACACGCACACACACACACACACACACACACACACACACACACACACACACACAAATGGCACATGAGATATGACAAAATAACTTTCCTAAACTATGTAAAAGAGCTCCCATTCCCTTTCAGGGAGTGATTTTCTCTCTGAAAATTTGCCCACTGTGTCTCTATTTCTGCAGTGTATTTACTTCAATCAGCATTTTCTGTGTCTGTTCAATATTTTTACCACTGAGTCTCTGGCTTGTTATTGTCATCCCTGGGACAACAGTAGATCAAAATCACTATAGGATATGAAACAATTAGCAAAATAGCAAAGTCATCTTAATTTAAAGTAGCCAATAATAAAGCTTATTATTGACTTTTAAATTTCTGGTTTGTACATAATAAAACATATATAAATTAAAATATATAATTCCATATATAATAGTTTATATTTGCCATCTCTCTCTTGGACATTATTACTCCTAACTGTCTAGAAAAGTACTGGTGCATGCTAGGCATTAAAGAAATATTTTTTGAATGCATGAATGAAAGAGCTGTCCAGCCGGGCTTGGTGGTGCACGCCTTTAGTCCCAGCACTCAGGAGGCAGAGGCAGACGGATCGCTATGAGTTCAAGGCCAGCCTAGTCTACATAGTGAGCTCAGGTCAGCTGAGACTACAGGGAGACCCTGTCTCAAAAAGCCAAAAAAAAGAGCTGTCTGAAGGCCTCATCTGTAGAATAGTCTAAAACTATGATCATTCAAACACTCACTATTCCTCATCGATACATATTTATATCATATATATCTGATTTTTTGCTATAGACTATGCAAATTGGTGGTTCACATAAAATGTTACATTTTAGCAGAGTGTTTTTAAAAATTAAAATGTATATATAGTCCTTGAAGATTTATAGGCAGTTAACAGTTCCTAGATGGGAGGATCTCTCCAAACCTTCGCTCCTCCCTGAGGAACTACTGGCAGTTCATGGTTGTTGGAAGGGGCAGACATTTTCTTCAGTGGTGTAGTCATTGCTAAGATGCCCATGTTCCTATAGATAACCCTTTGCTCATGCTCATGCAAACAACCCTAATTGAACTCAACAAGGTACCAAACCCCCCATAAAAGTAGAAGGACTAGTAGGGAAGAGGAAAGGGATCAGGGGAGGGGAACAAGAGAGAGTGCTAGGGCATGATCATAATATACTGTATATGTTTATGAAGTCATTAAAATAAAAATATATGCATAGATTTTTAATATTTTTTGTCTTTTTGGGACAGGGTCTCCCTGTAGACCCAGCTGTCCTGGAACTCACTATGTATTCCAGGCTGGCCTTGAACTAACAGAGATCTGCCTGCCTCTGCCTCCCGAGTGGTGAGATTAAAGGCGTGTGCCACCATGTCCAGCCAGATTTTTAATATTTTTTAAAAAGAGGGAAAAAGACTATTAAAAGGAGACTATGTGATAATATAACACTTGAACAATTTATATTGCATTCTGTTTATCAGTTGTAATGATCTATAAATTCAGTGAACTTGAATTTAACTTTTGTAAGGATATATGCCACTATATATTCAGACATTATTCAGTTCTATACACACTATACATCTATTTTACATACCCAAAAATTTCAGCTTACCTATTTTTGACCTTATACTTTGATACAAACTTTGAAAGTATATGCAAAACAGAATTTTTTTGCCTTTTGATATTCTACAGCTTGACAAATAGGCCACACATCTCAACAGACAGAAAGGATAGTCCTGTGTATTACTTGTGCTACATTAACTTTTTCAAAGATTTTACTATTAAATTTAAAACTTTCATATAAGTCATATTGTAAGATAATTGATTAAATTTCCATATTAAAGTCAAAAGTAAAACTACAGGTAGCAACCAATATTTCCAATGTCTGAACTTCTTTAAATGCATTTCTTCAATTAATTTCCTTTCACATTATAAAAGTACCTTACTTTCAAAGATTTCTAGAAACATTAGCAAGATTAGCACTGGTTGTTCTATTGATGCTAAGTTCCTATGAGGATTATTTCATTTTAAGAGTATTCACTCTAGCCAAACAGCAAGAGATGGTTTTGAATTGCTAATAATTTTATAATAATATTTAAACCCACTGGTTGTAAAATAACACATCTAATTATACTTTAACAAACCTTGAATGTTCTGAATGGACCCATCATCAGCCTTTATGGTGAGGATCTCTCCAGGGTTAACTTGAATGAATATCATCTAGAAATAAATAATTATTTAATGCCATACTTTTTGTTAAACTATGGAAAAAGTAATTATTATCCTTTTGGATAATATTCAGACCCCCTAATTCTGGAGACTTCAAAACGTTCAAAGCAATAGTACAACTGGATCAATGGGCAGTTAGGAGAAATTCATTACCTCTTAATAAGAATAGACCATTCCCTCACCAAGTAAAATTTACATATTAAGGTCATAGAAAATAGGTGAATTGAGGTATATCCATCTCTTCTGCATCCTTCCCCCAAATAAAACCTCTACAAACAAAAAACAGAAAATAAAATTTATATGAAGGTAAAATTCAGACATACTTGTGCCCAGGGCTGGGAATAATCAGGCCAGGTGGTGTACATCTTGGGATGAGTCATAATCTTTGAATAATTAGTAGAACATTGTGCCATGGCATTGGGTTCCAGAAGATAACTCTCCATCTAATAAAAAGTAATTATAATTACAACGGAATTTTACCTCTGCCATTTTAGAAATAAAAACATTTTTATTAGCGTGCATTAATCATAAAAATTAGTTTTATTGCTGGGCATGGTGGCGCATGCCTTTAATCCCAGCACTTGGGAGGCAGAGGCGGGAGGATCTCTGTGAGTTCAAGGCCAGCCTGGTCTACATAGTGAGTTCCAGGACAGCTGGGGCTACAGGAAGACCCTGTTTCAAAAAGACCAAAAAAATTAGTTTTATTGTGACATTTTCATATGTACATATATTGCAATAATTTTTGTCTGTTTTGTTAAGATAAAGTACAGTCTTGGCTCATTTTTTTAAGTTTGAGAAAAGAAAATTTAGTCATCTTTTTACATTATACCTTGTTAGGCTTTCTCTTGAAACTGTTAAAGAAGCAAGTGCTAAAACTTGAGTATACTCTTTCTAGAAAGCAAGCTTAAACCTAGATATAATTGCTATTCAAATACAATGCTTTCAAATATTAGTTGAACTCATAAGTGGATGAGTCTGAAGGAACTTTAGTCTTCATTAGACCCATAATTTAAAAATATGTATCTTGTGAGACTGAAGGTAGTATAAGTTTGAAGATGTAGGACTAGGCCTTCTACAAGCTGTTCAAGCATCAATAAAACAGCTAAATTAATTCTAAATGAAGCTGCAGCTAAATTAATTCAAAATGAAGTTTTATATTGAATAAGCTGGTGTTAAATGTCTCAAGTGATTTCAAAAAGGCATACAAGGAAGATAATCTATGATGGTACAAAGACAAAAAACTTCCCAAGTAAATGACCATAAAAGTGACACACTTTCTAAAAACTAAGACCAGATTTAATATCATTTTAACCAGTTACAGTGAAAGTAAAAAGAAGCAAAACTACTCTTACAGGCTGCATGACCTCTCCCTTGATAAATGGAACTATTGGAGGTATTTCAGAAAGAGTGGATGCAAGATGATGCTCCATCAGGTCGAAAAGGCTTGGCATTCACATTAAGTGATGTTTCTAAAACAAAGAAACAAACAATACCTTAAAGATTAATCAAATGAGGTTGGAGTGATAGTTTTAAATAAAAGTTGACCAAATAACTTCTGAGAAAATCAACCTTAATGTTTGTTTCTAGAAATGTTTTACTTAAGTGGTACTAATTTATGACAACATTTAAAGTAATCGTTGATCTTCATAAATGGCAGAACAAAGTGGGGAGTCCAGGGGTTTCTGCTTGATCATTTTCTCTTCATTCATTTGAAGACAAATAAAGACAGCACATTAAACATCATGAATAACGGTTTAGTTAAACAAGTCATTGACTATTTGAGTTACTTATATTTAGCTCAAAGAATTGATTTCCAGTCTATGATATTAATTGTAAATAAGACTTCATAGTGTTTAGATAGCTGTAAGAATTAAGTAGTGCCCTTCAAATGTGTTATGAATATAGATATTTACCTTAACTGTCATAGATACTAAACCAAACAGCTTCAACCTAATGTAAATCTTTAAACCGAAATATTTAAACTTAAAATACTTTCCTGCTTGAAACACTTCATGTGTAGATGACATTAATCAACAAAATAAACACCTGAATGAAAAACAGAAAAGAAAATATGATTGTTTTCAAAGTAGAGCGAGTGAGGACGCCCAAGAGAGATCCTCTCTGGACCTCAGGAAGTCCTCAGCTGACTGTTCTGTGGAAGTTCTTGTTAAAAGAACACTCACTATGTCATAATTCTGTGACATCATTTCTTGGCCAAGTTTTAAAGTGGTATTAAGAGATGTTTTATTTATGAATAATTATTTTAGTAAATTAAAGATAATCATTTTGAGAGAAAACTGTTTTGGAGTCATGAAGAAATATGAATTCTATCTATTAGGAAACAATATTTTCTTAGATTTGGTGTATAAGGAATAGTTATCCCTTTAAGAGATTTAAAATGTCTACTCAGTAGTGCTAAGCAACTTAACATTAACTATCTCTTTTGCTCTCAAAGTATGGGCTTCAAATTAAGGCAGAAGTCTTTGCTTTGTAGTCCATTCTGATGACTGGATTAATAAAGATTTAAAACACAATTTAACAATGACATTTTAAAAGCAGTTTCTCTCTCTCTCTCTCTCTCCCTCTTCCCCTCCCTCCCTTTCTCTTTCTCCATCTCTCCCTCCCTTCTTCCCTCCTCCTTTCTCTATCCTTCCTCTCTCTCTTTCCCTCTCTTCTCCCCATCTTTCCTCTCTCCCTCTCCCCATCCTTCCCTCTCTTTCCCCTCCATCACTTCCCCTTCTCTCCCTTTCTCTCATTCTTTCTCCATTCTCTCCTATTCTTTATTTTTCTCATTTCTCCCTCTCTTCTCTCTCCCTCCCTTCCTCTTTCCGCTCTCCATTCTTCCCCCTCTTTCTGCCCCTATCTTGCTCTGTCCCCCTCTCCATCCTTTCCTTTCTCTCTCACTCTTTTCCCCTCTCTTTCCTCTCTCCCTCTTGTCTCTACCTCCCCTCTTCTCTCCCTCCAGATCCTTTTGTCTCTTCTCTCTCTCCCTCCTCCCCTACCTCCCTCTGTCTCTTTCTCTCTGCCTCTCTCCCTCTCTCCTTTCTCACTCTCTAACGTGCTCATTTTTCATCAGAACTTCCAATCATTCATGAACAAGTATGTTCAACTGATACCATTTAGTACTTTCATCTACCAGAACTTATTTGCTCATGGGTGAAATCCATATGCCAACAGATTTACAGGCTGATGGAGACAACTACTCTTTAGTACAAATTGACAAGGGAATTTTACTTGTTCTGAATTTTAATTGCATCAGATTCTATAAAATAAAAACATTTAAAAATTCATTTCCCCTAACAAGTCAATATTGTATAAAGTTTCTCTTTTAGATTTTTAAATCTTTAAGTCTTATAGGTTAAATTATTTCTATTATGTAAGGGATCAAATTCCCTTTTCTGATATGGAAAGCTTGTGCTTTCTCCTTATGGTTTGATCATTCATTTATTTAAAAATTAACCACTAAAATTCATGTTAAATCTTCAATTTCTTAAGGATATTATGACTACATAATCATTACCAAAATTTAAGAATAATAATAACATCAAATTATTTTAATAAGGACATATTTAGCCTTTTTACATACACAATAAAATACTAACAAAGTATAAAAGCTATGCAACTGAACTTTTATAGTTATATCAGTATTACTACAGGCACAGATGGAGTAAAGGAAATATATAATTTTCTTATTTCCAACCTAATTTAACAACGGATTTAAATACAGCTTTCATCCATTATATAAACGTAAGATAAATAACTACACAGTGAAGGACAATTTGACAAAGGCTTGGTTGCCAAGGATTTTTTTTTTCAGTGTGGAGAATTTCTAGGGTTGCTTCATTAAATACCTCTCTCCCAACATAATCTATTTTCCACCTCATTAGGTAGGTCAATTAACTACTCTATAAGGTGAAGTACCTTTTTCAATGCAGCTTTAATAATTTTGCTTTTCAGGCTCTTGAAGTCTCCTGAAAAAAGATCCCACAGATGCTTCCATTTTGCTGTTCTATTTTCCTCACAAATTTACCATTATTCTCCTACTACTTTGTACTGTAATTGGCCGATAAATGCAATGCTTTAACATGAAACAGCTCTAAAGAAAGAAAATGTCGTGTCAGAAAAAGTACAAAATGTTGAGTGGCATTTCTGCAACCACAAAACTCTCCTCATTCATTTTAATAAACTCACTGCATATGAACCAAAATCATTAACTATGGTGGAAACAAGGAATTATAGAACACAGAAAGCTAATAGGCTTCTTTAGAAGTAGAAAAAAGTTTTATACATTTGTTAGAAACCTTAAAATAGGTACATCCAGGCTTCTTAGTAGTTTTTATACTTTTACCTGCAAGCTGGTTCTAGATTCATACATTTTCAATTTCACAAGTATAGGGGTTGTTACAATAAAGCAGTTTTTTGTGTCTTACGCATAATGAACATAAACCATATGACCATACACATTTACCACAAACACCAAATGTATCAAAGGGAAAGACTGAAAGGAAACACTCTGCTTTGTGAATTGTTACAATTTAATTCAATGATTGGTCAGACATAAATATTCAAAATTATTCTATATTAAGAAAAATAAATATATCTAAAGGGTTTCAAAGTGTATTACTTCAATATCTTATTTTCTATGTGTTCCAATAAAGTTGTAATGCCTCAGGAACTCACTTAAGGACATTTTATACTATGCCATGTGTAAGTCCTTTTGAAAGAAATGTGTGGACCTTAGATACTACTTTCAATTATTTGAAAAGCAGGAAAATGAGCTGGAGAGATGGCACAGCCATCAAAGGCTAAGGCTAACAACCAAAGCTTCAAATGAAAAGCAAGAAATATATCTTACATGTTTAACCTAAGAGCTAGTGCTTATTTTTCAGAATTAAATTTTAGGCTCAGAATTTCCCCCAAACTTCATAATTCGGGTATTTGAATTCTGAATGCACAGTTTTGTTCTACAGCTCTCATATTTACTGCTTGTTTCCTCAAGTGGAACATTGTTGTATGAACTTCTTTAGAACAGCCCTCTAACTGTCCCAACCATCTTTTAACTGTCCCAGTTGCAAAGCTGCAAATACTGGTTGCTGTGATTACAAATAAGTTACTTAGAAAGATAGTTTAGAATATACTCTTGTCCAAGAGTTGCATTTTAAATTTAATTTAACTTCTAGCTTTATATAAAGCACATTTTGTGTATTTTGAAATCAATATTAATCATGTAAGACATTGTTAGGGCAAACGGAAATTTGGTGAAGAAAAATGTTACTATTTCAGCATTTTAGTTTTATCTCAGAGAAGGTAAAACTGCCTTGTTTTATAGCGAAACCTAATGGACAAAAGACCTGCTTTCTCCTTATTAGGAAAGTTTTGTTTTGTTTATATTCTGCATTTGGGCACTTCATAAATGCTGGATAAAAGCTGAATATTTTACCTGAAAATACTCTACTGTAGTAGGCAATCATTGGAAAATATCCCCATTATAGTGTTCAAAATCAAATCCTCTATTTTTCCAAAGAAGAGATCTTGTTAAAAAATACAGTTCAATATATAAATGAATCATTGTCTTTAAGGTCACTGATCTTCCCTGTGCATAAGACAAACAGATGCATAAGCTTCACAATGAAAAATTCCCAAACTAAAGATAGGGCAAGTTCTTTAGCAATCACTCAGGATACCTGCTGTGCATGTAAATTTTTAAGTAGCTAATATCAAAGAAACCCATTTTATTTAAATAAAAAAGACATGAATGTAATAATTGGATCAGGATCATGGAAATGGACTCTGTGGACTGTAACCTCACGAATGATGCAAAATTACCAATATTTCTAGTTTTTTGTGGAATAAGAGGGCACAAAGAGGTCAGTCAACATCAGGTGACATAGCCAGAGCTTACTTTAGGCTCCTTTTGGATCAACCCGAGTCCCTGTTTCAGAAGACCAGTTTAATTTTGACGCAGAAGCTAACATCTACATCTACTGTAAGGCAACTTCTACTAGGTAGGATCAATGAAATGTCTTCGTTTTAAAAATTCAATGCATTTTTATTGACACAATATTTGTATATGTTTATGAGGTACAATTTGATGTTCTGATTTATGTAGTGAATCAACTAATGGTAGTCAGCCTATCTATTACCTTAATTTTTAATAATTTCTTTATGGAGAGAACCATCATATTCCTCCCTTATAGTTATATCCATCCTGCTGTATGCCATATTCTTAAGTCATAGAGTCATGTGCTTATTTCTGTACAAATGACTTCTCAGAGTATTGGAAGAGGTTTAATCAAAGAAAACAAAAGAGACTGGGAAGATGGCTTAGTCAGTAAAAGTGCCTATCCTACAGGCCTGAGGACCTGAATTTGGATTCCCAAAACCCTTGTAAAAGGCAAGTATGACAATGTATGCCTGTAATTCCAGCACTAGGAAGATGGGACATGTGGATTGTGGCTCCCCGAGGCTTGCTGGCTAGCTGATCAGGAAGCTCCAGATTCAGTGGGAGAACCTGTCTCAAAAAATAGGTGGAAAGAGATTGAGGAAGACACCAGCATTGACCTCTGGACTCTATATGCACACACAACATTATTGTGTGTGAGTACACCTGCATATACACATGCATATATACATCACCCCCAAAACAGGCATATTTGGGCAACACATACCAGACTCAATTTGGGGGGTAAAAGGACATGAAGTTGGGTGGGTATTGAGGTGGGTGTGGATCTGGGAGGAGTTGGGAAAGGGGCGATATGATCAAAATACATTGTATAAAATTCTTGAATAATTAATAAAATATTAAAATAGTTGTAAAACAACAACAATAAAAGAAACTGCATATTGTTCCTTCAGTACATGCTAAGCGCCATTCTAAGCATTATTCATGCATCAGCTCATTTGGTCCTTTTACTGGCTGTGAGCCTGAGCCATTTTTAAAGGCTGAGCCAGCTCTCTGGCCCTCATTTAGTGCTTATAGTAGCATATGAAGTAGGCATTTTATTGTTTATATGTACTGAGCATCTAATATATGATTGACTTGTGCTTGATATTATGTGGGACTAGGGAAATGTATAGTTCTTTCTTTTGCCATCCCCTTGCCTACCTGGAAGTCTCAAAACTTAAATTCTTTAGAGGAAAGGCATTTAGTTCTCCTCCTGCTCCTCCTCCTGCCCCCCTCCCCCTCCTCCTCCTTCTCTTCATCACTACCTCTTCCACCTCCTCCTCTGTTTTTGCTGCTTCTCCTCCTCTTTCTTTTTTGTAATGCTGAGGATCAAACCCAGGGCCTTACACATACAAAAAAGTGATCTATCACAGAACTACAGTCCCAACTCAGAGGAAGGGCATTTAGAAATAAAACAAGATAATACAGTGTAAGCATTTTATTACTTCTCAGTCTTATTTGCCCATATCCTTCCTGTCTAGGTCTTGGAACAACATAATCTGGTGACAAGAACAGAGAATTGACTTAGGATAATTTTCTTTCAAATTAATCTTCTGAATTAATCCACCTTGCAGCCTATAATCTCTATATTTTATTGCTTAGTTAATTCAGCCACATAGACTTTTTTTCCTAGTGCCGTCTTAACTCTTTGGGCTTTCTACTTTTGCTTAATTCCCATCAAGAACTGCTTTCTAATCAGTGAGTCTCTGAAGGAAACTATCTTGTCATGTACTAATAAAGAATAATGCTGATAATACATCTAAAACAAAAGTTAAAATTATGAGTGAAATTATGTGTGGCTAATAAATGCCAACTACCTGCTTGCCTAGAAGTTTCTTAAGCATTCCCATGTCTTATGGCTTTTGCATTCATGAACTTACAGCAGCCAGTGGATGGGAAAGGGGGTGCATGAGGCCCCATCCCTAGCTGAGGAGCTACTGGAAGTTGACAGTTGCTGGGAGATGGGGAGTCAGTTTTCTTCAAGAATATGGCCACTGGTAGTTTGACCAGGCTCTAGTGGATAGCCCCACACCTATGCACATCTCAGCAGCTCTAATTGGGCTACAGTGGGTTATTAAAAAAAAAAAAGAGGACATGAAGTTGGGAGGGAGATGTGTTAGGGGTGGGGTTTGGGGGAACTTGGGGTGGAGTGTGGACATGGTTATGATCCAAATAGATTGCATGTATATATGAAATTCTTCAAGAAGAAAATAAAACATTATATCAAAAAAGAATTCCCAGGTCTTGCTCCTATTCCTTAATTATCCTTCAACTTAGATCATTTTCTCCTTAAGTGCTAGCATTCATATTTCAAGGATTTTAATAAACTTTGCATTTCCTCTGTTCTAATTACTAATATTTAAAAAAATTATTATTTTTATTTTATGCGTATGAGTATTTTATTTTATTTTATGTGCCTGCATGTATGTAAGTGCACCCATGTTGTGCAATGTCTGTGGAGGTCAGAAGAGGGCATTAGATCCCTTGGAACTGGAGTTATGGACAGTTGTTAGCCACCATATGGGTGCTGGGAATTGAACCTGCATCCTCTACGAGAGCAGCCAGTGCTCTTAACCACTGAGCTATCTCTCCAGCCCCTAATTACTAATACTGTGAGAACATTATGTTTCTACTGTTTGTCATCTCAGATGAACCATGTGAACTATATAATATGTTGAATAAATTTTTCTGGGGGGTTCTAATTACCATTTTATAATATTATTTATTTTGGAAAATGCATTAGGGTGTCCAGATTAATAAGCCTACACATAATTAACACAAAGTTATTTGTTGAATGGAGTTACTTATATAAAACAAAATACTAAACTGAGTAAAATAAAACATTGAAATATATAATACCAATAATAACTTCCAGAATTAGTCAGAAAAGGGAGAGATCAATGATGCTTGACAAGATAGATAAATGGATCTTGAAGTGAACTATGACCAATGTATTTATATTACAAAGCTAA
>NW_008341888.1:1164468-1178149 GCF_000622305.1 Nannospalax galili | reverse complement strand
GAGACAGAGAGAGAGAGAGAGAGAGAGAGAGGGAGAGAGAGAGAGAAGGCCTTCTTCAGGAGTGAAAATGCCATAAAGAGCGGCCGGAGAGATAGCTCACAGCAGTTAAGAATGCTGGCTGTTCTTGTAGAAGACCCGGGTTGGAATCCCAGCACCCACATGGCAGCTAACAACTGTCTGTAACTCCAGTCCCTGGGGATCCGACAGCCTCTTCTGACCTCCGTGGGCATTGCACTACATGGGTGCACTTACCTACATGCAGACAATACACTCAAACACATAAAAGAAAAATAATAAATAAATTGTTTTTAAAAGTTAAAAAAATAGAGGACTAATTAACCTTTTGCTTCTATAGTAGTGATTACAGAAGTATTCACCACAGCTTCCAGTAGAATTTGTTGTAGTCCTTGGAGAATGTGCAAGATCAATGATACAGTATCAGGCCAGACACAAGTCAAATATGTACATATATAATCTGTTATTATTCCAAATTTTTCTGAAATTACTTCGTTTTGAGTAATTGTGTGTTGGCCAGCAAGCTTGATGAAAATATATTCTGAGAAAAAGACATACAATTGGGTTGAAAATTATAAATAATAATATCAATGAAGTATTGTCCTAAAAATGGGCACGAAAGATAGTATTGAAGAAGAAAATATAAAACATTCACATAATTAAAATATTTTGAAATTGCATGTGGCAAAGAATGGAAAAATTTTAAAGCTGGGTATTTAGATTCTGGGCATGGCAACACGCTCCTGTAAAAATGGCACTCAGTAAGGTGAAGCAGAAGAATTGTGTTTGAGGCCAGCCTTGGCTGTAAAGTAGATTTTGTCTTAAGAAAACTCAGGGATGTAATAATATGCTATCATTAGTTTATATGGGTGAAAACAAAAATTAAAATTTACACTTCAACAGTGCTCTGTTTAATACTTTTTGAATAGAATGCATTTTGAAAGATATTGATGACATATTTAAATATATTTGGAGAAATTCCCATAAATCATATATTAACCAAAAGTCACAAGTCTGGACAGACTATATGGCTTTTCAATGAAATAGACAGAGAAAAAACACTTCATTTGAAATATAAACATGATTTCAAGTCTCAAGCCTAAATATCTTAGGAATATGTAAGGATTGATTTTAGAAGTTAGAATGTTAGTACAGAAAGATAAAGAATGAGTCAGGTATAGTGGGGGCATTTCTGTAATCTCAGCTAAATGAGAGTCTGTGGCAGAATAATCACAGATTTTAGAGCAGCATAGGAATAATAGCAAATTCAGGCCACTCTGGGGAAATTTATTGGACTTTACCAGTGGTTATCTCTGGTTGGGTAGCATTACAAGTGATGTATTAAAAAATATTTTCATTTGTTTACCAAATTTTTCTCTCACTTTTAAAATTTAAGCACAAGTTGTCCCATAAAAAGAGGAAATGAAAGAGCAAACCTAGGGTAAACCTGCATTTCTACAGGTGCAGTGAAGTGCCAGAATCAAGATTTCTCTTTGTACCTCTTCATTCCTCATTCAGGTGTGTGTGTGTGTGTGTGTGTGTGTGTGTGTGTGTGTGCATCTTTGTACAACTAAAAGTTGAAATAATGATTTTATAAACAAATTCAAGTGAAAATTGATAATACATTCCTCAACCAGATGGGATTATATACAGGATTTTAAAATCTAAAATAAAATGTACATGGAAATATAGTACATAAAGAAGTTTCAGAAGCAAGAGAAAATTCTAAAATATGATCAATTGTGCATTCTTAATCAAATGTAAGAATGTATAAAATGCCTGTCTAGTATTCTGAGGCCTATGTCATAAAAGTCAGTTACATTCTTTCTGTTTGTTTTTGATTATTCATTTATTTCCAAGAGAAAAATTGCTATATTAGGTTGAATATGAAACTGTGTCAATCTTTTGCTCTTGATCATTAGAATATTATCTAAAGGGCTTTGAGAATTAATGCAAACCATACATACATTATCTATACTTTTATTTATTTTTCAGTTCATTATTAGTTTTTTTATTTTTTAAGTTTTTTTGAGAATTTCATACATGGCTATTACTGTATTTATAGCAATTCTACCCCTTCTTCTCCTCGTCTAAATCTTCCAATACCCCCATTCCTTCAAATCCATGACCTCTTTTATAATTGCTGTTGTTAAACATATATGCATTCATATATACATATATGTATGCTTATATAAAACCCACTGAACCCATTTAGTGGCTGCTCTGTGTACATGTGTTTAGT
The DNA here is from genome assembly GCF_000622305.1 of Nannospalax galili. Lineage (NCBI taxonomy): Eukaryota > Metazoa > Chordata > Mammalia > Rodentia > Spalacidae > Nannospalax > Nannospalax galili. The sequence goes on along the minus strand of NW_008341888.1, from coordinate 1,175,892 downwards.
TAGGGCTGGCCACTTGGGACTGGTAACCTATCAGGTGTCTCTTTCCTGGAGAGAAAAACAGATTCTCCCTCTCTCAGTAGCCATTGATTGCTTGTAGCTCTTCACCTAAGGATGGGACCTTATCAAATTTCACCTACCTGCGTTGGCATGCTGACTGGTGTTGTCATTATTCAAGTCTTGTTAGGCAACCATATTGGTGAGCTTTCATGGGTGCAGCATCCCAATCATGTCTAGAAGGCATTATGTGGCAGCAGGTGTCTTCATCCTCTGGCTCTTACAAAGTTTCTGAGGCGTCTTCATCCTCTGGCTCTTACAAAGTTTCTGCCCCCCCTTTCACAATGTTCCCTGACACTAAGGTGTAGGAGTTGCCAGTTGGAGTTAACTTGTGTTCACTTATTCTCTGCATTTTGAACAGTTGTAGATTTCTATAGTAACTTCTGTCTCACTTATATTCTTCAGATGCTATTTTGGAGTTAGTATTGGATATGGACTACGCTTAAGGATGGTCATTGGGCTGACCTAGTATGACATTAAAAAAAACATTTTCTTTATTTTTATTTTCCATGTATAAGTGTATTACCTGAATGTATGTAAATGCACCCATGTTATGCAATGACCACAGAGGACAGAAGAGGGTGTTGGACTCCCCTGGAACTGGAGTTACCAACAATCATCAGCCGCCATGTGCGTTCTGGGAATTGAACTTGATTCCTCTGCAAGAGCAATCAGCGCTCTTAACCGCTGAGACATCTCTACAGTCCCTAGTATAGCATTTCTAACCCCACAGTTTCTCTATTAAGACTCCTCATGCTGTATTTAAAGCTAACACCTCCAAGAAAGACAAAACTACAAATGCCAGTTATAAGTCAGAAATTATTTTTAGCTTTGGCAATGGGCAATGGAATCATATGCTGCATGTGTCATAATTCCTAGACAGACTCATGAGTCTCGATTTGAATGTTGTCTCCCTTTGATAAAATAAGTGATTATTTGTATAAAAGGATTTTAAAGAATTATGAAGTTACAAATTATTATATTAGATTAAGGTATTTACAAATATATTTTATGCTCTTGTCAAACATTCCTTACTATTTAAAATTGCTTTAATAGCCAAGATCTACTGAATTTCCTGTATTAAATGGTATTTCTATAATAAAATAATAAGATGTTGAAAGGTTGAAAACTTTGATATTAAATGTCATTTATTCTGTAATTTTAGATAATTTTCTGAATTTATGTTCTTAAACTATCATTAAGTATCAAATTATGGTGAATATGAAAAAGTGTGGCCAAAATAGTACATCATTTTAAATAGTACATTTCAGTCATTTCAATAATCTGAACTTTTACAGCTGAATTATTTTTAATTGTTGAAACTTTTAAGCAAAACAACTAATGTTTAGCAAAATAACAAATAGAGTATATTTAATAAGTTTAAATCTTATTTTTCTTGTAGCATATTTAATTCACTAGTGTAATTACAACAGTGAGAATTTGTGAAAAATTGTTTTCAGAGATGAAAATATTGGTAATAGTGTCAAATGTGAATTCTAAATCACAGCAAACAAATGAAAACAAACAGAACTGAGAGAATATGCAAATACAAAACCTCTAGTGTGTAAAGATTTGCGGTATCTTGAAAGTGGAAGGCTTAAGCAACAGATCATTACAAATTTACTTTTTCTCAAATATTCCCAGAATAAATTTAGTGATGAACTGCTATTGCAATTGATAGCACACTTGAAATATAATAGAGAGTTGAGCTTTACTTTTCTTAGTCAATCTAATTTTACTGGACTAGAACACAAGGAATTTTGCTCAGAGCTTAAAATTGGATTTGGGGACCTAGATTGTCAGAACTGTATTGATGAGCACGGAGCAAGTTAAAGTAAGAGAAGAAACGGGTTTTACAACAAGAGTTTCCAGGGTTTAATAAATCAGTATAGTAAAAGGTACTTACTCTTCTTCTGCTAAAATCTGGTGCTCAGCAGTGATGAGCTGCATGAAGCCACCTCGGTCTGGAAAGATTTCAGCACAGGCTTGCTTTGAGGTGGACAAAAAAAAAAAAAAAAAAACAGGTGGAAAAATTTATCTTGAAAGCTATGCTTTACAAATTGTGTCATTCAGGTTTCTATCTGCTGTTGAATGAAAACGTCACTATTAGGAATTTTTCAAATGATCTGTTTGCGCATGAAACTCAGTACGAATCAGCTTTATATATTTTTTTTTGTTAATGGAGGTTATTTAAAAGTATTCTCAGGATACAAATTATCTTTATCACTCTTCGTGAACATTTTGTGCCTTTATCAGTGATTAAAACTAATATACGTTCCATTTGTGGGGAAAGACATAAGCGCAAGTTTCTGAGAATTTGCCATTTCTTTCTAAACAAACAAAAGTCAGGTAACAAATTAGGTACAAAAAATTGTGGTGATCATTTACAAAAACAAACCATGAAAGCTCCCTGGTATTTCTGTTACTCACTATATACGATATAGATATTACTTTAAGAATTGTATTTCACTTATATTCATTATGTGGAATGCCAAAGAAGGGGGCGGAGGGCGAAGGACGGGGCAAGGCCAGGCCACGGGGCAGTATGTCTGTGTGTGTGTGTGGGGGGGAGGGTTGGTGCGCAAAGCCCAACCCTGAGGTAGGAAAAGGTTGATTTCTTCTTTTCAGGTGTTTACATTTTGAATGAATTTTTAAGTTATTCAAATCTTTTTAACTTTTCAGAATACTGAGAAAATAATTCCTAATTTCTTAAAATGAATTTGCTCTCAACAAACCATTTGAAAACAATTTGTCCTATTGCCAAATGAACAAACTTCGGAAAGAAGAATTTGCAAATATACTACTGAGGAGTCAGGCAAGCTGATTCAAAGCATTTCACAAGGCACCCATTCGAGCAAGTCCTAAGAATAAGAATATGTAGGTTTAAAAAAAAAAGCGAGGGCATTACCAGTTAGTTTTCTTTTAAGCTTTCGAAAAGTTCACATCCACAGAAATCATAACGATACCCTCAAGGCGTGATGCAAAAGCAAAGGGGAAGAAAACCCCAAACAATGATTTCCAAACTATCTCCCCACCCTAAGCCATAAATACTTATCCCTTAGGTGGCCAAATAAATGATGCCCAGCGCAGAGCAATCCTCTTGTGTACATTCTGCAAGGAATAGAAATTTGTCCCCTCAATAAAATAAGCACCTAAGTCACTTACCAGTCAATGTGTAACGAAAAGGAAAAGAAAAAAAGCATTAGACAAAATTAAGCAAGATTTCTGCAAAACGTTCACAGACTCTGGAAGTTCCAAATTCTGTGACTAATTGCATATAGAAAACTGTAGTTGCTGCAAAGTAACTGCATAGATAAGCAGATACAAAAATGCTTCTCCAAACGCGTAATTCTTCACTCAGGTACTTCTCGCTCTGGACGGTGCATTTCAGATAAGAAGAGGTTCAGCAACAGTGACCCACTGAGGATTAAGAAAGATAAAAGACAGGGCTCTAGAAACAGTCACAGATACAAAGCAAGTGAAGCTAAGCAAAGAAAGAGGGAGCAGGCGGGGACCTATGGAGCCGAGCGCCGGACGCGAGGCACCGGAGAGCAGTGCAAGGTCCACGCGGCACCTAAAGGCTGGCGCGGACCGCTCCTTTTATAGGGTCTCAATCGAAATGAGGGCCCAGATGCAAGAGAAACTTTTGGTGTCCTCTCGCCCTCCCCCCACTCCGGATCCCAAACTCAGAAACTCTTCCCTCCAAAAATATCCCCTCACCTCCTTGAGCCGGCCCCAGCAGCCGTGTAACCCTATCCATCAGCATCCCAGCAACAGGCATACTCAGCCCCTGGCCCGCTGGCCCCGCCCCGCCTCGCCCCGCCCCCTTGCCCGGAGCCGCCCCTCCCTCGACGCCGCGTGCTCTTCAGCGCGTCCCATCCGGTCACCGCACTGTCCGGGCACCCTTGGCGCGTACCCGGCCGGCCAGGGCTACTCACGCCCTCTTTGGCGGGGTGGCCAGCCCGCGTCTCCAAGCACGCCGACAGCCGTTGGGGGCAGAAGAAAGGCACAAAGTTAGGAGCTACAGCAGCAGCTGTTCCAAGCCCAAAGACTGGGAGGGGGGGGGGTCGAGAAAGAAAAAGTGACAGGAAAAGAAAAACAAGAGTGGCTGCGGGTCCGCGCCCCCCGCTGTCGCCGCAGCGGGGTCACAGGCCCGCGGCCCCTGGAGGGTACCAACAGACTAGCCAGGCCACTAGGTCAGGGGAAAGGGGGGGGCGCGGGGACTGGCCGTGGCTACTTGACTACCCCCCTCACCGGGTGCTGACAAAGATCCCATTCTTTCCCATTATCCCTGTTGGGTCGTCTCTGCTTTAAGCCCCTGAGCTTTTCCGAAAGCCCCGGACGTCATTTCTGTAGTGTGCAAGCAACCGGTTAGGTCAGGAACAACTGGGGCAGTGGACGGAGCCACTCCTGGATTTCGACATCTAGGGTCTGTAAAGGGCAGAGAAGGACCTCGACCCTGCAGCCTCTGCTTCTGGGCGTTGGGCCGGACAAAGTGAGCCCAAGACAGTGCCAGGCTGGAAGCAAAGGGGCCCCTTGGAAAGGCATTGCCGGCCCCCAAGGAAGGCCCCCCACGCATCAAACTTTGTCTACTTGCTCTTCTGTAGCTCCTTTGGCACTCCTACCTAGTTCTCTTACTGGAGCCCAGGAACTCACTAGTGACCGTGCAGAGGCCCTCCTTTTCTTGGTCAAGGTCTGTCTGTTGAGCGAGGTTCACATTCCCAAATCTAGATAGTTCTGAGCCTACTGAGACTCTGCAGGCAGTCTTTAGCCCTTCCCAGATCTGCCCATACAGCTACCAGTCTGTGCAGCCTCACCCTCTGAAAAGGGGTTAAAACTCATCGATGGACATCAAAGGACACTGACTCAGTGCCGTCCCCCCCCCCCACCCCGGCTCGGGAATAGAGAGCCACTGCTCAGAGTTCTTTCATATGAGGGCCGTTTACCTCTTTGTATACTAGGCTATTCACTCATTTGCGCAATCGTGGGACCGGCCAACCTTTTCTTCCGTTCTCTTGAGATTAGCACTCCCAATTTGCAAACCTATCTCCTTGGCCGTTTTATTGTGTGGATTCTGTTTCGTAAGGGTCTGCGGCAGCTGCGGCCCCAAAGTGAAAGGGTCCAGAAGAGGAAATTGCTGAATCATAGGATTGGACACAAGTGTTCTCTAACAAAAGGATTTTGTGAGGGGAAAGGGCAGGGGCATTTATAAAATACTATAACTCACAATGAACGGTGTGGCCAGGCTCCCTCTTCTTTGCCAACCTCCATCCCCCATCCCCATCGCCTCCAATAAGAGGATTTGAAATTTTCCCTTGCCTGGCTAGGGCCTGAGTAAACAAACTGTCCTTAAGAGTTGTAGAGATGCTAATGTTTGACAGGAGACAAGTGCCAGGAGCCAGGTTTGGGGAATGGTGATTCTCAGAGGGGATCTCCAACAATTCAGTTCAATTCAATTCAGATGGCTTTCTTTTTTCTTTTCTTTTCTTTTCATTTCGTTTTTTTACACAGCTTCCTGCTGCGCGCATCAGACAGAAAGGGATACATTCCCTTCTGCCTAAACTGAGGCAGTCTGGGAGACTGAGAGGAGAGAGAGAGAGAGAGAGAGAGAGAGAGAGAGAGAGAGAGAGAGAGAGAGAGAGAGAGAGAGAGAGAGAAAACTGAAGACACCAAACAAAGGAAGACAGCTCTGTGGAATGAACTGGGCACTACTTGTCTCAAACAGATCAAGGTAAGACCAGTGGAAAAAGAGACTTTAGGCACAACACAGAACAAAGTGACCTCACAGAGAGCTGGGCTCGACCTGCAAATTGAAAACGGGAAGCCAGCAGGGAAGTCAGGGGAACTTGGAGATATAAACTCCTGTAAGAACCAATCTATATGATCCAGAGAGAGCCTAAGGGTCTGGAAGAAGACTGAGAAGGCCAACAATTCAAAAGAAATGACAAGATGCATTTGTAAGGATAGAATATGTGCATTACTGAACCATCCAAATATCTCACTGAAGCAGGTAGTGAAGGTCAATGAGAAGGAGCTTGTTCTTTAGTGCCAAGGTTGGTCTCCCGGTTGCCAGCCTTGGGCTGTCCTCCACCTTCGCATTCAAAGAGTATGGGCCACAGAAGCTGACATTTCAGTTTGCAGCACTGTGGTTTGCCCAGTTTAGGACATGTTTTAGGATGGAGATGGGCTGACGCTCTTGAAAGAAAGTCTTTTGAGGGGCCAGGGTCATGACTTACTAAGATTTCTATCCCTTTCAGGATCTCCTGTTCCAAATGACACAAGAAATAGTAAGATCAAGCAAGGGAGTGGCTCCCTGGGTGCTGTTTTTGTCACTGAAGGTATGTTTGTATGTGATCTTAGACAAAGTTTCTTTGCAGAGACAGTTGAAAGTGCATGCAGAGGCAGATAACTTATTTACCAGGCAAATGACAATGCATGGGGATTTACCACTAAAGGAATGCAGTCTAGTTCTGGACAATCATGAAACAGAGAATTTTAAAAAGTGGTATGGAGAGATCGTATACTGAAAATACCCTTGGCAAGGCTTAGTGGCCAAGTTGAGCATGAGTAACTCAATAGCCAAGAACTCTTAGAGGCCAGCAGTACTCGATCCTAGCAAATTGTGACATCCTACAAATAGATGCACATGCCTCCCTTTAATAGGACTTGGGTTGGGCTTTTGGAAATGTAAACCTTATTCCAAACAATTTTATAAACAGCAACCTTACCAAAAGGAAATGTATGGTAAATGAGGGTTAAAATCTCTCTACAGTCATGTATTAAACTACAAAATGAAAAACAAATTAATTCTTGGGTGTAAATCTGCATCAAAAGCACAAATAAGCATTGCTTAGCATTTCTAACAACTTTTTGCTATTGCTGTTTTGAGACAGGTTCTCATACTGTAACCCAGTTTGGCTCGGAACTCACTATGTAGCCCAGGCTGGCATTGAACTCTCCATAATACTTCTGCCTCAGCCTCTAGGGTGTTGGGATCACAGTTATAAACTACCATGCTAGATTTTCAACAAATTATTTCAAGATTCCTATTGCAGCAGTGTGGTTACTACTGGGGCTGGAGAATTGGCTCAGCAGTTAAGAGCACTGGCTACTTTTGCAGAGGATCTGGGTTTGATTCCCAGCACCCACATGATGGCTAACAACTATCCTTACCTCCAGTTCCAGGGGATCTGACACCTTCTTCTGACTCCACAGGCATTGCATGACACGGGTGTGCTCACATACATGCAGGCAACACATTCTTACACATAAAGTAAATAAAATGTTTTAAAGGAATTACTCATATTGGTATTACCTGAATTTTTCTAAAATAAATAATATATTGAGAATTTCATACATGCATATAAGGTGTTTTGATCAAATCCATGCCCACTCCCTCCCTTCCAATTCCTCCCATGTCACCCCATCACTTTTTTTTTGATAACTTCATGTTCTTTTTCTTCTTTATTTTTTTATGTGGCTTTTGGCTGCTCTAACATTGCCCCCCTCTGAAGAGGTAACCCTAAAAGTCTTTTAAGGATTAGATAAAAGCTCCCAAATATTTTTGACATTTTTGACCTTTGGAAAGGAGTATGTTGCTAAGAGGCCCAAGGACATTGTGAGTTTTAGCCAAGAAACTGGCTATTTTTCTTTGGGGTCTTTTTATCCTAACTGCCTAGGCAATTCTTACCTCCTATTCTTATTACACCATCCTCTGAAGAGGTTACCCAAATTGCCAATAGGGAATTAGGACGCAGACTGCCCTGGCTTCTTCCATGCTGAACAGGAACGCAGGGTAAGGCAATTGGAGTACCCCTTCAGTGGGTCTATCTAAAAGACTCCCAAATTGCATAACTCCTATCTCTAGGGGGAAAAGAAAGTCCTTGAATCGTGAGTAGGAGATGTGAACGGGAAGTAAAGGCAACAATAATTAGCATTACAAGTTCTAGACCTGGAACTAGAAGGAAGGTCAGAACAGGGAAATTTTTAAATGTTCATATGAAAGTCCATTGGAATTTCTTGACGAGGGCTTCCAAAAGCATCTCTCTATTGTGTTCCTCCTCATTTTTCTTTTGTCTTCTAAGGCTGAACTCTAGAGTGATGGATTCAGGATTTGCTTTCAGGTATTTTGATAGCATAGCTGTTGGAGTGGTTAGAATCAGTGTCAGTTCCCTCTCAAAGGCTTCTAGACAGCGGGAGAAAACAAATTTATCCATCATTTTAGAACAATAGCTGGTTGTCTCCCTTAGCTACAGGTGGGCACTACAGTATTGGAGATCAAGATTTGAAGTCTTACATCTGACCAGCACTTTCTGGTTAGGAACAAAATCATCAATGAGAAATAATTGAATAACTTTTTATACGGACTTAAGTCTAATGTCTGGGAAGTGTAAACCCTTGAACTCTTAAAGAAATGATGACTTTATTCTTTGGTTATGCTTTCCTTTAGGTGTTTAAGACCATACAGTTGGCCCAGATAAATTAATTTATTTTCACACTTAAGGTCGTTTGAGGATCTGTTCCTCAGGGGTCACATGGGCTTGGGAGGAGCTCTTAGCTCTTTCTTTCTTTCTTTTACCAGTTCCATCTATGTGAAGATAAGTCAAAGGTCCTGCTTACCCATGTCTGGCTTCACTTGGAAGCATGAATGAGATGTTTCCTCTGATTGACCCTCCTCTTTGTAGACTGTACACTGGTTCAAGCCCATCTTGTGGGGGTCTCAATGTCCTCCCTGAACAAGAGGACAGGTGACTCACCACAGTTACCGGACATTTTGAGAGATGTTCCATAGTCCCCTGGAACTTAGTTGACCTTGGAAGGCAAGGGACAAAAACTGTCCTTTAAGTCCCTCTGACCACATTAGTATAGGCCTCAAACTATGACTGCTAAACATCCAAGGTTAGTTCCACCAGTATGATACTTTTAGTTATCATGTGCTGTGTAGATAAGGCTTGAGTAAAAAACCAAATATTCTCAGATAAAACTTAACTAGATATATATTTTGTTCTTAAACTAGTTAACTAAACTATGACCATAGAAATTTTAAGATTATCTATATATTATTTTTGTCTCATCCTTTATATATCATAACAAACCTACACAGACCTTCATTACTTGCTTAGGCTTTCTCATTTTTTCTGTCAATTTTGGAAAATAGCTCCATTCCCATATCCTTTTAACATCTTTTACATTCTCATTTTCTTTTTTTTAAAATAATTATGAGACATAATAACATTAACAGATAAATTTTTCATCTGTTGTGAGACTTCTTTTCCTGGGTATGCTAAGCAATGCTTATTCCCTTTTAAGGTTCTAGTGTCAAGCCAATGTTTGATCAAAGTTTTTACTGGGGAGCCAATGAATTTATTGAGCATACTTACCAGATAACTGAGGTGTTGCTGAGGTGTATGTATGGCCTGAGGGCATGCACACTGGAAAGCCTCTACCCAGCATGGGTCATGCCTTCTCTTCCTAGCCTTCCCCAGATTCTATACTTTAGCCCTCCCCAAATCCATGAGGCCATGTGTGATTAGGGCCAAATTACATACGGTTGGCTGGGAAGAGGGGCTAGATAATCTGATAAGGGTCCAATGACCCTGCTTGGCCCTCCTTTAATGAATGAGCACAACCATCAACAAGCCCAATTGTGACGATGTTTAGCGATCAGGCTTAGCTGAAGTCCTGATGATGGTAGTTATTTCATGAAGAAGGGATGACTGTATAGCATCATCTTATTAAAAGGACCTGGAATTTAAAAAGATTTGGTGCTAGGATCCACATATGAAGGGGAACATACATCATTTGTTTTTCTGAGTCTGTGTTACTTCACTTGATATAACAGTTTCTAAATCCATCCATTTACTTGCAAATTTCATGATTTCATCTTTCTTTACTGCTGAATAGATTGCCATTGCATAAATATACCACATATTTGTTAACCACTCCTCAGTTGAGGGGTACTTAGTTTGCTTTCATCTTTTAGCTATTGTGAAAAGAGCATAAACAAACATGGCTGTACAAGTCTCTCTACAATAGGATGAGTCCTTTGAGTATATGTCAACGAGTGGTATAACTGGGTCATTTGGTAAGTTCATTTTTAGTTTTTTAAGAGTTCTCCACACTGTTTTCCACAGAGTTTTCACGAGTTTTCAGTTCTACGAGCAGTGAATGAGTGTCCTCCTTCCTCCACATCCTCGCCAGCATTTAGTATCATTTGTTCTCTTGATCCTAGCCAGTCTGACTGGGGTAAGGTGATACCTTATGGTGGTTTTAATTTGCATTTGCCTAATTATTAATGATGTTAATCACTTTTTGAGATGTTTCTTAGCCATCTTTATTTCTTCCTTTGAAAACTCTCAGCCAGGCATGGTGCAGTCCTTTAATCCCAGCACACAGGAGGCAGAAGCAGGCCAGCCTGGTCTACATATTGAGTTCCAGGACAGCTGGGGCTACAGGGAGACCCTGTCTCAAAAAGACCAAAAAAAAAAAAAAACCCAAAACCTCTCTGTTTAGATCTTTAGCCCATCTTTTCATTGGGTCATTTGATTTCTCAATCCTTTGTTTTTGAGTTCTTTATATATTCTGGATGTTAAACCCCTGTCAGATGTGTCACTGGTGAAGATTCTTTTTCTCCATTCTGTGGGTTTTATCTTCACTTTTTTATTGTTTCTTTTGCTGTACAGAAGCTTTTTAGTTTAATGAGGTCCCACTTGTTGATTGCTGACCTTAGTTCCTGAGCAACTTCTGTCTGATTTAGAAAATCCTTTCCTACACCTATATCTTGTAAGTTACTGCCAATAGTTTCTTCTATTAGTTTCAGGGTTTTCAGTTTCACATTGATGTCTTTGATCCATTTGGTGTTGACTTTTGTGCAAGGTGAAAGATAAGGATTTAGTTTCATTCTTCTACAGGTGGAGATCCAGTTTTGCCAGCACCATTTGTTGAAGATGCTGTCTTTCTCCCATTGTGTGTTCTTGGCACCTTTGTCAAATATCAGGTGGCTGAAATTGCGTGTACTCAGGTTTGGGTCTTCAATGATGTTCCATTGATCTATGTGTCTATTTTTCTGCCAGTACCATGCTGTTTTTAAGACTATTTCTCTGTAGTATACTTTGGGATCTGGTATAGTAATGCCCCCCAGCGTTGCTCTTTGTTCTCAGGGTTGCTTTGGCTATCTGGGGTCTTTTGTGCTTCCATATGAATTTAAGAATTTTTTTTTCTAATTCTGTTTAGTATTTCATGGGGATTTTGATTGGTATTGCACTGAATCTGTATACTGATTTTGGTAGCATGGTCATTTTCACAATATAAATTCTTCCAATCCATGAGCATGGGAGGTCCTTCCATCTTCTGATGTCTTCCTCAATCTCT
>NW_008341888.1:1163509-1163857 GCF_000622305.1 Nannospalax galili | reverse complement strand
TGTGTGTCTGTATGTGGTTTGCAAGTATTTTGTTGAGAATTTTTGTGTCTACGTTCATTAAGGATATGGGTCTATAGTTTTCTCTTTTGGTTGTGACTTTACCCAGTTTGGGTATTAGAGTGATGCTGGCATCATAGAAGGAATTTGGGTGTTCTCCCTCTGTTTCTATCATTTTGAATAATTTAAGTAGTATTGGTTGGAGGTCTTCTTTAAATGCCTGGTAGAATTCTGCTGTAAATACATCTGAACCTGGGTGTTTTTTAGTAGGGAGGTTTTGTATTACTGTTTCAATTTCTTTTTGTGTTATAGATCTGTTTAAGCTGTTACTCTTTTCTTGGTTTATTTTTG
>NW_008341888.1:1145595-1163461 GCF_000622305.1 Nannospalax galili | reverse complement strand
CCTTTTTTAGATTTTCAAATTTAGTAGCATATAGGTTTTGTAAATATTCCCTTATAATGGTCTGGATCTTTTGGGTGTCTGTTGTGGTGTTTCCCCTATTATTACTGATTTTGTTGATTTGGATTTGCTCTTTCTTTCTTTTGGATAACTGGGCTAAAGGTCTGTCTATCTTGTTTAGCTTTTCAAAGAATCAGCTCTTAGATTCATTGATTCTTTGTATTGTTTTCTTTGTTTCTATTTCATTAATTTCTGCTCTGGTTTTTTTTTTCTTCACTTCTGCTGGGTTTGGGTTTCATTTGTTCTTGTCTTTCCAGTGCCTTGAGTTGCAGCATTAGGTCATTTATTTCGGCTCTTTCTAATTTTTTAATGTAGGCAACTTAGAGCTAAACTTCCCTCTTAGGACTGCTTTTAAAGTTGTCCCAGAGGTTGTGTTGTGTTGTATTATCCTTTTTGTTTAATTCCAGGAATTCTTTTATTTCTTTCTTAATTTCTCCTTTGACCCACTCATTGTTTAGGAGTGTGTTGTCCAATTTCCATGAATTCCTGTAGTGAATAGAGCTTCGTCCAGTGTTGATTTTGAGCTTTATTGCTTTGTGGTCTGTGCTGGATAGCTTTAGTGTCAACTTGACACACCTGGGTTGAGGGAGCCTCAGTTGAGGAATTTCCTCTATTGGACTGGCCTGTGGCCATGTCTGAGGAGCATCTTCTTGATGAGTGATGTGGGGGGGCCCAGCCCACTGTGGATGGTGCCACCCCTGGGCAGGTGGGCCTGTGTTGCATAGGAAAGCAGGCTGAGCAGGGGCCAGAGGAGCAAGCCAGTAAGCAGCATTCCTCTATGGCCTGTACTTCAGCTCCTGTCAACAGGTTCCTGCCCTGAGTTTCCACCTTGTGCTCCCTTAAGTGCTATTACTGAGTTGGGGTTAATCTGTGTCTTAAAGTCTTGTAGTGTTGTTTTTATGAATTTGTTGCAACAGAGTTTGGCACATATATGTTAAGGATTGTAATATCTTCTTGGTTAACTGTTCCTTTGATCAGAATGAAGTGACCCTCCTTATCTCTTCTGATTGGTTTTACTTTGAAGTCTACTTTGTCAGATATTAGAATTGCAGCCCCTGCTTGTTTCTTAGTGTCATTTGCTTGGAATATTCTTTTCCATTCTTTTACCTTAAGGTAGTGCCTGTCCTTGAAGGTGAGAAGAGATGGATTTTGTTTCTTAATCCATTCACTTAGCCTGTGTCTTTTGACTGGGGAGTTCAGTCTATTGATATTTAAAGTTATTATTGAAAGATGTGTACTGGTTGCTGTCATTTTGATTGCTACTTGTGTTCTCTGTCTAATTTTGTGTTCCTCAGTTATACCTTTATTTATTTTCTTTTGTTGCCCCTGAGGCATAGTTTTTTTCTCTCTCTGTTCTCTGTATTGCTTCAAGCATTCTTTGAAGGGCTAGTTTTGTGGACATGTATTCTTTCAGGCTATTTGTGTCATGGAATATTTTTTCTTTCCCCCTCAACTATAATAGACATTTTTTTCTGGGTACATATTCTGGGCTGGCATATATTGTCATGTAGAACTGGGAATAACTTGGTCCAGGCTCTTCTGGCTTTCATAGTTTACATTGATAAGTCAGCTGTAATTCTGATGGACTTTCCTTTGTATGTGTTTTGTTGTTTTTCTTTTTCTGCTTTCAGTGTTCTCTCTTTATTCTGTACATTTAGTGTTTTAACTGTGATATGTCATGGGCAGTTTTTTTTCTGATCCTGTCTTTTTGGTGTTCTATTTGCTTCCTGTGTTTATATGGGGATGTCTTTCCTTAATTTCAGGAAATTCTCTTTTACAGTCCTGTTTAAGATCTGATCAACACCACTGACTTGAAATCCTTCTCCTTCCTCTATTTCTATGATCCACAGATTTGGTCTTTTCATGGTGTCTCACATCTCTTCCATATTCCATTCCTGTGTTTTTAAAAATTTTCCATAATCTTTTCTTGAGTAGTCCAATTCTTTAATTCTATCCTCCAGTGTTGATATTCTGTTGTCCATTTCATTCATTCTAGTGGCGAGGCTTTTCCCTGTTGTTTCAAGTTGGCTTATTGAGTTTTGCACTTCCTTCTTTATTCTGCTTGAGTTTTCTTCAATGTTTCTATCTCTTTTATGTATTCATTCAGAAGTTTATCCCTATGTTCTTTTAGTACTTTGATTTGTTTGTTCATGTGTTCTTTAACTTCTTTGAATTCCTTGATAATGTTTATGATTATTTTTTTAAAATTCAGTGTCTTGGTTTATCTCTAGGAGGTTCTCATTATAGAACTCTTCTACAGGATTGGTGTAGTTTGGTGGGGACAGTGTTTTTGCTTTCCATTTTATTCTTCTTTCGTTGTGATTTTGACATGTGAATTTCTTTTTTTGTTTATGATTCTGATATGAGAATTAAGTGGAAGTATGCTTCTGTTTGTATTATTGAGGTGCCTAGATCCTTTCTTAATTAGTTATGTAAAGCTGGTTTGTACAGGGTTCAGGTTCTCTCAGGTTTAATTTGGAGGGGACTGATGGCTTCAGATCAGCTATTCAGGATTACCCACAGAAGGCCAATTTAGGTTCCAGTCAGGTACACTCAGGCTTCCTTCACCATGTGGAGGCAGGATCTGGGTGCTCTCAGGTAGTCCCTTGTGGTCTCAGCCCTTATGCCAGAGGGAGGCCAGAGGGAGGCCAGAACGCGACACTCTCTGGCGGGCTGCTGAGCTCAAAGCTGCTACACTGATGGAGGTTGGAACCCACCCTTCTACCTGAAATTTTTTGACTAGAGGAAACGGTATTTTTTTTTTAGCTTTATTGAGATATAAATGACAACAAAAATTTGTATTACTTACTTTTTCATTCCTGTTATAGAACACTTAACAACTTAAAGGAGGAAAGATTTATTTCTGCTCATGTTTTCAGACATTTCATACCATTGTGGTATAGAAGGTATGGCAGAACAGAGAACAGCAGAGTAGTTCACACTAAGGTGTCAAGGAAGAAGGGAGGGAGAGAGAAAGAAAGAGAGAGAGAGACTGAGAGAGAGACTGAGACTGACTGACTGTGCCTTGTTAGCTGAGTTTCTTCTTCATTCCCTTTATTCAGTTTGGCCCTGAAGGATCAGATCATTGAGAGTGTGCCTTCTCCCCTTATTTAATCTTCTCTGGAAATGCCCTCAGAGGCATACCTAGCGGTGAGCTTTACTAATTTCCTAGACACTTCTTAAACCAATCAAGCTGATAAGTCAAGATTAATCATGGCAAAATTGTATATATTTGTGGTATATGATGTGATATTTTGATACTCATATATGTTATGAAAAGTCCCACAATCACTTCATATAGGTACCATTTGTGTCTGTGGTTAGTGCACTTAAGAGCTACTCTCAACATTTCAAGCATGTAATAAGTTTTTAACTATGCTCACCAGGTTGTAGGTTGGAATCCTTAGAATATATTCATTTGTTTCTTTTATAAATGAAAATTTATAACCCTTTATCATCATCATTCCCCCATTACTCTACCCACTTGACCATGATTAATGCTAGTATGTTTATATATCTTTTGGCCATTTGTGTATTTTCTTTGAAAAATATCTACTCAAGTCTTCTGCTCATTTTAGAACTAAGCTGTTGGTAGTTTTAAATATAATATAAACATATATTTAGTATAGTATATAATAGCAGACTATATTTCTGATATTGTTTTGAGTTCTTATATACTGGACATTATTAATTCTATATTAGATAGATACACGGTTTGTAAATATTTTCTTTCATTTTATAGATTACCTTTAAATTTGGTTATTTCCTTTAGTGTGCATAAACTTTTAGCTTGATGTAGTCTTTTTTATCTAATTTTGCTTTTGTTTCTTGCTGTGTTTTTGATGTCACAGCCAAAATAACATTGCTAAAGGCCAGTACCCTGGATCTTCACATTTGTTTTCTTCTTACAACTTCAAGTATTTACTCCATTGGGATTTGGCCTTTGTGTATGTTGTGTATGCTTGTATTCACTTTTCCTTGAACTCCTTATTGAACAGACTATCTTTTCCCATTGTGTATTTCTGGCACTTCTGTTGCAGGTAAGTTGACTGAAAGTACGTAGATACATTTCTGGGCTCTTCATTCTTTTACACCAGTGTACTGCAAATCTGCTTCCATGCCAGAATCATACTATTTTGGTTAGCACATCTTTGTAATATAAATGGAAGTGAGAAAAATTTGACATCAGGGAGGGGCTCAAGGGACCCCACCCCTCTCTGAGGATTTATACACAGATAACAGTGGACAAGCAGAGACTTTTCCTCAGCGGTGTAGCAATTGGTAAGATATATGTGCTCCGTTAAGTTAAACAACTTTCACCCACACTTTGGTAAACAACTCTAATGAAACTCAGTGTCTCCCATACACACACAGAAGAAAAACAAAAGGATAGGAAGGCAGAAGGATACTAATTGAGAAGAAGAAGGGGGTATTAACGGGAGTGGGAGAGGGGCAAGAGAGGGTAACAGCGGTGAATATAATAGAAATACATTATATACATATACGAAAATACAGTGAAGCCCATTATGTATAATTACTATGTCAATAAAAAATTAAAAAAGAAATTTGGTTCTTTCAGGCTTTATGCTTGGCAAGATTTAACTATTTACTTTTGTTGTTTTGTTTTGATGATTCCATATGACTTTTAGGTTAATCAATTTCTGTGAAGAAGTCACTGGAATTCTGATGGGGATTGTATTAAACCTGCAGATTATTTTTGATATTATGGATATTTGAACAATGTTAATTTTTCCAATCCATGAACATTGGATATCTTTCATTTTATTTGTATCTTCAGTTTTTTATTCTTGTTTTATAACTATCAGTGTAAAATATTTCACTTCTTTGATAAATTTATTCCTAAGTATTTTATTCTTTTTGATGTTATTGTAATAAAATTAGTTTCTTGATTTCTATTTTTCTATTTCATTGTTGATATATAGGAATGTACTGATTGTTGTGTATTGATTTTATATCCTCCAACTTTTCTGAATTCGGTGCTTGGTCATAACAGGCTTTTAATTTTTTTTTGATTTGCTTATTTTTATTTTATGTGTATGAGTGTTTTGCCAGCATGTATGTAAGTGCACCCATGTCACTCAATGCCCACAGAGGCCAGAAAGGGTGTTGGATACCCTGGAACTGGAGTTACGGATCGTTGTTAGCTGCCCTGTAGGTGGAACCAAACACAGGTCCTCTGCAAGAACAGCCAGTGCTCTTGACTGCTGAGCTATCTCTCTAGCCCCTGTAACAGTTTTATTTGTCAGAATATTTAGGATTTTTTTCTATATAAGGTTATGTTATTTGCAAACAGAGACAGTTTAACCTACTCTTTCGAACATTAACGATGTCTATTTATTTATGCAAGATTGGACACCTCTTTCCTTTTTCTAGATCTTAACACAAAAATCTTTCTGGTTTATAACATTGAGTCTGAGATTAGCTATGTAATCGTCATACGTGATCTTTATTGTGTTTAGAAATATTCATTCTGTACCTAATTTAAGAGTTTTAATAACGAAAGGTATTGTCTTTGCCAAATGTTTTTTTTCACAAGCTATTGAAATGTTCAGACGTCTTTTATTCTGTTTATGTGGTATATCTTGTTCATGGATTTGCATTTGTTGAACCATCTTCCATCCTTGAGATCAATTCAGTTGATCTTTTAGAATGAACTTTTTGATGTGCTACTGAATTTGGTTTGTGAATATTTATTGAGTCTTGCTGTATTTGTTAATCAGAGATAATGGCCTGCAATTTCCCCTTCTTCTCTGGATTTGTAATTAGGACAGCACTGCACTCATAAAATGAATTCTGAGGTGTTCCTCCTTGTTTCTTTCTGGGATTAGTTTGCAAAGCAGTAGCACCAACTCTTTAAAAATGTTTACAGATTCTCTTTTCTTTTTAGCCTGGCTGAAAGTTTATAAAGTTTCTTACTCTTTTCAAAGAAATGACTTTTGGTTTTAATAATTTTCTCTGTTCCTTGTTTCCAATTTCACTGATTTGTACTTATTTGTTGTTATTTCTTTTCTTCTATGTACTTTGAATTCAATTCATGCTTATTTTTCTAGTTTCCTATGGTAGAATCTTAGGTGATTGATTTTAGCTTTTGTTCTTTTCTAATGCATGCATTCAATTCTATACAATTTCATGTAAGTACTATTTTTGCTGCATTTCAAAACTTTTGGTAAATTGAGTTTTCATTTTCATTTCTCCCTTCAGTTTTATCTTGTCTTATCTCCGTTTATAATTTTTTGAGACTTTCACACATAAGTACGGTAATTCCATCATTTCCACCCTCCCACTCCCCCCTCCACTCTTCCCATGTCCCCCCACTCTGTCTTAATTTGTCTTCTTTGATTATTATTGTTACATATACATACATTTATAAATATGCATATGTATATAATGCACTGAGAATATTTAGTGGTGCTTGTGTTCATGTATTTAGGGCTGATCACCTGGGATTAGGTACCTTTTCAGGGAGCTTGTCCCTGGAGTAAACTGATTCTCTCTCCTTCAGCAGCAATTGGTTGCCTGTAGCTCTGTACCTAGAGGTGGGACCCTGTGAAATTTCTTCCATTCACATTGGTATGCCAACTAGCTTTGGTGTTGTAGGTTCTTCTCTAGGGTCTATGACCTGTCCAACCTTATGTACTTGGCTGTGTTTACTTGCATGAATTCCCTCCTACTGAGTGAGCCTTAGAGCCTGTTAGACAGCTGTTGATTACCCCCAAGATAAAAGTGCCACTATTATGCCAATAGAGATATTTTGCTGGTCCAAGCACTGCTGTAGTTTATAGGCTTTACAGCCTAGTAGGATCACAAATTGGTTTTCTCCCTTTAGCGTCTTACATAGTACCTTCTGATGCTATGAATGCTAGTCTTGGGCAGGAGAATTCCAGGTCAGTTCCAGTTCAATCACTCCAAGTCCTATGTCTGTATCTGAAGTATGTAGTGTCTTCAGAAATATGGTCTTGCCTCCAAGTTCTGGGAGGCAATCAAGGGCTATGGCAATAGCCTATATTATTTTTGGAGTCTCTTGGAGTACACTGATCAATAACTTAAAGAGTTTTTCTTGCCTGGCATTAGGATTAGTAAGCTTATGAAATAATTTTCCCTATGGTTTTTCAGACAACATGGAAAACATTAATATTATTTATCTCTCTTTCTTTGCTATCCCCCTGTATTATCCTCTCTCCCCTCTCCACAGTTCAAGTATCCTCCATTTTCCCAATTCCCTCTTGTTAGCACCTATGTCTGATTATCCTCTCTTGAACTCCTTCTTATTCCCTCCCCCATGGTCCTTTTCTACTTTCCTGGCTCCTGTGGTTGCTTCAGGATATATACTCATATCTAAAGATTTGGAGCTAGGTTTCACAAATGAGAAAGAACATGAGTTGATTGTTTTCTGAGTCTGGGTTGCCTCACTCAGTATAAGTTCCTAATTCTATTCATTTACCCACAAACTCCATGATTTCAAATTTCTTCTAAAATTTATTTATTTTTATTTTATGTGTATGGGTATATTGCCTGGATGTATGTAAGTGCACCAGTGTCATGCAATATCCACAGAGGACAGAAGAAGGTGTTGCATTTCCCTGGGACTGGAACCACCATGTGAGTGCCGGGAATCAAACCTGGGTCCTCTTCAAGAGCATCCGCTGCTCTTAACTCCTAGGCTGTCTCTCCAGCCCCCAGTTTCATTTTTCTTTATAACTGAATACAACTAAATTGCACAAATGTAGCACATCATTATTTAACAATTCGTTGGTTGAGGGACATTAAGGTTCTTTTAATTTCCTAGCCATTGCAAAAAGAGTGGCAAAAATGGCTGGGAAAATAGCTCTATAGTAAGATCTTGAGTTCTTTGGGTGTATGCCAAGAAGTGGTATATTGGATCATGTGGTAGATCTACTTTTAGTTTTTCGAGAATTCTCCACACTGATGTCCACAGTAGCTGCACCAGTTTGCCATCCCACCAGCAATGAATGAGGGTTCCCTTTCCCCACATCCTTGTCAGCATTTGTTGTCAGTTGTTTTCTTGATCTTAGCCAGCCTGACTGTGGTAAGATGAAATCTTAAAGTACTTTTAATTTGGATTTCCCTAATTGCTAAGGATACTGAACACTTTTAAAAGATATTTCTTATTCATTTTTACTTCTTTTGAGAACTATTCATAGCTGTAGCCAATTTTTAAATTGAGTCATCTGTTTTCTTCATTTTTTTAGTTCTTTGTATATTCTGGATATGAATCCTCTATCAGATGTATAGCTGGCAAAGATTTTCTTCCACTCTGTGGGCTTCTTATTCAATCAAATGATTGTTTCCTTTGCTGTGCAGAAGCTTTTAAGTTTAATGAGGTCCCATTTGTCAGTTGTTGGCCTTAATTCTTGAATGAATGGAGTCTGCCTATATCTTGCAGGATACTGCCAAGAATTTCTTTTAAAAGTGTCAGGTTTCACAATGAAGTCTTTGATCTATTTGGAGTTGTTTTGTGCAGGGTGATACATATGGGTCTAATTTCACTCTTCTTGTGGAGATCCAGTTTTCCTAGCAACGTTTGCTGAAGATGCTGTCTTTTATACAGTGTGTATTTTTGCCATCTTTGTCAAATATCAGGTGACTGAACTTGCGTGCACTCATGTTTGGGTCTTCTATTTTGTTTCATTGATCTCCTTTTTTTTTGTACCAGAACTATGTTATTTTTATTGATATAGCTCTATGATATATTTTGAAATCTGGTATGGTAGCACTTGCAGCATTTTGCTCATGATTATTTTGCATATCCATCTTTTGTGCTTCCTTATGAATTTTAAGATTTTTTTCTACTTCTGTGAAGAATGTTACTGGGATTTTGAATGGGATTGCATTGACTCTATAAATTGTCTTTGGTAAAGGATGGTCATTTTCACAATATTAATTCTACCAATCATGAGCATGTGAAGTCTTTTCATCTTCTAGTGTCGTCCTCAATCTCTTTCTTCAAAGACTGAACGTTTTTCATTGTAGAGGTATTTCACATCTTTGGCTTGGTTTATTGGTAGATATTTTATTTTTTGAGGCTATTGTGAATGGGAGTGATTCCATGATCTCTTTCTCTGCCTGTTTGTTATTGTTATATGAAACAGTGACTGAGTTTTGTGAGTTGATTTTATATCCTGCCACTTTGTTGAAACTGTTGATCATTTCCAGAGGTTTTCTGGTGGAATTTTTTGGATCTCTCTTGTATAATATTATGTTATCTGCAAATACGGGTAATTTGACCTCTTCTACAATTAGTACCCCTTTAATTTCCTTCTCTTGTTTTATTGCTGCAACAAGATTTGCAAATATTTTATTGAGAATTTTTGCATCTATGTTCATCGGGAATATTGGCCTGTCATTTCCCTTTTTGTTGTGTTGATCTGATTTTGGTATTAAAGTAATACTGGTTTCATAGAATGAATTTGGAAGCACTCCCTCTGTTTCTATCTTTTTGATAAGAGAGAGACAGTATTATTACTGTAGTCTTTTGATTACTGTAAGCATAAGGTGCTAGTTTTCCATCACAGTGCCAAATATTGGAGAAAAAAATTTAAAGCAAAGACTGATTTGTTTATACTCACACCTTAGGTAATTTCATCCTAGCACAGTGGCAAGGGCATTGCAGAACAGAACAGCTCAGAGGAGAGGGAATGCCTGGGTTAAGCCTTCAGCCTGTGGATGGTACAACCAACACTCAGGGAGGGTCTTTTCTTAATTGTTTCTAGAAGTGCCCTCACAGTTATAGGCATGCACAACCATGTCAACTGGCTTTTGTGGTTTTAATTGATTTTTTTAGTAATCTCATTTTAATTACTCTCTGTGTCCCAAAGAGCCTGTTTCCTCTGAGGGGCAGGGCCTGCTGAGGAGAATTGACTGTGAAGAGCTAGCCATGGGAGGAGGGGCTTTCTGCACCATCTTGGGATGGGAGCCAAGTGCAGCCAGGAGCCTGTGAGAATGAGTGGCCTGGCATTTACTGACCTGAGGTGAGACTGCAGGCCCACGAGGTGTGGGCAAAAGCTAGTGGTGACTATGGATGGCCGTGGGAGGGATCTGGAGTGGCGGGCTCTGAGCTGCAGCGCAGACCTGGGCCCCTAGTGCTTGTCTCTTTGTAAGTCATCCCCCCAGGGCATAAACCACAAT
Source organism: Nannospalax galili (assembly GCF_000622305.1). Classification (NCBI taxonomy): domain Eukaryota; kingdom Metazoa; phylum Chordata; class Mammalia; order Rodentia; family Spalacidae; genus Nannospalax; species Nannospalax galili. The sequence continues at coordinate 1,153,237 of NW_008341888.1, read as the reverse complement.
AAATTCATATAAAAATATGTTATATGGCTTGTCTGATAGTGCAAGAGACCCAGAGAGAACTCGGGTGACACTCTCTTAGCATGTTAGTTATACTTCATTTCTATAGAAATATATGTTTACAACTTCTCCAAGTCTATTTTCAAATTACACTCCACCACTTCACAGGTAATGAAAATACTATTTTAGTAAGAAAACATCCTAATTACTTCATCCCATTATTTGTATTATTACTGTCATTCATTTTCTTTATATATAAGCATACAGATATACTGTGATGGCTCGTTTTGAATGTCAACTTGCCGCAATCTAGAATCACTTGGGAAGAGAACTCGAATAAGGGATCACTTAGATCAATTTGTCTGTGGGGGAATTGCCTTGAGTGCATAATTGAGGTGGGGTAGAAGACCCATCCTGAATGTGGGTGGCACCATTTCATGGGCTGGTCCTCGAACTGTGTAAGAGTAAAGAAAGCTAGCTGAGAGAAAGCAGGCAGGCAGGGAGGCAGGCAGCATGGGTGCATTTGTTTCTCTCAGCTCTTGACTGTGGATGTAATGTGACCAGCTGCCTCAAGCTCCTGCCTCGGTGACTTTCCTGAAATGATGGACTGGAACCTGGAATTGTAAGGCAAAGAAACGTTTTCCTCCCCTATGTTGCTTTTCATCAGGGTAATTATCCCTGCAACAAAAGCAAAACTAGGACATTCACACACACACACACACACACACACACCAGAATACACAATAGACTACATTGTTGCTATCTTTTAAATTTTGAGATTGGGTTTTGCTATGTAGATCAGATTGAACTCACCGTGTGTAACCCATGCTTCCCTTGAACTAATTATCCTCCTGCTTCTATTTCTTGAGTGCTGGTAGTTCAGAGTTGCATTACTTTTTTTAGTATTTGTATTTACTTTGATTAAATGATTGTGTGTGCATATGTGCACATGAGTGAAGGTGTCCTTGGAGGTTAGAGGTGTCCAATACCCCCTGGAGTCAGAGTTATAGGTCGTTGTGAGGTGTCTGATGTGGGTGTTTGGAATTGGACTTTGGCCCACAGCAGAAGCAGTAAGTACTCTTAACCATCTCTCCAGCCCTTAGATGCATTATTACTAAGTTTCATACATACTACATTTTTCTGGTACAGCAGGTAAAACCCCGGGTCTCACACATGTCAGGTTAAGTTCTCTAACACTGCTGTACCCAGGACACTATGTGTTTCATGTTTTTCAGTTGTCCTATAGTTCTTGGATTTTATTTTTTTAGTTTTTTTCAAGTACTCTTCCTTTTGATTTTCAGTTTTGACATTTTGAATAAGGTATCTTCAAGCTGGAAGATTCTTTCTTCATCTGTATCCAGTATACTAATGAACATTTCTGTCCTAGTTTCATTCTCTTGCTATGATAACTATCATGACCAAGAGCAACTTGGGAGAAGAAAGGTTTTATTTGACTTATACTTCCCAGTTAGAATCCATCACTGAGGTAAGTCAGGGCAGGAACTCAAGGCAGGAACCATGGAGAAAGCTGCTTGCTGGCTTGCTCTCTGATTCATGCTCAGCTAGTTTTCTCATACAGCCCAGACCCAATTGTCTACGCATGGTGCTGCCCACAGTGGCTTGGGCCCTCCCACACCAATCATCTATCAAGACAATCTCTCACAGATATGACCACAGGCCAATCTGATCTGGGAAATTACTTAACTCTGGTTTCCTCTTCACAGATGACTCTAGGTTGTGTTGTTTCCAATAAAAAAATTAACCAACACAGTATCAAAGACTTTCTTGTTATTACAGAGTTTTTCTCTTCTTGATTCTTTCTTAGATTTCCCATCTCTTCTTACTTTTCTCATCTGTTCTTGCACACTGTCTATTATTTTTTTATCCATTAGAGCATTTAGAGAATTAATCATAGTTATACTAAGTTTCTGCTATGATAATCTAATATCTTTGCCATATCTAAGCCTGGTTCTGATGATAAACCTGTTTCTTCAACCTGGTTTTTACCTTTTAGTATATTTTGCAAAGTTTTCTTGCTAGACATGATGGAGTGAGTAATGTGAAACTCTTTAGGTGTCTAGTTATATAGTGTTAAAGTGTGATGAGAGGAAGAGGTTTTTATACTCCTATGAGCATACTTTTCTTTACATGTATGGTCAGAGCCAGATGGATTTGCTTTGTTCCTTTTTTCCATGTTATTTAGTCTCTGATAGAAGACTGGCAGTTTAGGTACTAGTTAGTTTCACCTGAAAGTCAAATTTGTTAAGTGTAGAGTGCTCTGATGTATTTAAAAGCGATTCATACCAACTTCAGTCTGGTGGAATCATAGGGTGTTTTTTCAATATTCACTCATAATGATAATCTTAGTCAAAACTCAAAACAAATATGCGGCACCTCCTGAGGATTACAGTTCCATCGAAATTTTTTTTTAAGGCTTGTCCACACTGGGCCTTCAGCAATTCATCTCCTATAGTATAGATTTTTCTGCTTCAGTACTGGTTCCTATGGAAATTTGTGCTTGTGGGTTTCTTGTCTGGAAAGCTTTTATTATCTGCATTGGTAGATAGTCTCTCCTATTTTGGTGCCTGACACTATCTGCTTGGTGAATTGAAGAGGAGGTGGTGACTATTCAGTTTGTTCAGCTTTTTCCTTGTTAGAGTGGGATGATACCTTCCAGATTTTTACTTGCTGAACCCAGAAACGTCTACAATAGTCTTTTAATAAAAATTTTCATCTTATTGAATACATTTAAAGTGTTTGATGTGATGTTAAGGAATACATCCATAAAATGTTTACTGTTACGAGGCCTGTTAACATATTTATCTATGTTTTGGTTTTGTTATAGGAACACCTGAACTCTGTCAGGAATCCCCAACACAGTATAGTTTTATTAACTATAGTTCATATCTTGTACATCAGATTTTAGATGTGTTAATTATACATATCTGCCATGTTATAACCTTTGATCTATGTCTTGGAATTTCCTCCCTCTAAAAGAAATTGGATATGATTTTACATATCTAAAATGAGTCAAATATGTCTTTTATTATGCCGTTTTATTTCTGATGTATCAGTTTTAATACTTTCATCTTTTTGTTTGATTTCTTTCTCTCTTAAAATATGTTTATCTAAGAGTTTATTAATTTTATTTCTTTTAAAAAACAAAGTCTGATTTGTTGATTTTTTTGTTCTCTGTTTATTTCTGTCCTGGTCTTTGTTATTTCATTTCTCCTGCTAACTTTTGGTTCAGTTTGTTCTTTTTCTAATCTCCTGATTTTTTTGTAAACTTTCTATTGAACTTTTGTGTATTTCACAGAAAATCTTAATCTTAATCATATTTATACCCCTTTCACCACTGGCACCCTCCATAGCCCCCTCCACTGGAATTCATACATTCTGTTATTTGTGTTAAGGCCTATCATGTCAAGTTAGTGTCTGAAGACATCCCTCAGTGCAAATTCATCTCCTGGAGTCTAAAGTCCCTCCCTTTAAGATCAGCTCTTCCTCATTCAGCAGTAATCAGTTGCCAATAATTCTTTGACTAGGATTGGGACTTGTTGCTCATTTCCACAGTTCGGTGCTGAGATTTTATCTGCTTGAGTTTTCATACATCTTGTGCATGCTGACACCATTGCTGTAGGTTCATATGAGTAAGGGCCCAGGAACCTGTAGGACTCTATTTCCATATGGTCATAAACCTCCTCCCTGGCTCTTATAGTCTTTTTGCTCCCTCTTCCAAAATGATTCCTGAGACCTGGGTGGGTGAATCTCAATATGGGAGTCCTGTCCAAGGACCCACACTTTGCAGACTCTTATTCTCTGTGTTTAGGCTATTTGTGACCTTTCATGTTCCTGGCCCTCTGTTGCATGAGGGAGTTTCGTTGATGAGAGTTGAGTCATGCATTAGTGTTCTCTTTACCCCTTGTTCCATGTTCCATGAGCCTTAAGTACAGAGGTTGCATTGTAGATGTGCCACTTAGGCTTGGGCAATTCACAGACAATGTCTGTGTGTGACCAGTTGTGGAAATCTGTTATACTCGCTGTCTGTCTGTTGCAAAAGAAGCTTTCTTTGATGAGTGGTGACTGGCATACTTGTCTGTAAATATAAGGATCCATGTTTTGAACATAGTAAGAAACTACATTTATCTAGGGATGTGACAGCTTTGGGGTTTTCTCTAGGATCTATGATCTCTCCAGCTGTGTGTATTTGACTATGTTTACAGTACCAGACATGAGTTTCCTCCTATTGAGTGGGCTTTAAGTCCCCCAAGATAAAAGTGCCACTACTGCAACAGTGTTGTTTGCTGTGCCAGTCATTGATGTGGTTATTAGGCCTTGAAGCTGGTGTTGAACCATTGACTGATAATATCCTTTAGCAGCTTGAGTAGTGCTCTGAAAGCTATGCAAGCTAGCCTTCAAAGAGGTGGCTTCCAGGTCAGTTCCAGCTCCGTTCTTCCAAATCCTGTGTCTGAAGTATGTCCTGTCTTCAGCAATAGGGTCCTACATTCAAGTTCTGAGAGGCAATCAAGGGCTATGGCAATAGCTTGTATAATTTTGAGAATCTCTTGGACTATTCTGGCCAACAACTCAAAGGAAGGTTTCTCTTGTCTGGCACTGTTTCTTTTTATGTAGCCTTCAGTTATACACATGGACTCATGTAGTGATATTATATATGTATTTGTCAGTAGGTTTTTGGACTAATATGATTCCCTCTGGTTTTTTACACTAGCTAGGCATTATTTATCTCTGACATTGTCTAACCCTTCCACCATGGTTTCCCCATTTAAGGTGCCCCCGTTTTTTCCATTTCTCCCTTACTAATACCCTTCTCCTATGGTCCCACCTCTCTTGAGCTCCTTCTTTCCCTTTATCCCCAAAGTTCCTTGTATAACCTTCCCTCCCCCTCCTATTTTAATATCCCCATTTTGCACATTTCTCTCTTAGCAACACTTATCTCCTACTGTTTTCTCTCAGGTTCCTTTTTTCCCTTTACCTCCCTGGTTCCCTTCCATTTTCCTGGTTCCTGAGGTTACATCAGGATGTATACTGACATATAAGGATTTGTTGCTAGGAGCCACAAATGAAGAACAACATACATTGTTTGTTTTTCTGAGCCTGTGTTACTTCACCTAGCATAACAGTTTCTAGTTTCATCTACTTACCTGCAAATTTCTTGGTTTCGTCTTTCTTTACTGCTGAGTAGAACTCCATTATGAAAATGTACCACATTTTCATTATCCACTTGTCAGTTGAGGCACATTTAAGTTGCTTCCATATTTTAGCAATTGTGAAAAGAGCAGCAACAAACATGGTTGTACAAGTATCTCTGCAATAAAATGAGTCCTTTGTATAAGTATATGCCAAAAAGTGGTATAACTGGGTCAAATGGTAGGTTCAGTTTTAGTTTTTAAAGTGTTCTCCACACTGCTTTCCATAGAGGTTGCATGAGTTTGCAATCCCACCAGCAATGACTAATCTCCTGAGCTTTAAAGTTTGGCTATTTACTCAATATCTTTCTCCTTTCATAATGAAGGCATTTATTGCTCTACATCTCCCTCTTTATACTCTATCTTTTTGCATCCTATAGATTTTGATATTTTGTATCCTCATTTTCCTTGGTCTCAAGCTGTCTTGTACTTTTGTTTTGATTTCCTCTTGCTTCAGTGGTTGTTTAAATTATATTGTTTCTTTTCCATATATTTGTGAAAATTTCAGATTTCCTTATGTTAATGATTTGTAGCTTCATTTCACTGTATATGATTTCAACTGTAATTTTGTTGAGAATTTGTGATCTAATATGATTCAGTTTGGAGAATGTTCTCTATGCACTTGAGAAGAACATATATTCTGCTGTTGTTCGGTGTAATGTTTTGTATGCATCCCTTAGGTACATTTGGTTTATAGTATAGTTCAAATACACTGTTTCTTAAGTGATTTTCTGTTTGAATGTTCTCTTCATTGTTGAAAGTGATTATTGAATTCTACTTCTATGATACTGGTTTATGCCTCCATATCTGTCAACATTTGTTCTAATGTTGGATGTATAATATATATATATATATACACTTGATATATGTTCTTGATGAGTTGTTGCTTTTATCCTTACACAATTGCCTTGTCTCTTTAAAATATTTCATTTATTATTTTTATTTTGTATGTGTGAGTGTATTTGCCTGCACTTGTGCCATGAAATGCCTGTGGAGGTCAGAAGAGAGCATTAGATTCCCTGGAACTGGAGTTAGGGATGGTTGTTAGCCTCCATGTGTGTGCTAGGAATCAAACATGGGTCCTCTGCAAGAACAACCAGTGCTCTTTTCTTGCCCACTGAGTCATCTCTCCAGCTCCTTGTCTCTCTTTTTGGGGGCTTTTTATTTTTTGAGTCCGTGTCTCCTTGTAGCCTTAGCTGGCCTGTAACTTGCTATGTCAACTAGTCTGGCCTCAGTCTCACAGAGATCTTTCTGCCTCTGCCTCCCGAGTGCTGGGACTAAAGGTGTGTGCCACCACACTCAGCTCATTTGTCTCTTTTTATGTTTTGATTGTCTATTAGTTGGACAAAGTCACAGCCACTGTTGCTCTCTTTTTGTTGTCATTTACTTATATAGAATACATTTTTTATTCCTTTCTGACCAATCTATAAGTGACCAATTCTAAAGTAGACAGCATATAGTGGGAAATTATTTTCATTTATGTTCATCTTGAGATAACATTTCTGGCTAGCCTCAAAGTCCTAATCCTTCCATATCTGTCTCCTTAGTAGGTCTACATCTTTTTATTATAGAGTTTAATTCATTTATGTTTGAAATAATTGTTTATAGATGAAAGCTATTTTCATTTTTTTCTATCTTGTTTTTGTTTCTTTTATTTGATTTATGCATTACAATCTGTCCTCAAATTTGTAATCTTCCTGCCTCAACCTGACATTTAAAAAATTATTTATTCAATAACCACATACTTAGAAGAAGCATTTAATTACAACAGCATTTAATATTTAATAACAATTTCCAGAGCTAAGATGCATCTCTTTCAAAATTGGCTTTAATTTTTAGGTTTACAGTTGAATTATTACAGTTATACAATATTGTACTCAGTATAAGCCCTATAAGACATAAAATTAAATGAGGTTTTAACCTTTAAAAAAGATCTCTATTTCATTATTAAAATACACAGTTTCATACAGAAAAATTCATTTTTAATGTAATTGACATTAAGATGTTTGCACATGCGTTTCTAATCTCTATATATCTGATTATTACTAGTCACAGTCGGTTACTTTCTGAGCTCCTTTGCATCTGAGCATGGATATAAAGTCGTCAGGTATATTTCAATGGTAATGTTTTTTCACATCTACTAATTATTAAGGAGCAAATTTTTATACTTTGAAGAATTATTATTTTTTAATCCTTTTTTAATTTAATAACCACATGATTAGAAGAAGCATTTCATTACAGCTTTAACATATTCAATATCACACTCCAGAGCAAGAGTGTATCTCTTTCACAAGTTGCTGCAAATTTCTAGGTTCACGGTTGAATTAATACAGATATACAATATTGAACTCAGTATAAGCCCTGTAGGACATAAAATAGAATGAGTTTTTAATGTTTAAAAAAAATCTCCAGATCATTTTAGAATATATTGTACCTTG
>NW_008341888.1:1140029-1145421 GCF_000622305.1 Nannospalax galili | reverse complement strand
TACACCCACTTCCCAGATGGCACCCTCCTATAGCCTCCCTCCCCCTACTAGAGGCCTTATACTCTGATATCCCTGCTACTGTCTGCTGTGTTGTCGGCACCCCCAGCCATTCCCCACTACTTGCCCTTCTGGTGAATCTAGGCAGCCTATCTAGAGGTCTTTGTTTTAGGAGGGTCAGCTGTTCCTCATCGAGCAGCAATCAGTTGTCAGTATTCCTTTAGATGACATTTTTAGTAGTTATTCTTAATGTTTTTGGTTTTCTTAAGTTTTATGAGTGAGAGATATGGGTATAATTTAATTCTTCTGCATGTGCATACCCTGTTTTCCCAGCACCATTTGCTGAAGAGGTTTTTTTTTCAGTGTCTGTTTTTGGAATCTTTGTCAAAAATTACATTACATACTGTATTGCATAGGCTTGTTTCTGGGGTCCTATATTCTATTTCACTGATTTGTGTGACTGTTTTGTGTGAGTACCATGGTGTTTTCTAAAAAAAAAAATAGCTCTATAGTACAATTTGAAATCAGTTTATTATATCTCCTTCATTATTCTGTTTAAGCTTGTTTTTACTTTTCAGACTCTTTGTGTTTACATATGAATTTTAGAATTTTTTCTAGTATTGTAAAGAAAGTTATTGGAAATTTGATGGAGATTTTTTGAATTTGTGATCATTTTAGCAAAATAGTCATTTTCACATAAGTATGGGAGGTGTATTAGTTATTTGTCTCACTGCTGTGACATAATACAGGATAAAAGAACCCTGTTGAAGGGTGTATTTTGGCTTACTGTTCAGGATGTGCAGTCCATCATGGCAGGGAAGTCATGATGGCAGAAGCAGGAGTGTCTGGTCAGAATGCACCCACAGTGGGAAGTTAGAGCATGATGAATGCTATTGCTCAGTTCCTTTTTTCTTTTTATTTGCTTCAGCCCATGGAGTGGTGCTGTCCACATTTAGGGTGTGTTTTCCCATCTCAATTGACTTTAGATAATTTCTCACATACATGTCCAGATAATCTCTCACATATAAGCCCATAGACTTTTCTTCATGGTGATTTTTAAATTTTGTAAGGTTAGTAGTCAAGATTAATCATCACAGGATATGCATGGTGTTGTAAGTCTTTAATTCTTTGACTCAGGAGGCAGAGGCAGGTGGATCTCTGTGAGTTTGAGGCCAGCCTAGCCTACATGGTGAGTTTTAGGTCAGTCAGGGCTACATAGTGAGTCCCTGTCTCAAAAAAACCAAACCAAACCAAACCAAAATTTTAATCATCACAGAAAGTCTTTCTATTTTCTAGTGTCTTCTTCAATTCCTTTCTTCAGATATAAAAAAAATTTTTGAAGTCTTTTACTTCCTTTGTTAGGTTTATTTCCTAGGTATTTATTTTCTAAATTTATTGTGAGTGGGGTGTTTTTCCTGATTTCTCAGCAAGTCTATTTTTGGTATATAGAAAAGCTACTGAATTTTGTGTGTCAATTTTGTATTCTGCCATTTTGCTGAAAGTGTTTATGAGAGGTAAGAGTTTTCTGGTGGAGTCTTTTGTGTATAGGATTATATCATCTGCAGGTTGGAATGACATGACTTCTTCATTTCTTATTATAGCTAATATTTCAAGCATTATATATTGAGTAAGAGTGGAGAGGACACTTTTGTTTCATTTCTGATTTTAGAGGGGATGCTTATGCTTTGAGTTTTTCCCCATTTAGTATAATGTTGGCGATAGGTTTGTCAAGTATAGCCTTTGTTATGTCCAGGTATGTTCTTTCTTTTCCTATTTTTCCCAGAATTTTGTCAGGAAGGGATTTGGGCCCTTTCTTCAGAAGCCTTTTTTTCTGAATATTGAGAAGATTGTATGATTTCTGTCCTTGAGTACATTTATATGATATATTACATTCCTGATTTGTATATGTTGAATCATGTTTGCATCCATGGAATGAAACTGACTGATCAAGGAATATGATTTTTTTAAATGTGTTAGAGATTTTGGCATGCAAATAATTCAAAAATTTTATTTATTACTCATTGATGGTTTCATACATACATGCAATGTATTTTGGTAATTTCAAATTACGCCATTATATTCTCATCCCCCTTCCACTCTTACTGAACCTTTTCTTCCCAATAAGACTTCCTCTTATTGTCATGTCATTTGTTTGTCTGTTTTGTGACCCATTGTGTTTAATTAGATTTCCTTGCATGAGCATGGGTTGGATGGTTTTTTACTAGAGGACGGGTTACTTAAGTATGGTTACACTGCTGAAAAATATGACTCCCCTCTTCCCAATAACAGTTAACTGTTAGTAGCTCCTCAGACAGGTGTGGAGCCTCATGAAACCTTCCTCCAGGCATTATTAACTGCCTAATAGCTCCTCTCGGAGGGGTGGAGCCTCATGAGCTCTTCCTGCATCCATAATGGAATGTTGGTGGCCCAACCTTGTGCGGATTTTGTTCAGGTTGGTTTGCAAGTATTTAAAAACGTTTTGCACTAATTTTATTTAATCACATGTATGTCTATGTGCATGTGCACACACATTCTAAGGACAGCTTTCAGGAATCTCTTTCTACCATGTAGGTCCTAGGGATCAAACTCAGATTGTCAGGATTTGTGGCAACTGCCTTTACCCTCTTGTCAGTGAGCTACCTTGCTGGACTGGTTTATAAGTCATTAATTAATAGAGAATTTTTGTGTCTATGTTCATCAGACAAATTAGTTCATACTTTTCATTTTTCATTGTGTCCTCACCTTGTTTTGATATCAGGTTAACACTGTGTTCTCAGAATGAGTTGGGTAGTGCTCTTTCTTCTCATTTTATTTTATAGAACGTTTATTTAAAGTTTTGGTAGAAATTAGCAGTGAATCTCTCCAATGTTGGGTGATTTTTTAATTACTGCTTCAATTTCATTGCTTGTTGTAGGCCTCTTTGATTTGTTTAAATCCTTTTGATTTGATTTGCGTAAGTCATGTATGTCTAAAATTTTATTTATTTTTCTAGATTTTCTTTATTTTTTGCAATATAGAGTTTGTAAGTATTCTCTAATGATATTCTGGATTTTATTAGTATCTTCTGTATTGTCCAGTTTTCCTTCTATAATATCGCAATCTTGTCTCACATACGGTTGCTTTCAGGGCTTGAAATCTATCATTCCATACTTTCCTTTTTAAAGGTCTTCTGTTGAGAGGTCTGATGTTATCTTTGTGTGTTTGCCTTTCCGAGTTGACATTTTCCTCTTTCATGTTTAAAAAATATTACATGTATTTGTGTGTGTGTATGTGTGTGTGTATGTGTGTGTACACGAATTCTGTGGTACATGTGTGGAGGTCAGAGAATAACTTGTGGAGTCCATTTTCTCTTTCCACCATGAGGGTTCTGGGGATTGAACTGCATCATCAGACTTGGTGGCAGGGGTCTTCACCCACTGAGCCATCTCACTGTCCTCCTTTCTCAACTTTTAATATTGTTTCTTTGTTTTGTGCTTTTGACATATTGAATATAATGTGTCATGGAGAGGTTCTTCTCTAGTTAGTATGTAGTTGGAGTTCTAAATGCCTCTTTGCTTGGATGTCCATTTTTTAATTTTTTTAGATTTGAGAAAATTTCTTCTATAATTTCACTGAATAGATTTTTTCTATGTATTTATATCTCAGCACATTTTTTTCTACTACATGGATTCTTATGCTTGTTCTCTTCTTCATATCCCAGAATTCTGAGACTTTGCTATCATACTTATTTTTTTTATTGGTGTCTGAATCTTTTCTTGTCTTTGATTTCTTAAATTTTTCCTTTGATTGGTCTATTCTTTTGATGATACTTTGCATTGTATTTTTATTTGACTCATGGAGATTTTCACTTCGGATATTACACTAATTTTCCCCAAAGGCCAACTTCTTTGTTGAATTATTTTTCACCCATGTTGCTTTCTCATCTATATCTCTTTTCTCGATCCTAACATGATTTTTTCATTCATCTTCTTATTTGTATTCTCTTTGTAGTCCTTGATCATTTTTTAGAAGTAAAATTTTGATTTATTCATCTGGCATTGTATCTATTTTAATATGCTGGGAATTTGGTAGTTATGATCTTTTAAAGGTGTCATGTTGCCTTAATTTTCATATTTCTTGTGTTTCTGTGTTATGATTTGGCCATCTAATGTAATGGATATCTCTTATAATTTTGAGATCTTCTTAGTGAATAGCCCTCACTTGAACACTCAATACTCACTACTAGGTCAGAAGGGAGAAAAGAAAGTTCTGCAATAGCAACAATACCAAAGCAAATAAAACACATAATTTTCAATGAAAGGTTAATAAAAATCATACACATACACTTTTAATTGATGAAGCTGGCTCTGATATCATCAGCGACTAAGAAAAGTACAGAAATAATATAGAGTAAGATATGAAACTAAAAATTAGTTAAGGTTAAAAAAAGAAATAACAATGAAACGAAAAAAAAGAAATAATAATTGAATGAAATAAGGACAGGACAGGTAAAAGGAAAATGAATATTTAAATTAAAAAAGGATGAGGTAGAAGAGAAGAGTGCTAAGAAAAGGGAGTAAGAGATAGAGGGCTGGAGAGATGGCTTAGGGGTTAAGAGCATTGATTGCTCTTGCAGAAGACCCAGGTTCAGTTCCCAGCATCCACATGGCAGCTAACAATCGTCTACAACTCCAGTTCCAGGGGAATCTGATGCTCTCCTTTGACTTCAGTGGGCATTGCATGACACAGTTGCACTTGCATATGTGTAGGCAATACACTCATACACATAAAAATGATAATAAAAATATTAAAAAGAACTGATTGTAAAATAAAGAAATAATGATAAGTATAATTATATAAACCTATGTTGAAAAATCTGTGAGGTTCTTTTAAAAATACAGTAAAGATATTAGTAAGAGTGTAATAAAAAGGAAAATATAAGGAAGGTAAAAACCAAAATCAATAATAAAATATCTTCAAACATAAAACAATGAATTATAGCAACTTCTTTCAGAGTTCTCTAATATGGGAGCTTGCCGGTTGGATGAGATGGTCAGTTGAAGTTAGAGACTCTTCTGTTTTTAACTTCTAAAATGCAACACAATCTTATTAACACATTGCCACAATTATGGTAGATCTCTTGAACTCATTCTTCTTGTCTAACTGAAATTTCATACTTTTTGACCAATATTTTCCAAACAATTTCTTCCCTCCCCTGCCTCTGATGAATACCATTCTTCTCTCAATTATATGAGTTCAACAACTTTAGATTTAGGGAGATAATACAGTAGTTTTCTGTTCTTAGGTTCTTTTACTCAATATTTCTCCTTTAGTTTTATTCATGTTGTTGCAAATGATAGAATTTTTTTAAAAAAATTTCCTTTTCCTACTAGTAACATTCCATTGCATATACATT
>NW_008341888.1:1133442-1140006 GCF_000622305.1 Nannospalax galili | reverse complement strand
TTCATCTATCTGTCTATCTATCTATCTATCTATCTATCTATCTGTCTGTCTGTCTGTCTGTCTGTCTGTCTGTCTGTCTATCTGGACTAATGGACCAAGTCTCTTATTTGTGTAATGATTTCCATGGTTTATTTGTGCAGATTTTGAATTAAAATGTGCCTTATGTATTATAAACCAATCTATTCTTGCTTCCCTTTGTTTCATATTTGTGTGGAATATTCTTTTCTATTTCTTTATTTTTCAGTCTATGTATGTCCTTTCATGTGAAGCAAGTTCTTGCAGATTGCATAGAAAAACAACCTATTCAACCACTCTAAGTCTTTTGATTGGAGAACTTAATCCACTCAGATTCAACTAAACAACAACTATGTGTGTTTTCTGAATATTTTGGTCTTTTACTCTTTTGCTTTTTCATTTCTGAGTAAAAGATTTTCTATAGCTTTAGGTTTTTATTTCTTTCTAAAAAATTATTATTATTATTATTATTACTATTATTATTATTTGGTCTTTTTGAGACAGGGTCTCCCTGTAGCCCCAGCTGTCCTGGAACTCACTATGTAGACCAGGATGGCTTTGAACTCACAGAGATCCTCCTGCCTCTGCCTCCCAAGTGCTGGGATTAAAGGCGTGCACCACCATACCTGGTTAAAAAAATAATTTTTAAAAAAGTTTTTACTTGTATTTCCCATGAAGGTTAAAAAATTATAGATACAAGAGACCATTGCAAGTTGATAATAACAACTCAGAATAAAAGCTACTTGGTTACTACATTTTTCCCATCATTTTATTGTATATGCCTTAAAATTATTATAGTTATTTTTTAATAGTTCTGTGATTGAATCTTCATACTAAAGATAAGCAATTTATACACCATCATTATAGTAGTGGAGTACTTTGAATTTGACTGTGTATTTACACCACTAGTAAATTTTATACTTTCCTGTTTTCAGTGTTATTAATTAGCATTCTGTAGTTCCATCTGAAAATGTCCCTTTAGGATCTCTTGCAACGGTGATCTTATGGTGATGAATGGTCTCAGCTTTGGTTTCTATGTAAAGTTTTTGTTTCTCCTTTTATAACTGAAGGACAGATTTGCTAAGCAAAACATCCTTTTTCACATTTTATTTTTATTTTTTAATTATTTATTTAATAACCGGATGATTAGAAGAAGCGTTTCATTATAGCATTAACATATTCAATAACAATTTCCAGAGCAAGGATGCATCTCTTTCAATATTGTCTGTAACTTTTAGGTTCACCGTTGAATTAAGAAGGTTATGCAATATTGAACTCAGTATAAACCCTATATAAGACATAAAATTGAATGAGGTTTTAACCTTTAATAAAGATCTCCATTTCATGTTAAAATATACTGTTTCCTACAGAAAGACTCATTTTTAATGCTACTAACACTTAGATGTTTCCACATGCATCTCTAATCTCTATGTATCTGATTATTACTAGTCATAGTCAGTTTTCTGAGATCCACCTGAGCATGGACATAAAATCATTGGGTAGATTTCAATGGTGATGTGTTTCACCTCTATTAATTAACATGGAGGAAATTTTTATGCTTCTTCCTCAAATACAACACATTTTTTTATTTGTTGATTTTTTGTGTGTATTTCATATAGAACATCCCAAACAACCTTATTCATCTATATACCCATATCTCAAATGGCACCCTCTCATAGTCTCCATCCCCCCACTGGAGCCCAGATACTCTGTAATCCCTGTTACTGTCCACTATGTTGTTGGCGCCCCAAGACCTTCTCCAGTGCTTGTCCATCTGCTGAATCTAGTCAGCCTATCTAGAGTTCCTTGTTTTAGGAGGATCAGCTCTTCCTCATCTAGCAGCGATCAGTTGCCAATATTCCTTTAGATAAGATTGGGGTCTGTTGTTCATTTTCCCAGTTCTATGCTGGGTTGCTGTCCGAGAGTCTCTTGGGCCACCCTGGCCAACAACTCAAAGGAAGGTATCTCCTGTCTGGCATTGTTTCTTGTTCTGTAGCTTTTAGCCACACACATGGACTCTTAAATACTTATATTGATCCTTTTAATCTTTGGTTATACTTTACTTTTTGGTGTTTAAGTCCATACAGTTGGCCCAGATAAACCAATTTATTTTTACTCTTAAGGTCATTTGAGGATCTGTTCCTCGGGTGTCACATGGGCTTGAGAGGAGCCCCTATCTCCTTTCTTTTACCAGTTCCATCTATGTGAAGATAAGTCAAAGGTCCTGCTTGGCCATGGCCAGCTTTGTTCAAGTCCATGGACACTTGTTCAAGTCCATCTGGTGGGTTCTCCATGACCTCCTTGATCAAGAGGACAGGTGACTCAGCACAGTTACAGGACATTTTGAGAGATGCTCCATAGTCCCCTGGAACTTAGTTGACTTTAGAGGTCAAGGAGCAAAAACTGTCCTTTATGTCCCTCTGAACAAATTAGTATAGGTCTCAAAGTATGGCTGTTAGACATCCAAGAAGGTTAGTTCTACCAGTCTGGTACTTTCAATTACCACATGCCATGCAGAAAAAGCTAGGGGAAAGACCAAACATTCTCAGATAAAACTTTCCTAGACATGTATTATATTCCTTGAGCTAGTTGTATGTATAATTTGTCAGTAGATTGTTCATTGTTCTATTAATATGGTTTCCTCTGGTTTTTTAAAACTAGCTAGGCATTATTTATCTCTCACATTGTCTAACTCTTCTACCATGGTTTCCCCATTTAAAGTGCCCCCATTTTTCCCATTTCTTCCTTAATAATACCCTTTTCCTATGGTCCCACCTCTCTTGAGCTCCTTCTTTCCCTTTGTCCCCAAGGTTCCTTGTACAACCCTCCCTCCCCCTCCCCTTAAAGTGACCCCATTTTTATCTGCATCTCCCTTATTAATGCCTATTTCCTACTTTTTGTCTTTTTCACATTCTTTCTTTTCCTTTACCTCCCTGGTTCCTTTCCATTATCCTGGTTCCTGTAGTTATGTCTGGATACATACTCACAAGGATTTGGTGCTAGGATCCACATATGAGGGAGAACATACATCGTTTGTTATTTTTCTGAGTTTGTGTTACTTCACTTAGTATAACAGTTTCTATTTCCATCCATTTACCTGCAAATTTCATGATTTCATCTTTCTTTACTGCTGAGTAAAACTCCACTGTGTAAATGAACCACATTTTCCTTATCCACTTGTCAGTTGAGGGACACTTAGGTTGCTTCCATCCCTTAGCTATTGTGAAAAGAGCAGCAACAAACATGGATGTACAAGTGTCTCTGCAATAAGATGAGTTCTTTGGGAATTTGTGTCGCCTGAGTTCTCTCAGCATCTCTTGTGCTATCAGACAAACCATATAACATATTTCTATGTGAATTTATTGTAGTTTTATCTTGGGGGGGTGGAGAAACTTACAGGGACTAATGCCTGGCACCGCTGGCTGCCACTGTTCCAGATTGCTTCTGGACCTGCCCACAGTCTCTCTTAACTTTTGCCCACATATCTCGCCCCAGGTCGGTAAATGCCCTCTCTTGCAAAGTGGGTGAGACGCCAGGGTCATCTTTTTCTTCATGCCTGCCATCACGGGTTCCCCATGGTGCCACCATGCGTTCCTGG
This sequence comes from Nannospalax galili, assembly GCF_000622305.1. Lineage (NCBI taxonomy): Eukaryota > Metazoa > Chordata > Mammalia > Rodentia > Spalacidae > Nannospalax > Nannospalax galili. The sequence goes on along the minus strand of NW_008341888.1, from coordinate 1,136,393 downwards.
TGGCTGGTGGCTTCAGTCACAAGAGGGTGCAGAAAACCACTCTGCAGTCAATTTTCTGCAGCAGGCCCCACCCCTTGGAGGAAACACGCAGTTTGGGAGACAATATGCCAAGGAGTGGTATAACTGAGTCAAATGGTAGGTTCATTTGTAGTTTTTAAAGAGTTCTCCACACTGCTTTCCATAGGGGTAGAAGAAGTTTGCAATCCCACCAGCAGTGGATGAGCGTTCCCCTTTCCCCACATCCTCTCCAACATTTGGTATCATTTGTTCTCTTGATCTTAGCCAGTCTGACTGGGGTAAGATGAAATCTTAAAGTGGTTTTAATTTGCATTTCCCTAATTACTAATGATGTTGAACACCTTTTAAGATGCTTCTTAGCTGTCTTTATTTCTTCTTTTGAGAACTCTCTGTCTAGCTCCTTAGCCCGTCTTTTAATTGGGTTACTTCCTTTTTTGATTCTTTGTTTTTAGAGTTCATTAACCTTGGATGAGCAAGTGGGTCATGGGGCAAGGTGAGCAGCTGACCCGGCTCAGTGACAGAATATGGGGTGTGTAAGAGAGGAAGAGAAAGAATGGGTCTATTTGCTGGTTTTGCTTTCGGGGAGCAGGGATAGGAACATGATTAACTTTACATTAAATGATAATAGAGTGGATTGATCTGTGACTTATGAAAATGTGTTCTATCTTTCCTACACCTATATCTTATATGTTATTGGCAATGTTTTCTTCTAACAGTTTCAGAGTTTCAGGCTTCACATTGAGGTCTTTGATCCATTTGGAATTGACTTTTGTGCAAGGTGAAAAATAGGGGTTTAGTTTCATTCTTCTACAGGCAAAGATCCAATTTTGCCAGCACCATTTGCTGAACATGCTGTCTTTCCTCCAGTGAATGTTCTTGGCCCCTTTGTCAAAAAGCAGGTGGCTGAAATTGCATGTACTCATATTTGGGTCTTCAATTTTGTTCCATTGGTCTATGGGTCTAATTTTGTACCAGTACCATGTTGTTTTTATGACTATAGCTCTGTAATACAGTTTAAAGTCTGGTACAGTAATCTTCCCAGCATTGCTCTTAGTGCTCAGTGTTGCTTTGGCTAGCCAAGGTCTTTTGTGCTTCCACATGAATCGTAGGATTTTTTTTCAAATCTGTGAAAATATCATGGGGATTTTGATTGGCATTGCTCTGAATCTATAAATGGCTTTTGGTAGGATGGCCATTTTCACAATATTAATTCTTCCAATCCATGAGCATGGGAGGGCCTTCCATCTTCTGATGTCTTCCTCAATCTCTTTCTTTAAAGATTTAAAATTTTCATTGTAGAGGTCTTTACTGACTCTGGTCAGGTTTATTCCAAGATATTCTATTTTTTTTGCAGCTATTGTGAAAGGTTTTTTTTCCATGTACTCTTTCTCTGATTGCTTGTTATTGGTATATAGAAAGGCTACAGATTTTTTATACTAATTTTGCAACCTGCCACTTTACTGAACGTGCTAATAATTTCTAGGAGTTTTCTGGTGGAATTTTTGGCATCTCTGAGGTATAATATATCATCTGCAAAAAGGGATAATTTGATCTTTTTTCCCAATTATTACTCCTTTAATTTCCTTCTCTTTTCTTATTGCTCTAGCAAGCATTTCAAGCACCATGTTAAAAAGGAGTGGAGATAGTGAACAGCCTTGCCTGGTTCCTGATTTCAGTGGGAATGTTTCCAGTTTGTCTCCATTTAGAATGATGTTGGCAGTGGGTTTGTTGTATATGACATTAATTATGTTGAGGTATGTTCCCTCCAGTCCAATTCCCACTAGGCCTTTGAACATAAATGTGTGTTGAATTTTGTCAAAGGCCTTCTCTGCATGTATTTTGAGATAAACATGTGGTTCTTTTCTTTGAGTCCATTTATATGACTTATTACATTTATTGACTTATGTATAATGAACCATCCCTGAATCTGTGGAATAAAGCTGACTTGATCATGGTGGATGGTCTTTTTGATGTGTGTCTGTATGTGGTTTGCAAGTATCTTGTTGAGAAGTTTTGCATCTATGTTCATTAAGGATATGGGTCTATAGTTTTCTTTTTTGACTGTATCTTTACTTGGCATTTGTATTGGAGTGATGCTGGCTTCATAGAAGGAATTCGGAAGTTCTCCCTCCATTTCTATCTTTTTAAATAAATTAAGTAGTATTGGATGTAGATCTTCTTTAAGTGTCTGATAGAATTCTATTGTAAATCCATCTGGTCCTGGGATTTTTATAGCTGGGAGGTTTTGTATTACTGTTTCAATTTCCTTATGTGTTTTGTGTCTGTTTAAGCTGTTGATCTCTTCTTGGTTTAATTTTGGTGGTTCCCATGCTTTTAGATACCCGTCCATATCTTTTAGGTTTTCAAATTTAGTAGAGTATAGGTTTTTAAAGTATTTCCTTATAATGCTCTGGATCTTTTTGGTGTCTGTTGTGATGTTTCCCCATGATGAACACATCTTGTTGATTTGGAGGTGCTCATTCTGTCTTTTGGTTAACTGGGCTAGAGGTCTGTTAATCTTGTTTATCTTTTTAAAGAACCAGCTCTTGGATTCATTGATTCTTTGTATTGTTTTCTTTGTTTCTATTTCATCATTAATTTCTGCTCTGATTTTTATTTCTTCTTGTCTACTGGGTTTGGGTTTCGTTTGTTGTTGCTTTTCAAGTGTCTTGAGTTGCAATGTTAAGTCATTTATTTGTGTTCTTTCTCATTTTTTAATGTAGGCACTTAGAGATATGAGTTTCCCTCTAAGGACAGCTTTCAGCATGTCACAGAGGTTTTGTTGTATTGTATTGTTCTTTTCATTTAGTTCCAGGGATTCTTTTATTTCTTTCTTAATTTCTCATTTGCTGCATTCATCATTCAGAAGTATGTTTTTTTTTTTTTTAATTAGAAGAAGCATTTCATTACAACAGCATTAACCTATTCAAATA
>NW_008341888.1:1125951-1133162 GCF_000622305.1 Nannospalax galili | reverse complement strand
TCTTAAAGTCCTACAGTACCATTTTTTATGAAATTGGATGCACCAGAGTTTGGTGAATATATGTTCATGATTGTAATATCTTCTTGGTGAATTGTTACTTTGATCAAAATGAAGTGGCCCTCTTTATCTGTTCTGATTAGTTTTAGTTTAAAGTATATTTAGTCAGATATTAGAAGTGCAATGCCTGCTTTTTTCTTAGTACCATTCGCTTGGTATATTTTTTCCATCCTTTCACCTTAAGGTAGAGCCTGTCCTTGAAAGTGAGATGAGTTTCTTGCAGACAACAAAAAGATGGGTTTTGTTTCTTAATCCATTCAACTAGTCTGTGTCTTTTGACTGGGGAGTTCAGGCCATTGATATTTAAAGTTATTAATGAAAGATATGCATTGATTCCTATCATTTTTATTTCTGTTCACATTCTTGGTGTAGCTGTGCATTTCCATAGTTATAAGTTCATTAACTTTCTTTCCGTAACCCCTTGGGTATAGTCATTCCTTTCTTCAGCTCTTTGTATTCAAGAACTCTCTGAAGGGCTGGTTTTGTGGACATGAATTCTTTCAGCCTGTTTATGTCATGGTAGAATTTTCTTTTCCCTTCGACTATAATAGACATTTTATATGGGTAAAGTAATCTGGGTTGGCATCTGTGGTCTTTCAGAACTGGGAATACTTTGGTCCTGGCTCTTCTGGCTTTTATAGTTTGCAATGAACAGTCAGCTGTAATTCTGATTGGTTTTCCTTTATATGTTACATGTTTTTCTTTTGCAGCTTTCAGTATTCTCTCTTTGTTCTGTATGTTTAGTGTTTTTACTATGATGTGCCATGGAGAGTTTTTTTTCTGGTCCTGTCTGTTTGGTGTTCTATATGCTTCTTGTATTTGTATGGGCATGTTTTTCCTTTAATTTTGGGAAATTTTCTTTTATAATCCTGTTGAAGATCTGGTCCATACCATTATCCTGAGATTCTCCTTCCTGTATGCCTATGATTGGTAAGGTTTGTCTTTTTTTATGGCATCACACAATTCTTTAATATTCCATTCTTGTTTTTTCTTAAATTTTTCATTGTGTTTGCTTGAGCGGTCTAATTCATCCACTTTATCCTCTAGTCTTGATATTCTGTTTTCCATTTCATTCATCCTGTTGGTGAGGCTTTCTCCTGTTGCTTCTCATTGCCTTACTGAGTGTTTCACTTCCTTCTTCATTTCAGCCTGAGTATTCTTCAATATTTCTTTTTTCTGAATGTTTATCCCTATCTTCCTTCAGTTCTTTGATTTCTTTGTTTGTGTGTTCTTTAAATTCACTGAATTCTTTCATCATATTTATAATTGTTCTTTTGAGTTCCATGTCCTGTGTTATCTCTAAGGGGTTCTCATTGTATTCCTCTAGAGGCTGATGGTACTTGGTTGGGATATATTTTTTTGATTTTTCATGTTATTTTTTTCTTTTTAAAATATTTTATTTATTATTTTTATTTTTATGTGTATGAGTGCATTGCCTGCATGTAGGTAAGTGCACCCATGGCGTGCTGTGCCCGCAAGGACAGAAGAGGTCATCAGATCCCCTGGAACTGGATTTATGGACAGTTGTTAGCTGCCATTTGGGTGTTGTGATTTGAACCCAGGTCTTCTGCAACAACAACCAGTGTTCTTAACCACTGAGCCATCTCTCCAGCCCCCATGTTGTTATTTTTTCTCTGTGACTTTGACATGTGCATTTCTTTTGTAAATTCTGGTTCTTGTGTGAGACTTAATCCTTCCTTTGTTGAGTTTTGGTCTGCTTCTTTTTTGTAAACTTTATATGCCTTTGTGGTTTACTTGTTTTGTATGAAAAGCTGGCTGACCTAGGCTTCAGGTTCTCTCTTTTGACTTTATGTTGGAGTAGCCAAATTGCTTATGTCTTGCCATTCAGGAGTTCCCACAGAGGCCCAAGTCAAATGAGGTTCAGATGTTCTCAGGCTTTATTCTAAGGTCTGGATCCCTCCAGGAAAGATGCTGCCTCAGGAATTTGAGGGCCGAGCTGGCCTGTGAGCAGGGCTCAGGAAAGATGTTGGCCCCCAGGAATGCAAGGAGAGGTGGGAGCTAGAAGAAGCCTGAGGGCGCCTGGGGACTACAAGGAGGAACTGGGTTCATCTGGACACAAAGGGTCAGATTCAGTGGGGATTCTGGGTTAAGAGGTCAGTTCACGGGTCTGGGGTGTCATGACAAGAGATGGGCGAGTGCCCCTGCTAGGAGGAGAGATGGTTTGGGGGAGCTGGGAGGTTGGTTGACTTGGACTTGGGGAGTCAAGGCACAGTGAGCACAGCAGCCAAACTTACCCAGGCAAGCTGCTGGCTTCAGGAAGCTGTGGGGTTGGGCCTCCCAGAGATGCAAAGGGAGGTGGGAACTAGAGGGAGGAATTGATTTGGTCTGGATGCAAAGGATCAGGAAACAGTGGAGAGTTTGGGTCAAGATGTCAATCCAGAGGTCTCAGCAAAACATTCTTGATTAGAAGATTTTTCCTTTAATACTTTGAATATATCATTTTGCTCTTTTTTGGTCAGTAGGAGAACTACTGAAAATTACTCTTGTAGTCTTGTTGGAGCATAAATATGTTACTTAATTTTCTCTTTCTGCTTTCCTCTTTTGATCATGTCTCATAAATTCTGTAAGCTTTCTTTAGCCTTACTCATTCTTTTTTCTCCTGTATTTATTTTTAAATATTTTATTTTCAAACTCTGATTCTTTCCTCTGCTTGAACAGTTCTGCTGTTGATGCTCTTACATTTTAAAATTCAGTTCATTGAATTAATTTTTTTTTTTGTTTTTTTGAGACAGAGTCTCCCTGCAGCCCCAGCTGCCCTGGAACTCACTATGTAGACCAGGCAGGCCTTGAAATCACAGAGATCCACCTGTCTCTGCCTCCCAAGTGCTGGGACTACAGGTGTGCACCACCAGCATTAAATATTTTTATTGATTCAAGAATTTCATATAATGTATTTTGATCATATTCAGACCCAGTAGTCCTCCCATCTCCACATCCATGTTACCATCCCCTGACTTCATATCTTCAATTATTTTTTGTCTTTTTAAAAAAGGTCTATTGAATCTAATCAATGTTTCTTCAAATGCTCTTGGGTGTGGGTCTATCCCTTTGAGTCTGGTCAACCTACCAGGCATGACACCAGTGAGAAAAACTCACTCCAAACATTTATCAATTGTCAGTAGATACTCAGGGTTAGGGCTTTGTGCCAACCTCCCCCATCCATGCTCAGCTCTGTTTGGCTTGAGTTTACACAGGTCATGTGCATGCTGTAGTAAGTGTAACAGGTTCATATGTGCAACTATCCTGTGGTGTCCAGACAATGGTTTCCCTGTATGCATCTATTATCTCTGGCTCTTACAATCTTTCCAACCCCTCTTCTGCAATGATCCCTGATATTTGGGAGGAGAGTGTGTGCTATAGGTTTCCCATTTAGGGCTGAGAACTCCACAGCTTCTTATTCTTTGCATGCTGACCAGTTGTAGATATTTGTGTTAATGACCATCTATTGCAAATATGCCTTCTCTAGTGAGAGTTGAGACCTGCATTAATTTATGGTTATAACAATAATTCATTATGAGTCAGTTTAATACTATGTCTGTTTAGTAGAATGATAGTAATAGTGTCTCTCCTACAGCCTGTGACCTGTCTAGTTACTGGGTTTTGACCCTGATGACAGTATCAGGTATGGACTCCATCTTGTGAGGTGGGCCTTAAATCTAATTAGAAAGTGGTTAATGAACACTAAAGTCTTTTGAAAGAGTCATATGGAAACCTACTATAGGAACTTGTTTCAATATTCATATACAATATAAAAAATTTAAAAGCAGTTGACATATATCAGGGGTCCAGTGACCCTAATAGACATCACAGGCTAGCAAATGACAAGCCCAATGCCAGGAGTGGACTCCCTCTTTTGGAATTGTTGACCAGAGAGATTCCATAAATCCTCAAACAATACTGGCTATTTCCATTGCATTTGGAAACTAGCACTTGATGGTAAGATCGTATTGTTGAAGATACTATATACTTGAGTTGCAGAACAAACAAGGAGAAATCAAGCTGGTGCTGACCTCCAAGCCTCATTTCTGCTGGCTAATATTCACATTACTATAAGGTGTTATGTATGTTACTAACAGAAAAAGGTTATCATCAGTCTTCTCCAGCTGTGAACATTGCAAGCTACAATAACAATCGACTTGGCAAAATATGGCCACTTGTGAAATGATGGCATAAATGCTATGGCAATAAGCAACCACTTTCATTGCATTTTTCAGTCATGGAATTTCTGCTTGATTAAAAAAATTTGTTTTCAATCTCTGAAATATCTCATTTTATTCATTATTATTTTCCATACTTTATTGATTTGTTTCTTTAAATTCACTGAGTCTCCTTAAAACAATTATTTTAAATTTATTGTCACATAGTTTCTACATCTCTATTTCTTTGGAGTCATCATTAATGTGTTCTTTCTGTAGCTCCTTTATTCTTTTTGTAGTTACTTTTGCCTTATGTTATGATCTGCGTGTCTGAAGAACTGTGAACTCATTACAATCTTTACAATATGGGAAGGCCCTTCAAAACTCAGTCCATTGAGAGATTCTAGTCAAGGCGTATGTCACGGTATAAGGGTGGGCTTGCTGCTGTGTAACATTTTAGGCAGACTGCCCTAGTTTGTAGGTAGGAAAACTGGATGCCTAAATTCTAAGGGTAATGCCTGGATTCACTAGAGTACACCTGATTATTGGGTTTGTGGGGATGGCTACGTAGCTTGGGGCCTCAAAGATGGACCTGGAGCCTGTATTTGTGGGTAAATATTGAGTTCATAAAGATTGATCTGCTGCTTCCCTGGGCCTGCACGACCTGCAGGCCTCTCTTTGACCTGTGGGCGCAGCCCTCTCTCTCCCGGTAAGTGGATCACACCCTCTGCACCTTGACTCCCCCAGGCTCATTCACCCTCCCATCTCTGCCTCTGGCCTCCCCTCCTAGCCTGGGTCCTGTCTTGTTCCTTGTCTTGGCACCCCAGATACCTGGAGAACCACCAGTCTGCCTGATCCTTTGCATCCAGACCAACTCAGTTTCTTCTCTGGTCCCTAGGGACACTCTGGCCCGGGCCCACCCTCACTTCCCTCTGCTTCCCTGGGTCTGCACAACCCGCCAGCCTCTTTCCTGGGTGCGGGGGCTGACCTTTCCTCTTCCTAATCCTTTGCATCCAGACCAACCCAGCACCTCAATGCAGTCCCCAGGGGCCCTTGGGGCCACTTCCTGACCCCATCTTCCTTTGCATCTCTGGGTGACACGGCCACCAGCTGCCCTAGACCAAATCTTTCTTGGGCTGGGCTTCCAGGCCACTCCAACCCCCAAATCCCTGAGGCCAAAATCTTTCTGGAGGGATCCAGACCTTAGGAGAAAGCCTGAGAGCATCTGATCCTCATCTGACTTGGGCCTCTGTGGGAACTCCTGAAGACAAAAGCAATTGGGCCACTCCAATATAAAATCAAAAGAGAGAACTGGAAGCTTAAAGGAATCAACTTTTCATGCCCAAAAGGTAAACCACAAAGACACATAAAGTTCACAAATAGAAGCAGACCTAAACTTGAAGGCTTCAGTCTCACACAAGAATCAGAAACTACAAAAGAAATTCACATATCAAATATACAGAGAAAAAATAATAACATGAAAAAACCAAAATAATATATCCCCACCAAATGCCAGTCCTCTAGAGGAGTACAATGAGAACCTCCTAGAGATAATGCAGGACATGGAACTCAAAAGAACAATTATAAACAGGATAAAAGAATTCAGTGGATTTTAAGAACACACAAAAAGAAATCAAAGAACTGAAGGAAGATAGGAATAAACTTCTGAATGAATTCAGAAAAAAGTTAGAAATATTGAAGAATACTCAGGCTGAAATAAAGTAAGTGAAACACTCATTAAGCCAGTTAGAAATGACAGGAGAAAGCCTGACCAATGGGAAGAATGAAATGGAAAGCAGAATATCAAGACTAGAAGATAAAGTGGATGAATTAGACCACTCAAGCAAAGATTATGAAAAATTTAAGAAAACACAAGAATGGAATGTGCAGGAATTCTGTGACACCATAAAAAGACTAAACTTATGAATCATAGGCATACAGAACGGAGAAGAATCTCAGGATAATGGCATGGACCAGATCTTCAACAGGACTGTGGAAGAAAATTTCCCAAACTTAAAGAAAGACATGCCCATACAAATACAATAAGCATGTAGAACACCAAACAGAAAAGAAACAGAGACCAGAAAAGAAACTCTCCATTGCACTTCATAGTAAAAACACTAAACGTACAAAAGCTGCAAAAGAGAAACAACAAGTCACATACAAAGGAAAACCCATTAGGATTACAGCTGACTTTTCAGTGCAAACTATGAAAACCAGAAGAGCCTGGACTAAAGCATTCCCAGTTTTAAATGACCACAGATGCCAACCCAGATTGTTAGACCCAGCCAAAATGTCTATTATAGTTGAAAGGGAAAGAAAAGTCTTCCATGACATAAATAGGCTGAAGGAATTCATGTCCACAAAACCAGCCCCTCAGAGAGTTCTGGAAGCAATACAAAGAGCTGAAGAAAAGAATGACTATACCCAAGGTGTTGTGGAAAGAAATTCAATCAAAGTATAACTGTGGAAAAAATACAGTTATATCACAAATGTAAATAGAAATAAAAATGACAGGATTCAATACTCATCTTTCATTAATAACTTTAACTATTAACGGACTGAATTCCCCAGTCAAAAGACACAGATGAGGTGAATGTATTAAGAAACAAAACCCACCTTTTTGTTGTTTGCAAGAAATCCATTTCACTTTCAAGGACAGACACTATCTCAAAGTGAAAGGATGGAAAAAAAATATACCAATCAAATGGTACTAAGAAAAAAGCAGGTGTAGCAATTCTAAAATCTGACAAAATAGACTTTAAACTAAAACTAATCAGAAGAGATAAAGAGGACCACTTCATTCTGATCAAAGCAACAATAAATCAAGAAAATATTACAATCATGAACATATATTCACCAAACTCTGGTGCACCCAACTTCATATAAACAATACTATAGGACTTTAAGACCCAGATTAATCCCAACGCCTTAATAGTAGGGGACTTCAATACCCCACTGTCTCCATTAGATAGGTCAACAGGGCAGAGAGTTAAC
>NW_008341888.1:1124956-1125794 GCF_000622305.1 Nannospalax galili | reverse complement strand
GAGTTAATAGAGAGACATGTGAATTAAACAATATCATACATCAAATAGACTTAACAGACATCTACCGAGTATTCCACCCAAGCACCAAAGGACATACTTTCTACTCAGCACCCCATGGAACCTTCTCCAAAATCAACCATATACTGGGGCACAAAACAAACCTCAACAAATACAAAAAGATTGAAATAATTCCATGCATTATACCAGACCACAATGCAATAAAGCTTAAACAAGCCCTAATCACCACATGAACACATGGAGGTTAAACAACACACTCCTGAATGATGAATGGGTTAAAAGAGAAATTAAGAAAGAAATAAAAGTATTCCTGGAACTAAATGAAAAGGGCAATACAACACAACAAAACCTCTGGGACACGCTGAAAGTGGGCCTCAGAGGGAACTTTATAGCTCTAAGTGCCTACATCAAAAAATCGGAAAGAACACAAATAAATGACTTAACACTGCAACTCAACACACTTGAAAAGCAACAGCAAACAAAACCCAAACCCAGCAGACAAGAAGAAATAACAAAAATCAGAGCAGAAATTAATGAAATTAAACAAAGAAAACAATGTGAAGAATCAAGAAATCCAATAGCTGGTTCTTTGACCCCCACAGACCTCTAGCCCAGTTAACCAAAAGAAAGAAAGAGCACCTCCAAATCAACAAAATCAGAGATGAAAGGGGAAACATCAAAACAGACACCAAAAAGGTCCAGAACATTATAAGGAAGTACTTTAAAAACCTATACTCTACTAAATTTGAAAACCTAAATATATGGAGGGAATCTTTTAAAATCATGGTGATGACCAAAGTTAAACCAAAGATTAACAGTT
>NW_008341888.1:1116377-1124047 GCF_000622305.1 Nannospalax galili | reverse complement strand
GAGATTGAGGAAGACATCAGAAGATGGAAGGGCATCCCATGCTCATGGATTGGAAGAATTAATATTGTGAAAATGACCATCCTACCAGAAGCCATTTATAGATTCAATGCAATGCCAATCAAAATCCCCATAATATTTTTCACAGAATTGGAAAAAAAACATCCTAAGATTCATATGGAAGCACATAAGACCTCAGCCAAAACATCCCTGAGCACTAAGAGCAATGCCAGGAGGATTGCTATACCAGATTTTAAGCTGTATTACAGAGCTATAGTCATAAAAACAAGATGGTACTGGCACAAAAATAGACCCATAGATCAATGGAACAAAATTGAAGACCTAAATATGAGTAAATACAATTTCAGCCACCTGATATTTGACAAAGGGGCCAAGAATATTCACTGGAGGAAAGACAGTATGTTCAGCAAATGGTGCTGGCAAAACTGGATCTCCATCTGTAGAAGAATGAAACTAAACCCCTATCTTTCACCCTGCACAAAAGTTAATTCTAAATGGATCAAAGACCTCAATGTAAAGCCTGAAACTCTGAAACTCTTAGAAGAAAACTTTGGGAAAAACCTACAGGATGTAGGCCTAGGAAAGGATTTTCTAAACCGGACATCAACTGCTCAGGAAACAAGGTCAAGAATCAACAAATGGGACCTCATTAAACTAAAAAGCTTCTGTACATCAAAGCAGGCAACCAGGGAAGGGAACAGAAAACCCACAGAATGGGAGAAAATATTCACCAGCGACACATCCGACAGAGGATTAATATCCAGAATATATAACGAACTCAAGGAAATTTATGTCATGCTAATTAGTAGAAATGTTAAACATTACCATTGATATCTACCTGATGACTTTGTAGACATACATAGGTGCCAAAGATCCAAGTGCAACTGATTATGACTAGTAACAATCAGATACACACAGATTAGAAATGCATGCGCCAACATCTTAGTGTTAGTAGCAAAAACAGTATTTCTGCAAGGAACAATATATTCTATAACGAAATAGAGATCTTTTTTAAAGGCTAAAAAACTCATTCAATTTTATGTCTTACAGGGCTTATACTGAGTTCAATATTGTATAACTCAACTGTGAACCTAGAAACTTGCACCCACTTGTGAAAGAGATGTACTCTTGCTCTGGAGTGTGTTACTGAATATGTTAAATCTGTGGTGAAATGCTTCTTCTAATCATGTAGTTATTAAAAATTAAAAAAATAATGATTAAAAAATAATTCTTCAAAGCATAAAAAACGGCTCCTTAATACTTAGTATATGTGAAAAACATTACCATTGAAATCTACCTAATGACTTTATATCCACGCTCAGATGCCAAGCAGCTCAGAAAGTAACTGACTGTGACTAGTAATTATCAGATATATAGCGATTACAAACGCATGTGCAAACATCTTAATGTCAATTGCATTAAAAATGAATTTTTCTGTAAGAAAATAAAAAGATTGATCTGACATTGGAGTGAGAATCCAGCTCAAGTCTTCAGGTGTTGACCAGACACTGGGATGGATGGAGCTGGCACTTGGGTTCATTAAAACGGGCATAAGGCTTGAGTTCACATGGGCTGGCTAGGTACTGGGATAGGACTAATGTCTGGGTCCACTGGTATAGGCTTTAAAGCCTGAGTCCACGTGGGCTGGTCTAGAGCCTCCATCTTCAAAGGTGGTCTTTAAGCTTCAGTGTTGGTCCTAAAATCTGTGTAAAATCTAAGTCTACTAGAACAAACCTAGACTCTCGGACCACTGAAGCTCAGGGACTTGCCTAAAGCCTGGAACCTGCTTGGCATTGGGGCCAATATGGAGCCTGGGTTTTCAGGACTTGGGGCACTGACATGGTACCTGGAGCCATTGTTGCTGGCTATGGGACTGAGGTCATAGGGATCAGCCTAAAATCTGTATCTATTGCTGCTGGACTGGAGGCTGAGTATGCAAGTGCTGGCTAGGTCATAGGGCTGATCTGCATCTTGAAGCTTTAGTGGCCATCCTGTGACACTGGTATGTAAGAGTACTTCTGAAGCCTTAGTCAGTGGGAGCTCATTCCACCCTAAAATATACTATGATATACCTGATGCCTGAACTCTGGGTCTATTGGCACAAACCTTGATTCCATGTCTTCCTAATTATGGGGCAACAGGAATTAACTTGAAATATGGGGTTGATTCTGGAAAGGCCTAGAGTCCAGTGTTTGCAGGTATTTTGGGCCCGTTGTTTGGGGCTAGCCTGAAGTTTAGGATTATAGGGGATGCTTTGGCACTTAGGTAATCCAGCATCCTATAACCATATGGAACAGCTAACCTGGAGGCTAGATCTTTGGGTGCTATGTTGATGACTATGGAGCTCAACCTGGTTCTGGGCAGGTGTAAAGCCTGGGACTTTGAGAACCAATCTAGTAATGAACACTGTTTTAAGCTTACTGTTGCAAAGGCTGGCCTAGAGTATGGTTTTGGGGAATTGACCTGATACTGCCATGCACATGAAATTCAGGGCCACCAAGATCTGCTTGATTGTAGTAATTACCTGGAATCTGAGGTTACTGAGGTCAGCTTCATCACATTGGGACACTGAAGATTCTAAAAGGCCAAATGACTGAACTTTGTGATTATGAAGAGTTATAGTGTTGTAGATGAGAACCAAATTTTCTTGAGTTTTTTTATTAGTCCATTTGAGGTGAGAGCTGTGTTTTGTATCAATCAGTTTGGTACTCAATATAGAGCCCCAAACACAATCCACTTTCACCAGAGTGGTCACCTAGATCAATCCCAGGTATCAGCATGGCCCATTGTACCCAGTTACCCAATTATGCCTCCTGGGGCAGATGTTGATGAATTCCTTCTGGGACTCTGACTCCCTTGGTTTGGGCTCTGACTCCACTGGTATATTCTGAACTGGTTATCTGGATCCTATTTTGTTTGAATCCTTTTTGGTTTCAGAGCATTTGGTTTAGGCATTCAATTTGTTTTAGGGTATTTTGTTTATTTTTGTTTTTAGAACATTCATTAACTTGTTAGCCTTCAGTCTTTGTCTTCTGCCAACAAGATCTAATTCTGCTTCTAAAAAAAATTCCTCCTGCTTATCATAACCTTGTTGCCTTTAATTTAGTAATTTTATTACATCTGCTTTCTCCAGTCTAATGGAGTGGCAATGTCAAAAGGAACACTCCAGAACATGCAAGGGTCTTATGAGAATCCACCCTTATTGTCCTAGCCATGAAAACACAGATTAGGGTTGATCACCCCAGTCTCTACTCTTCACATTCCCAGAAATGTGCAGGACAAGCCTGAGACACAGTGGAAGGAACCAACCTCAAGGTGAAAGCTGAGGGAGCTACTTCCATGAGCATCACATAAATCTGATCTGGTACACAGATCACTAGTCAGCTTATGGAAGTTTTTGATTTTTAAAAATTTGTTTTTATTAAATTTTGTTGTATTTCATACAGAATACTTCAAACAATCTGAATCATCTTTATAGCCCTGTCCCCACCAGCACCCTCCCATATCTCCCTCACTGGAACCCATATACTCTGTCCTGGGTGTTAAGGCCCACTGTGTCAAGTCAGTGTCCCCAGACATTCCCCAGTGCAAGTCTATCCACTTGTGGTGTAGTCAGATCCCTCTCATGTATCTATCCAAACATATATCATTTTTTTAACAGAACATAGAATGGGGTTTATTTACAGAGGAGTGGGTGCCTCCCCATTTATGGCTGCACTGGAAAGTCCACACTCAAATATACATCCTGTGATTCCCCGACAGCCTCACAAAATGGTGAGAGAGGTGCCTCCTGGTGTTCTCGGCTTGTATATCCTTAGGCCCTCCCTCCCCCACATGCAGCTAAGGTCAACTGATTGGGTGGGAGGGGTAACTGACTCCCCCCTCGACTCCTTGATGAGCATGGGAAGGAGATATGACCATAGTTTGCTGACATAGTGGTCAGAATACACTTCCAGTTAACACTCCACCCCTTCTCTCTGGCTCTTACATTCTTTCCACCAACTTCTTCTGCAAAAGCCCCTGAGTCTTGGAGGGGGTGCGAGGTGTGGGATGATCTTCTTTCTATTGTGGCAAGGTATTGAACTTTCAGGTCTCTGAATTGTCAGTTTTCCATGGACTGTTGTTCCATTTCAGTGGGATTCCATCTACTATAAAACACAAACAGCAAGAAGCAAGGACATCTAAACAGTGGCTGCTATAATAACCTATGGGTGTAAACACAAATGCTTGAATGGTACTTTAGCAGGTGCATCACATCCATCTAACAAAACAAGTGGCTTCCCAGTGGGGCCTATATGCTCCCCTGCCAGGGGTTTGGCTTCGTCTAAAGTACCAGATGTGTGTTCCACCCCTAGGAGTGGGCATTTTATTCAATCGAAAATTTGCTGGATGTACATACACTAGACGCTCCATAATTGCACCAGCAGGAACATCTTGTTTGGTATGTTGATAGTGCAACATTGTTGAGCAGAATTATAGGGGATGATTCTCCCCAATCATCTGCATATTGCCTTTTGGCACCATGAAAGTCACCCATCCAGTAACAGGGAGATTCCAGCTTAATCCAAGCTTGATTTCTCCCTCTCCTGTGCTCACATCAAGTAGCGTCTTCAGCAATAGTGGAAGTGTCTTCCACTTCCAGTGTACAACCGACATTATTGACAATGGCCTTCATTGTTTTGGGGACCTTCTGGCACTGGGATGTTCATTTAACAACTGTATTGCTTCTGGAAAGGCTTTCTTCCATCCTCGTAGGGTACCGTCTGTGCTTAAGGCCTTTTTATTTTTATTTTTATTTTTTTTACTGTGTATCTGGAGAATTTTTCTCTTTTATTCCCATAGTTCTTTGTATAGCCCTCCTTCCCCCCTTCCCTGTAACTACCTTCTTTTTACATATTTATCCCTTAGTAATACCTTTATCCTACTATTCTTCTCTATTGGGTTCTTCTTTCCCTTTACCTCCCGGTTTCCCTTCCACATTCTTGGTCCCTGCAGTTGCATCAGGATATGCACTAACTTATAAGGATTTGGTGCTAGGATCCACAAATTAGGGAGAACATATGTCTTTTGTTTTTCTGAGTCTGTGCTACTTCATTTTATAACAGTTTATAGATCAATCCATTTACCTTTAAATTTCATTATTTCATCTTTCTTTACTGATGAATAGAACTCCACTGTGTAAATGTACCACATTTTCGTTAACCATTTGTCAGTTGAGGGGCACTTAGGTTGCTTCCATCTCTTAGCTATTGTGAAAAGAACAACCACAAACATGGTTGTGCAAGTGTCTCTACACTAAGATGAGTCCTTTGGGTATATGCCAGGGAGTGGTATAACCAGGTCATATGGTAGGTTCATTTTTAGTTTTAAAAAATATTTTATTTATTATTTTTATTTTATGTGTATACATGTATTGCCTGCATGTAGGTAAATGCACCCGTGTCATGAATGCCTGCAGAGGACAGAAGAGGCTGTAGGATCGACTGGAACTGGAGTTATGGACAGTTGTTAGCTGTCATGTGGGTGCTGGAAATCAAACTCGGCTCTTCTGCAAGAACAACCAGTGTTCTTAAATGCTGAGACATCGCTCCAGCTCCTCATTTTTAGTTTTTTAAGAGTTCTCCATACTGCTTTCCATAGGGGTTGCACGAGTTTGCAATTGCACCAGCAGTGAGTGAGTGTTCCCCTTTCTCCACATCCTTGCCAGCATTTGGTATCATTGGTTCTCTTGATCCTAGCGAGGCTGACTGGGATAAGGTGAAACTTTAAGGTGGTTTTAATTTGCAGTTCCCTAATTACTAATGGTGTTGAACACTTTTTAAGATGCTTCTTAGCCATCTTTATTTCTTCCTTTGAGAACTCTCTGTTTAGATCTTTAGCCCATCTTTTCATTGGGTCATTTGTTTTCTTGCTTCTTTGTTTTTTGAGTTCTCTATATATTCTGGATGTTAAACCTCTGTCAGATATGTCACCGGTGAAGACTTTTTCCCACTGTGTGGGTTTTCTCTTCACTTTTTTGATTGTTTCTTTTCCTGTACAGAAGCTTTATAGTTTAATGAGGTCCCACCTGTTGATTGTTGACCTTAATTCCTGAGCAACTTCTGTCCGACTTAAAAAGTCCTCTCCCACACCTATATCTTGTAGATTAATGCCAATATTTTCTTCTAATAGTTTCAGGGTTTCCAATTTCACATTAAAGTCTTTGATCCATTTAGAGTTGACTTTTGTGCAAGGTGAAAGATAAGGATCTAGTTTCATTCTTCTACAGGTGGAGATCCAGTTTTGCCAGCACCATTTGTTGAAGATGCTGTCTTTCCTCCATTGTGTGTTCTTGGCACTTTTTTCAAATATCAGGTGGCTGAAATTTCATGTACTTGGGTTTGGGTCTTCAATGATGTTCCATTGATCTACGTGTCTATTTTTGCACCAGTACCATGCTGTTTTTATGACTATAGCTCTGCAGTATAGTTTAAAATCTGATATAGTAATCCCTCCAGTGTTACTCTTTGTGCTCAGGGTTGCTTTGGCTATCTGGGGTCTTAAATATTTCCATACAAATTTAAGGATTTTTTTTCTACTTCTGTGAAGTATGCCATGGAGATTTTGATTGGGATTGCATTGAATGTATATATTGCTTTGGGTAGGATGATCATTTTGACAAAATTAATTCTTCCAATCCACTAGCATGGGAGGTCCTTCCATCACCTGGTGTCTTCCTCAGTCTCTTTCTTTAAAGATTTAAAATTTTCATTGTAGAGATCTTTGATGTCTTTGATCAAGTTTATTCTAAGATATTTTATTTTTTTGTAGCTATTGTGAAGGGAAGGGTTTCCTTGTACTCTTTCTCCAGTTGTTAGTCATGCAATACCCATGGAAGTCAGAAAGGAGCATCAGATTCTTCTGGAACTGGAGTTATGGATGGTTGTTAGCTGCATTGTGGGTGCTGGGAATTAAACCCATGTTGTCTGCAAGAGCAGCCAGTGCTCTTAACTGCTGAGCCCCAGAACTTTAAAAAAAATTATTAATTTAATAACCACATAATTAGAAGAAGCATTTCACTACAATAGCATTGACATATTCAATAACAATTTCCAGAGCTAAGATGCATCTCTTTCAAAACTGGCTGTAAATTTTTAGGCTTACAGTGAATTAATACAGTTATACAATATTATACTCAGTATAAGCCCTATAAGACATAAAATTGAATGAGGTTTTAACCTTTACAAAAGATCTCCATTTCATTATTAAAATACACAGTTTCATACAGAAAAATTCATTTTTAATGCAATTAACACTAAGATGTTTGCATATGCGTTTCTAATCTCTATATATCTGATTATTAATAGTCACAGTCGGTTACTTTCTGAGCTCCTTGGCATCTGAGCATGGATATAAAGTCATCAGGTAGATTTCAGTGGTAATGTTTTTCACATCTACTAATTATTAAGGAGCAAATTTTTATGCTTTGAAGAATTATTATTTATGTATTTATTTTTCAGTTCCCTTTTATTTTAATTATTTATTTAATAACCACACACTTAGAAGAAGCCTTTCATTACAACAGATTTCACATATTCAGTAACACACTCCAGAGCAAGAGTACATCTTTTTCACAAGTGGGTGCAAGTTTAAAGGTTCACAGTTGAATTAAT
>NW_008341888.1:1090825-1116153 GCF_000622305.1 Nannospalax galili | reverse complement strand
CTGGATCTTCTGCAAGAACAACCAGTGTTCTTAACCGCTGAGTCATCTCTCCAGTTTAAAATTTAAAATTTTAAATAACTACATGATTAGAAGAAGCATTTCACTACAGCTTTAACATATTCAGTAACACACTCCAGAGCAAGAGTACATCTCTTTCACAAGTGGGTGCAAGTTTCTAGGTTGAATTAATACAGTTATACAATATTGAACTCAGTATAAGCCCCATAAGACATTAAATTGAATGAATTTTTAACCTTTAAAAAAGATTTCCATTTCATTTTAAGATATGCTGTTTCCTACATTTCTAATGCTACTAACACTTAGTTGTTTGCACATGTGTCTTTAATCTCTATGTATCTGATGATTACTAGTCACAGTCGGTTACACTCAGATCCTCAGTACCTGAGTATAGATAGAAAGTCATCAGGTAGATTTCACTGGTAATGTTAATTACCTTTACTATTTAACATGAAGTAAATTTTCATGCTTCCTCCTCAAATATATGTCTTTTTAAAAAAATTGTTGATTTTTTTGTGTATATCATATAGAACATCCCACACAATCTTATTCATCTATATACCCACTTCCCAAATTGCACCCTCCCAAACCCCCCCTCCCCCACACAGGAGCCCATATACTTTGTCATCTCTGTTACTGTGCACTGTGTTGTCGACACCCCCAGCCATTCTCCAGTGCTTGTCTGTCTGCTGAATCTAGTCAGCCTATCTAGAGATCCTTGTTTTAGGAAGAACAGCTGTTCGTCATCTAGCAGCAATCAGTTGTCAATATTCCTTTAGATAAGACTGGGGTCTGCTGTTCATTTTCCCAGTTCTATGTTGGGTTACTACTGTCTGGGAGTCTCTTGTGCCACCCTGTCCAGTAACTCAAAGGAGGGTATATCCTGTCTGGCATTGTTTCTTGTTACATAGCCTTTAGGTGTACATATGGACTGTTAAAAATTATATTGACCCCATTAATCTTTGGTTGTACTTTCCTTTTAGGTGTTTAAGACCCTAGACTTGGCCCAGATAAAACAATTTACTTTTACTCTTTAGGTCATTTGAGGATCTGTTCCTCAGGGCTAACACAGGCTTGGGAGGAGCCCCTGGCTCATTTCTTTTAACAGTTCCATCTATGTGAAGATGAGTCAAAGGTCCTACTTGACCATGGCTGGCTTCACTTGGGAGCATGGAGGAAATGTTTCCTTTGTGTTGACCCTCCTCTTTGTACACTGGACACTGGATCTGGTCCATCTGTTGGGGTCTCCATGGTCTCCTTGCTCAAGAGGATAGGTGACTCATCACAGTTAGAGGACATTTTGAGAGATGCTCATAGTCCCCTGGAACTTAGTTGACCTAGGAGAGCCCCAGAAGTTTTAAAAATCTAAAGAAGGATTATAAAGTTAGTGGTTTAAAAAATTTAGTGAGTTTAGAAAATACATCTAAGTTTAAAAGGGATTTTAGAAAAGGAATATGAAATTAATAAGAAAACTCTAAGATGAATTCTGAGGACTCTAACTTTTCTGGATCCTTTATTCTCATCTGTCCTGTGACTTTGCCTCTTTCTCATTTATCTCCAAAAGGACAAAATTCTTTATAAAAAAAAGTTATTATGGCGTGTTTTAGGACAGAACCTGGAGGGAGACGAGATCCATATCATATTAAGAAATTCCATTTGTGGGCTGGAGAGATGGCTCAGTGGGTAAGAACACTGTTCTTGCAGAAGACCTGGGTTCTATTCCCAGCACCCACAATGCAGCTAGCAACTGTCAGTAACTCCAGTTCCAGGGGATCCAACAGCCTCTTCTGACCTCCGCAGGCATTGCACGACACGGATGCACTTACATACCCGCAGGCATAACACACATACGCATAAAATAAAAATAATAAATTAAAAATAGTTTTAAAAAGAAATTCCATTTGTAAAGGCATCTGCTTCTCTGCATATTAGTTCTTAAACAGGGAAGAATAGTATCAGATCTACATGATAAGCTTCTTTTTTCTTTCAGTGGGAATTTTTAAATATCAAAGATAAAGAGATGTAAATTTTCTGCTTTTTTATGCTAAGAAGTGCAAGCTGATTTAATCTTATTGTATTATTTTTATGTTCATACTACTTTTTATGTAATTGTTTTTTTTTAATGTGTAATTTTGTGTCTAAGACAGCATGAGACAAAACTCAATCTGTCTCTAAAATTCCTAAAAATAAAAAAGTAGCAGGATCTGCCACTAATTCATTTTCATGTTTTGCCTTTAATCCCAGCAAAAGCAGGTGGATCTCTGTAAGATGGAAGCCAGCTTGGTCTAGGTAGTGAGTTCCAGGACAGCTGAGGGTACAGAGAGACTCTGTCTTAAAAAGAAAAACACCAAATAACGAAACAAAACAAAAAACAACAAAAACTTAACTGTGAACTAAACTTACTATATTGATATGCTCAATTAAAAATATTTTTACTGATTCCTTGAGGATTTCATACAGTCTATTTTTACTGTATTCAAAACCCTTCCTCCATCTCCCCACTCCTACCACCTTCCCTCCTCACTTCACATGCTCTGCTTCTCTTTTAAAGGCCAATCGAGTCTAATTTGTGATCCCCAAATGCTCTTGAGTGTGGGCTCATTCTTTGGAGCCTGGTCAACCTACTCAGCATCACACCCTTATAGAAAACCAACTCTCTTCCAGCAGCTATCAATTGCCAATAGCTCTTCAGTTAGGCCCGAGGCTTCCTTCCCTCCCCCATGGAATGCCCAATTTAAGATATCTGTCTATAAATATGGGTATATATGTGAGTATAAATATTTTAGGATTATTTTTAACTGTTACCACCTCTTTAAAAAACAGTGGATTCAAAGTCCTTATCTCAGCCAAACCCAGATAAAATACAATTCTAAAAAATTCAGGAGTGAAGAAAAAGGGGTCATTTAAAAACCTGCTTATTTGGGGGGTTGGAGAGATGGCTCTGTGGTTGAGTACTGATTGCTCTTGCAGAGAACTGGGTCTCAGCTTCCAGCACCCATATAGTGGCTCACCACCATCCTAAACTCCAGTTCTAGGGGATCCAGTGCCCTCTCCTGTTCTCTGAGTGCATTGCATGTACTGGTATCCTTACATACACGCAAGTCAAACACTCATACACATTAAAAAAAAATTTTAAAAAGCCCTGCGTATTTTGCTTAAAGGCTTACAATGGTATCTTAAGATTTACAAATGATCCTAATGTAGTTCATTATATCATAAATATAAGTTCTCTTTTATAGTGTATTTGGGATAATAATTTATGTCTGCTTTTAACTTCAAAGAGGTATGGAATAATTTAGATACTCATTAAATTACTAACATCCCTTACTACAAAACAGGGCACCCAAAAATAAAGGAAATAAAATACTGTGGAGGCAGAAATGCCAAACTTTAATGCTGCTTTTGGTTGTGTTGTGGGCCCAAATGAGATAATTTTTTTTTTTTAGTATAGACAGCTTCCCAGTGCCTATGATAAAATAGATTTCAATTTTTAAGAGTTAACTTAAACTTGATAAGAGACCACAAACATATTTCTGTTTTCCCATATTTATAACCGTTAGATATTTAAGATACAGCGTCCATGTTTTCAGTGTTTCAGATAGAGCTTCTTAGATTTTCATTTGGAATACAGTTGCTAAGAAAAAATTGTTTTCTAAATTTTGTTAAAAATTAAAGAAATATAAAAAGTTATAAAATGTGTTTTGTGAGGAAGGTTAAAGGTAAAAAGAAATGCTTTTTTAGATGAGAAAGGATTTTAGATTGCATGTTAGTTGTCCAAAGGTAAAGGCTTATCCCAAAGTGGAAATGATAAGGAGCAAACTAAAAGACTAAAGTATGTCATGAAATATGTTGTGAAAGGTAAAACTTTAATGAAAAAACAGACGTGGGGATGACTAAGTTGGCTATATTAAAGGTCATTAAAATTTCCAAGGTCAAAATTCAAAATGCTGATGTAGAACTGGTCCTTATTTAAAAATGTTCTTTTAAAAATCTGCTCTTAGTAACAGTTACAGAAAAACTGGCTTAGAGAACATAGATGTTATGTTTTATTCTTTTACCGAATGACTCATTTAAAACCTGGTTAGATTTTTTTTCCAAATGTTAAGTTTATATGTTTTCCTATAGTACTAAAGCCAGATAGCTACTGCCTCAGTGGTAGGAAAACTTCTATTAGAAATGATTATTTTTTCTTGGGGCATTTCTGCTAAATTATATAGTAATTGTGTAACTTATTTTAGTGAGCACATATTTAAATTTATTTGTAAAATTTGGCATATTCTACAGAATTTCCATTGTGCTTATGATCTTTAGTCCTCTGGATTGATGGTTAAATGAACATTATGGCAGCAATTGCCAAAACTAGTTTTAAAAACTAGCTAAAATGTTAGGCTGCCTTTGCCAGACACTACCATGAATCCTTCCAAATTTATAATCTACATTTGCTACATCGTTATCTCCCTATAAAATGGGTTCTGGGTGGCCTACATAAAAATGAATAAATAACTGTATGAGTCATCTCTATTAAAGGGACTTTTAAAATGGTAACTAAAAATTCAGAACTAGTTACAGCTCCTTACAGCGAGCTCCCAGGAGATGAAAAATAAATGAATGAGAACTAAAACCAGGTGATTTAGTTAACTGGAAAATAGAGCGACATCAAAGGCTTCTTTCTGCATGGAGGGAAAGGACCCTATCAGGTCCTTTCAACCACCTCCTATGTTGCCAAGCCTCAGGAGATAATCTCCTGGATTGAGAGTTTTCATCTCAAACTTGTAACAACTCCTTTTGAGAACACATCCACGTGTATTTCAGATAAACTGGGTGATATTCATCTTCAACTTATTGACAGATGAACACACCAACTGATTGAACTTAACCCTATCCAACAACAGTTGTACTAATCCTCAAATTTTTGTTTCTACTTTCCTTTTATAATTAGATATTTAAAAACTGAGATATTTGAAATGTATCGTTGGTATATTTTTCTAAGGGATAGAACTAATGCTGATTTTAGTTTTAATAAAATTACAAACTAGATTATATCCTCTCATTAATAATATTATGATTTTTTCTTATTCATACCTCCTATTTTACTTGAACCAAGTCTTCATGTTTTAAAAGATTCAAGCTTTTCATTACTCTGTAAAAAAGTTTACTCACTATTCAGTATAATTTGGATGAAAATTCTGTTTTTAAATGGACAAAGATTTATTTTAAATATTCCAAACAGAATTTCATTTTGAGGGTACCTTTGTTTTAAAGCCCCAAACAACCAAACTTCTTCCTTCAAAGAAAAAGGAAAAATAGTAATTAGTCCAAACAATTAGGTTACTATGTTGTTGTTAATATAAAAATTTTAAGTTGCAACAAATTGAAGGCTCTGAAAATCCCTGTGGCATTCTCATACTTCTGCCTATAATTAGAGTAACTTCAGCTCTTTTGAATCTTATTAGGGCTATCCAAAGACTCCGAGTTGATTCTTTTATGCAAATTGTACACAATCAATCACTCTCCGATGACAATGTTTGTGGCGTTTTATACTGTAAGAGTCCATGCTCATGACTACATTAATCTTTATGGTGTCGCCAAATAGTTGGGATTATCTATCATCTATCATCATCTGTCTATTTAGTACCATTGTGTCCACAGTCTACCAAGTACCTATGTACGTACCTTTTCTTTCTTTCTATCTAACTATCTATCCATCCATTAATCCATCCATCCATCATCCATCCATCTATCTATCTATCTATCTATCTATCTATCAATCAAATCTATATCTATACACACAAACAATATTCCTGTTTTGTCCCTTGAAAGCCATTCACTGCTTACTCCTGTGTCTGACCTAACATTCTTGTGACTATCAAAATCTTTAAAATCTTTTAGCTTCCACCAATTCAAAAGCTAAGAATGCAATCAGACAGCATCTGAAAGTTATAGCTGAGCTTTCTCTGCTTTTCTCTAACCCACCTACCTGAGGACCCCATCAATGTATTTGCCTTGATTGATGATTTTCTTTGTTCTATAATTAATAAAATTCCATATAACTACTTTCACTGTGGAACATGGTATTTAGAGTTAGTCTAAATGTGTATTCCTGGGTCATGGCTGCTCATAGTTGGCTGCACAGTACACTCCTTTTCCCTTTGAGGTGAGGGCCTGTGTTTTTGTCTCAACCAGACCCCCCAGAAAACAAAAGAGATAGCAGTACTCTCAGCTGTGGAACTCTAGAAGAAAGTCCATCACATCACCTGCTTTTTCCTTCATGGCTTCTGTATGGACTTATGAGCATCCATCTTAGCTTACCTAATGACTGCTACAAGAGGGACAGAAAGATGCTTTTCCCCAGTAGGCTACTTTTTAAAAATGGAAGGGTTTGTTATATTTTTAAAAGGTATAATTTCAGGCCAGGCGTGGTGGCACACGCCTTTAATTCCAGCACTCAAGAGGCAGAGGCAGGCAGATCTCTGTGAGTTCAAGGCCAGCCTGGTCTACATAGTAAGTTCCAGGACAGCTGAGGCTACAGGGAGAACCCATCTCAAAAAGACCAAAAAAAAAGTATAATTTCAGGGGGCTGGAGAGATGGACCAGTAAGAGTGTATATTGCTATTGCAGGACTTGAGTTATGTTCCCAGCATCCATGTCGGTGATTAGCTTACAACCACCTGTAAATCCAGCTTCAGGGAACCTGACACCTTCTTTGAACTCTGTAGATACCTGCACTCGCAAGTGCATAGACCCATACATATACACATAATTGAAAAATAAGACATTCTTTTTTAAATAGTATAGTTTCAGGAGAACAGGATGCCTAAATATGACAAGTTAGTACTCAAGGAGGAAAATAACACCTAATACCTAACACCTTCTCAATTGGCAACAATAATTCAAAGAAACCAAATGTGGTGGTCTGAATGAGAAATGTCCCCCATACACTCAAGTATTTGAATACTTGGTCAGTTGGTGGTGATGTTTGGGGAAGGTCATGTAATCATTAGGAAGTAGTACAGCCTTGCTGGAGAAAGCATGTCACTGGGGATGGGCTTTGGGTGATCATAGCTGCTTCTAACTTCCAGTCTCTCTCTGTTTCTTGTGTATTCTTGAAGACATGAGCTCTCAGCTTCTTGCTCCAGCTGCCTCCTGACATGTATGTGGAAGGAGAAGGAAGAGGAGGATCTCAAACAGCTCAAAGAATTATAAAACTCATGAGGCCACTGATCCTAACATATTTAAAATATGCATATTGCCCCATATTGCAAATCTTGGTAAAACAAGCCGTTGTCTGATTGCTGAACAGCTTTCAACAATGTAACCACCATTTTCCACTCAGAAGATCCTCTTCTGCAGCAGCTATATGGGGTCAAAATCTGAGGTGTATGTCTTTTAAAACATGTATCACAGAATTCCACCCCCCCAACATTAATGAAAAAAACAACCATGTTGACTGGCATTTATGTGTAGCCTACATCAGTATTTACCAGCCTTCTCCGTAAAGAACATCAGTGCTCCAGAGTTTGCAACAAAAGCCGTCTTTCACTTTACTGGAAAGAGTTCAGGAATTGTTTCCAGAACACGAACAGGTATCCTGACAAATTCACAAATACAGATTAGGCTTAGGCTTTCAGGGCACTGAAATGCCGTAGAATTAGAAACTATTATCAAGGATTAGTGTCTGTTCAGTTATATACTCTCTTTTTCCTCCAAGGGACCATTAAGGAGCATCTGCCTACCGCAATAACTCATAGGGCTCATTTGGTCAATGACTTTATCTGTAGAGATCTTTTGAGTGCTATGTTGGGATTCTTCTTTTTTCCAATTAATGTTTTAAAAACTTGCATAAAGTGTCAGACTAATAGGGAACTTCAGTGTTTCCCTCAACGTTTTAAAAATAAATCAGGCTGGGATGGGACAGGAAATGGACAAATCTTTTCAGAGCTGTCTGTATGAATTATCATCAGTCCCTCTTATCTTGGGGAATAATCATTGCAACTTGGTCAATCTTATTAAGGATTATATGACAAATTCATATGCAAATGCTATTTTTCAATTAACTAGACCTAAGAAGAATGGAGTTTGTCCGTGTTCACAATTGGCCTAAATACTTGGTGTTATGAAGTCCCGGCCACAGTAAATTATGAGCGAAGCTGTTTCCCTTAACCATAAACAAAAACAGAATAAAACGTTTCAATGGAAAAAATTAAGAGGTTTTGTTTTGTCTTATAATTACTCAAGAGCTTTAAGCTATTATCTGAGACCTAACCCTGTATCTGATGGCCTTTGACAAGGTGACCTTATAGCAAAGACATGGCTCCTGGTAGCCCCAGCTCACCTTGAAATTGCTAAGTAGGTTTAGTTTTTTTTAAAATTGTTATTGGTTTGTTCAGTTCTCTCTTCTGGAGTCTTTTTAAAATTTAAGTTTTATTAATTATTGTGTGTGTATGATGTATGAATTTGAGTGGGAGTGCATGTGTGCCACAGCGAATGTGAGGAGTTAAGAGGACAACATTCAGGAGTCAGTTCTCTCCCTTCACCTTGGGATCCTGGGATTGACTTCAGGTTGTCATGTCTGCACAGCAAGTGCTTTTACCCACTGAACCATCTTGCTGCTGCCCCCCTTGTTCCTTTTTTTTTTGAGACAAGAGTTGTGTGTACCTCAGGCTGGCCTTGAAATCATCATGTAGCCAGTGATGACCTTGAACACCATTCCTTACTTCCAAAGTTAATTTTGATAACTGGATTTCCTATGGCATTGAATGCTAACCCCATGCTCCAAGCCACCTGTCTTCAGCTCTGTATTCTTGTGTGTTATGGAAGCCCATATTCCTTTATCTTAGTGATTAGCTATTTTTTCTGAACAAGCTATTTTTTCTGAATATTTTTATTTATTATTTGGCAATTTCATACATATTTACAATGTATGTTGATCATATCCAATCCAAATCCCCCTCCCACTTCCCCCAGACTGTCCAGTATTTCCCTCAGTTGGGGATGAAACCTCATGAGATCCTTCCACATACATGTTAGAATGTTGAACAACTTGACTTCCCTAGCTATGAGCTTTTTACAAGGTTTACAGTACCAGGCATGGATACTCCCCCATGTAGCAGGCTTCAAATCCAACTAGAAAGTGATTGGTTACCCCTTTAACAGTCAGGGTACTATCTATTGCACCAATGGACATATCTTGCTTGGCAGGTTGGTATTGTAAGCATGTAGAGGCTGCCACTGGGTAAGACCGTTGATATCTTTTTTCCCCCAATGGTCTATATAGCACCTTTAAATAGTATGAAAGCTAGTCAGCAGGGAGGAAGTTCCCAGGTCTAGTCCAGCTTGATTTCTCTATGCCTTGGAACCAAAGTGTGTGGTGTGTTCAGCAATAAGGTCTTACCATCTTGCTCTGGGAGGCAATGAATAGCAATCGCCTGTGTTGTTTTAGGGTCCTTTGGGGCCTCCCTGACCAATAAGTCATATGGAGGTATCCCATTGAGATTTAATAACTCATGTCTTTTGGGGGAAGCAGTGTATATCCATGCAGGATAACTGTTCAAACTTAAAAAAAAATAATTAGCTTACAAAGTAGTGGGTTTCCATAAGCATTTTTCCATACATTCTTAGTTTTGGTTAGCCTCCTCCCACCCTGTTCCTCTCCCCCGTCCGTGCTTACACCTTTAACCTCCAGTATTCCCACCCTATACTTTCATGTCACACCAGAGGGAATAGTATAATATATGTGACTTGAACAAGTTTTCTTATATGTTTGAAAACTAAAGAAGAAAAAGTAAAGGAAAATTTATTTGAAGATTGGTTCTGTGTTGAGATACTCTTTTAATGCTTAGCTAGGCTATTTGTAATATAGCCTTAGTATTTGTTTCCTGGTTTCACCAAGTGTGAAGGTCATATATAGGGAAAAGTTTAGGGTCTTAAGGGGCTTTTTCTGAACATGTATTCAGCCCTTTGTATGAGCATAGCATTCTAGGTATCTTAGTATGTGCCTTAGGTTTAGAAATTCCTCTTTGGGGCTAGAGAGATGGCTCAGTGGTTATGAGCACTTGCTGCTGTTGCAGAGGGCCAAGGTTCAGTTCCCAGCACACACACAATGGCTTACAACCATCAGAAGCTTCAGTTTCAGGTGATCTGATGCCCTCTGTGGGCAATAGGTATGCACATACATGCATGCAGGAAAACCCTCACAAACATAAAAATTAAACAAATATTTTTTTAAAAAAGAAATCTTCCTTTCTTTTCTGTTTTTTCTTTCCAAGCCTCTCTATTTCCAAGCTTTTGGTTTTGCACATGACTTGTCCTAGGTGTTTTCCTATGCTCCAGTCTGCTAAGCCCAATTATTGTGCCTTAAAATGATCTTGACCAATGCTACTCAGGAAACCACCTCAGTTCTGGGATTATTCCAAGGTACTGGAAAGAGAAGATACTTTCCACTAGTTCTTGAGGTAGCTTCCAGACAATTGAAAAGAACCGACGAAACAAAACACCGGTACAATTCTTTGTGAGAGAGCCCATGTCACTGTCATCCTGCATTATGAGTGAGGTTGCTATCTTCGTGGCCACACCAAACTACTGAATGAAGAAAGGAAGACACTGGGCAGAGTTTTCCCTTACTGCATGGGACAATGACTTTCTTCATTAAACTCTTCCCACATTGCTGTAATAGTTCTTACTAGATTCTAGAGTTCTGTAAAAGTTGATTATGATAGTTTTGCCATCTGTTTCCTTTTGGTTCTGAGTGATGAGAGGTGACAGACTTGGCTCCGATTTAAAATTTGTATTGAAAAATATCAAGTTACATTTATTTATTTGTGTGTGCTTGTGCCATGGCATGTGTGTAGAGGTCAGAGGATAATTTGTTGGAGTTGGTGCTCTCCTTCTACCATGTTGGTTCTGGGGATTGAACTCAGGTCTTTGGCTTGGTGGCCAGTACCTTTACCCACTGAGCCATCTCACCAGCCCATGACTCTGATTTTTGATGATGCCATCCTAATTTAAAATTTTCTATTTGTGTGTCTTTACTATTTAACTGTGAGAATTTTCTTGGTTTATTCTTCTGTATATTATTTCCCTGAATAATGATCTAGATTAGAGAAAATATTTATAAAATAAGCAGAATAAGAAGGTAGAAGATGATGGCTGAGTAATATCCTCTGACAATTGTGACTGCCAAGTCACACCATTTGAACAGCTATTCATTATCAAACTACTTTCACAAGAGCAAAGGACATTGAGGAAAAGACCACAGTTCCTGGCTTTAGTGTGAAAATAAAGACAGATGCATTGAAGAAGGCAGGAAGAAAAGAGTCACACATGTTACCCTTCTCCCAACTCCAATCAGTGAAGAGATTCCTTCTGCTTGGGAGAGGAAGAGGAAATTAAGTCTAGTCCTTAGACCTAAAATTACTGGCCTATCACTGTGAAACTGACCCTCGACTTCTTAGAGAGCCTAGCATAAAAGCTAGCAAAGAAAAGGGTTTTGTCTTAGAACTCAATGATGGGCCCATTGTGGTGAGATCAGATACCACTTAGCAAACAAAGGACCCTACATCCAGACCAGAGTTTGTAGATGGGGTCTCCATATCTTCCCTGGCATCAGGCAGTGAGTTGTATGTTGGTGGGATGTACTTCAGTTTGGTATGGCTCAACTGTCAGTCTTAGAGCCGGCCTGGGATATACTGGCAATCTTCAGTTGTCAGAGGATATTGCTCAGCCATGTGTAGGTCTCTGTAGCTATGCAAATCAGGCATGACCCAATTTAATGTCATCTCTGATGACCAAGGGACTGTTTTCACCACATGCTTCCCAACCCGAGGTGGTAGGATTATCGCCAGGACACTGTTCAAAAATGGAGCCACTAGATTTGCTCTAGCACCAGGCAGAGCCTGCATGTCAGCGTGATGGACTCATTTCAGGTCACATCACCATCAGCAGTGGCATGGGTCTTGGTGCACCCCTGAAACTATACAGGACCTTGCAGCACTGAGATTCAGGGGTAGTCCAGGTTAGTGTTGAGTTAGATAGCTGAAAGACTGTTATACATAATTCCATTTCAGATGTTGACACCCGTATGCTGTGGGCCATGATCTCATCTCTGAGCGGTGCTCTTCTCGTCATACTGTGGGTTCAAAGCTGGCATAATGCTGCATTGGTGTTCACAGGCAGAGGAACCTGCAGCTAGTTCTTCCACGGCGTTTCTACCCAGAACAAAGCAGAATCCCAGTGCTTGCCCACTAGCCAGTGACTATTATTAAAATACTAGGACTCACATTGTCTATAGGAGGCCCGAAGGGACAGTTTCCCCATTTAGGTACTCTACCAGTTCATACTGAACATCACACTAATAGTGAATTTGGAACAAACTTGGGCTGGGGTTGCCTTCTAGTGCCCAAAGAGTGGCAGCACACCAAGAACGGACTTGTACCAAACCTGGGCCTGGCTGCCACCTAGCGCTAAAACAGGGGAAGTGATTATGGGCTCAAAGAAAAGAAGACCCTAGTTATTCGAGTTTCTGGGAAGACAGGCAAAAACAGAGTCAAGTTATGAAGATGGGAACAAACACCGAAGTCTTTAGTGTGCAGATGCGGAATGCTAGCAAGGATCAAGAAGTTTCAGGGAATAATAAGGTTTACCCAATGGTCCAAATGAGGTGCTAGAAACTGATGGAGAATTAAAAATATCGTTAAAGGGAAATGCAATGAAGTTCAAGAAAACACATAGATATTATTTAATGCTTCAAAAGGGAAATTTTATACAAATGGAAACAATAAAAAGTTCTTAAGTGGAAAATACATCAAGTGAAATTAAATAGACGATAGACAACTGCAATGGCTGAACAGATTAAGTACAAGATACAATTATTGAGGTCAGTGGTCAGCTATTTGAAAATAAACAGTCGGAAGAAAACAGAATGTTGGTAGGAATTTTGGACAGCACTAAAAGAGCAATATTTGTATTGTTGGTGTTCAAGGGGGACTTGTAAATTTCAATGGAGTAGAAAGTTTATTCAAGGAGATCAGAACAGAAACCTTCCCAAACCTAGAGAAGGATACAAAATCCCAGGTACAGGAAAATCACAATCAAAGGCACCAGTTAGAATTAACCTAACAGATAGTTTTCAAGGCAGCAAGAAAGAGAAACAGCACACAGTGGAATCTTAGCTCACCCGACAGCAGCCTTTTCAGCAGAAACCTTACAAGCAGGAGAGTGTAGCATGACATTTTCACAGCACTGAAAGAGTAATAAAACTGCAATCAGCTCAGAAGAATCAAAGCTGAGAGATTATGTCTGCACCAGATCTGTCTTACATAAATTGTTAAGGAGAGCTCCTAAAACCTAAAGAGAAATTTAAGAAGAGGAACGACACAGACGATTCCAGAAGCTGTAAAATATTATAAAATTATTATTATTAAAATATTATATTGCAATAGCAAACAGCTTATGTAAACCATTCATATCTTCATATCTTCATATAATTCATATCTTCAGTATGAAGATTAAAAGCAACTAAAATAAGATGGATGTGGCCCAGTGGCAGAGCACTTGCCTGGTATGCATGAGGCCCTGGTTTAATTCCCAGCATCACGGAGGAAAAAAAAGAAAAAGAAATCTTTTAACTCCAGAAAGCTCAAAATAAAACCCTGCACCAATGTGTAAAGAGAGAGGTAATGTACAAAGATGTAAAGTGGGATATCCAAACTTCTAGAAGTGAAGTTACATGCCTGCAATCCCAGCACTTGGAAAGATGAAGCAAAAAAAAAAAAAAATGATGTCAGGTGGACATAGTGAGCTCCAGGCCAGCTGAGCTACCCGGAGAGACCTTGTTTTAAAATCAATGCATAGCAAACGAAAATTGAAATAGTGGGGAAGAATGGAGTGCAAGGGTAGAATATTTTCATTAGTGTATTTTCTCTGTATTTTTGTTTTCTTTATTAATCATGTAAAGTTGCTCTCATTTCAAATAGCAACATTTCAAATAGGGGCTTGTTACATTAGAGTGTTGTAAGCTGAACAGAAGAAAGAGAACATGTAGTTCTTCTCTTCTTGTGACTGGTTTATTTCAGTTAACATAATATCCTCCAGTACTAACCATTTGCTACAAACAACAGGATTTCCTTTGGAAGAATCAGCATTCTTCTTA
Source organism: Nannospalax galili (assembly GCF_000622305.1). Taxonomy (NCBI): domain Eukaryota; kingdom Metazoa; phylum Chordata; class Mammalia; order Rodentia; family Spalacidae; genus Nannospalax; species Nannospalax galili. The sequence continues at coordinate 1,101,989 of NW_008341888.1, read as the reverse complement.
AAATTTTAAAATTATATTTATAATTTATGGAGATACATAGATAGGCTTGTGTGTGTGGAGGTCAGAGAACAACTTGTGGGAGTCATTCTCTCATTCTACCATTTGGATCTTGGGGATCAAATTTGGGTCATCAGGTTTGATGGCGAGTGCCTTCGCCCGCTGAGCCATCTTGCTGGCCCCCAAATCAGTATTCTTAAATATATCTACCACCCAAACTTTAATATAATTCCTATTAAAATACCAATGTCATTCTTCATGGAACTAAAAAAATAACCCTGGAATGTGTTTGGAGTCATACACAAAACTCCCCAAAGAACCAAAGCCATTTTGAGCAAAAAAAGGATCAAGCATGAACCTTTACACTATCTGAATAACTTTCCTGGTATTATTTATTTTCACCTATGTCCTCTTGGTTGTATCTATCCCTTTCTTCAGTCTCAAGTACTCCTTCTGATATTCTCTGTAAAGCTGGCTTGGTGAACAATAAGCTCTTTTAGTTTGTTTTTGTCATGGAGCTTTTACTTCTCTTCCAATTATAATAGATGATTTTGCTGCATGTAATATTCTGTCGGCAGTTGTGATCTTCCAGAACTTGGAATACATCTTTCCAAGCCCTTTTGTCTTTAAAAGTTTCTATCAGATAATCAGCAGTTATTCGGAAGGGTCTGCTTTTATATGTGACTTGCAGCTTTCAAGACTTTTCTTTATTCTGTAGTTTTAGTGTTTTAATTAAAATATGTTGTAGGAGGATTCTTTCCTGGTCTTTTCAGTTTGGTGTTCTGTAGGTCTCTTATACTTGGATGGGCATATCTTTCTCTAGATTTGGGAAATTTTCTTGTATGATTTGTTAAAAATATTTTCTATGCCCATGGCATGGTATTCTTCTATACCCCTAATTTGTAGCACTGATCTATTTATGGTGTCTAAAAACTTTCCCATGTTTTACTCACCTTTTTTTGGTCTTTTGTTTTGACACAGGGTCTCTTTGTAGCCCCAGCTGTTCTGGAACTCAGTATGTAGACCTGGCTGGCCTTGAACTCACAGAGATCCGCCTGCCTCTGCTTCCCGAGTGCTAGGACTAAAAGTGTGTGCCACTACGCCTGGCTCACTTTTATAAACATACTTTTAAAATTTATCATTGGCCTTTACTGAATGATCCGATTCCTCTACCTTGTTTTCCAGCCATGCTACTTTGCTTTCCACACAATCCATTCTATTGTTGAGAATTTTCATTTGAGACAGCGTCTTCCTGTAGCCCCAGTTGACCTGGAACTCACTATGTAGACCTGGCTGGCCTTGAACTCAGAGTTCTGCTTGCCTGCCTCTGCCTCCCGAGTGCTTCCATTTACTTTTTTTTTCTTATTGAATTTTTAATTTTTAGCATCATTTCAGTTTGGACTATTTTCAGAAATTCTATTCTTTACTACATTTATTTATTATGTGTGTGTGTGTGTGTGTGTGTGTGTGTGTGTGTGTATACATGTATGTATGTGTGCTCTGGCATGTGTATGGGACTCAGAGGACAACTTGTGGGAGTCAATTCTCTCCTTCCACCATGTGAGTCCTGGAGATTGAACTGAGGTCGTCAGGCTTGGCAGCAAGTGCCTTTATCTGCTGTGCCACTGGTCCAGTTGTATTTCTTTATTGAACTCTCCTTTAATAACTTAAATTGACTTCCTTATTCCATCCAGGTCTTTGTTTTTGTCCTCTAGGAGTGTCTTCGTGTTTTCTTTGAGTTGTTCCACTACATTTGTAATTGTTCTTTTGAATTCTTTGACTGAAAGCTCTTCTATGTCAGTCTCATTGGGGGCAATTACTATGGGGTTGGTAATTTTTGGAGGAGACATGTCTTGGTTTTTTGAGCTACTTTTGTTTCTGTGCTGAGACTTGCACAACTGGAGTTAGTTTGATGGTGCAATTTTTCTTTTCTATCGTTTTTTTCAAAATTCAAGTCACCATTCTTCTTTCAGTGGAGGTGTTTACAAAGTTCAGGAGAGGACTAAGTTGTATGATTGAGGGGTCATTTTCCTTTGTGGTCCTGAGGCTCCATTTCTGATCTGCCCTTGAGAGTCAGGTACTGTCTGCAGTAACAGTCACTGTTCAAAGGTCAACATATCCCTGGCTGATCCCTGCCCTTCTTTTCTGGTATGGCTCTCTGTGCTTGGATACCCTAAAATGGGTTAGTTTTGTCTCCTTTCCTGCTTTGGCAGCATTCATCGCCTGTTGTGGAACTCATGTGTCTGGGTGTCCTATCCTCAATCAACTCTGTCCTCTACCTGGCTCTGTAGCCTCCCATGTATGTTGTGGGATTCTGTGCACCTAGGCACCTTAACCTTTAGTCAGGTCCAGTCCCCTCCTCACTTCTGCATGCTCAGCCTGTTTTAATCATGCTGAAAAATATCTTCGCAGCAATACATAGACTCAAGTTTGACCAAATACCCGGGAATAATAGGCAAGTTGACACAAAGACTATCATAGCCTACTCATTTTCAATTTAGCAGTGACACATGTCCTTAAAACATACCTATTCTCCAAATAAAGATAGCTAAGTATATTTTCACCTAACCTGATGTAAGTGTCTTGCATACAACTGAAAATATACTAACCATTCTTGGATGATGTTTACTCTTGGTATGTATGACTTCAATACTATGATGGGAAGTCAACAATACTTAAATAATATAATGTAATTTTAATTCACCTTATATTATATGGTATGGAGGCAAGTGAGGGAAGAAAACAAGGGTATTAAACACAGATACGGAAGCAGAATTATAACAAAATAAGAAGAAATAATTATAGCAAGTGTCCTTTCTACACTTAGCCACATTGTTATCCTTGGTGCTTATAACTCTTTGCACTATGCATTTCATAGTGTGTCCGCTCTCAGCAAGCACCTCCGCTAATCTGATGACCCAAAATTTCATAGCTTAAGGGTCTGGCCCATTTGTTTTTTTGTCAGAAACAGATTATTGTGGTTTTCCATTGACTTTAATCACAGGTCATGGGAGCACTAAAGAGAGTGCCTGCATCATCTCTTATGTTCTAGACACACTCTTCCTTACTGCTATTGTGGAATAGTAGCCCAACATCCTCTTAATTATTAGGAGTGACCATCCCAGTCTGTTGACTCAAAGGTGTAAAGATAAAAAAAACTCAAACTGGAAAGGCAGTCTTAACTTTGAGCTCTTTTTTTGTAAGCTTTCCTTCCTTTGGAACAAAGACAATTCCATCATCAGAGCATAAAGTCATAAAGGCAGGAAGCAAAAATTTTGCTAGTAGATCACCACTTCCATTTCCTCCTTTTGGATTTGATCCCGTGATTCTTGAGTATGGGAGAAAATGCATGGTGTGATTTTGCTTATTTAGAGCATATATTGCTGCCTGCAGAAACTTTCTTTAGAATCTTAAGGTATTGCTACCCAGTTAGTACTGTTACTGAGTTTTCATGTGACCATTTTACTGCTTCAACAAGCCAGTTATTTCAGGAGTGAGAAACATGTCAAGAATAGTGAATTCTGTGAGTATGGAAGTGAGTTCCTTGATCAAGAGTGATGCTGTGTGAAATAAAATAATGGTAGAGATTGCATCTTGGCAATCCACAGGTGGTTGTTTTGGCAGAAACATTATATGCATGGATGCAGATACATATCCAGAAATATGTACTCTAGGGAGAAAGGTGCTGACCCTTCCATGATAGAAGTGGTTCAGTATAATTAGTGGATCACCGCGTTGACCACTCTGAGCAATAATAGATCCACACAGGGGTTTGGTATTGGCCTCTTTACCCGGCAGTTGGGGTACTCAGCAGTGGTTGTAGTCCAATTGGCACCACAGCAGCCTGTTTATGAGCCTATGCATAACTTACATCTCTGCCACCATAGCCACTTATGAGCTGAGTAGCCAATGTCATGGATAGCAGGAAACAAAGGTTAGCTGGTATTCATTGAATACACCATTCTATTAAATTTATTATTACAAATTTTCTATAAATATTTTTAAATTTCATCCAGGGGCCATGCAGAGAAATATAACTACACATCTGTTCTTCAGACTTCTATGTTACCACTTGCCAAATCACATTTCTTCCATGTATCTGATGTATCCAGCTAAATAATTGGCCATAATAAATGATTGGTATTCAATCAATCTCTCACATCTGGCTATGTCTCTGTCCTACTTACTTTCTATTGCTGTGATAAAACACTCTGACCAAAAACAACTTTGAGAGGAAAGTGTTTATTTCATCTTACCCTTCCAAGGCACAGTCGAGGTCAGGGCAGGAACTTGGAGGCAAGAACTGAGGCACAGAGCATGGAGGAATGCTGCTTACTGGCTTGCTTCCCTTGGCCTGTCCTCAGCCTGATTTCTTATACAACCCAGGACCACCTGTCCAGCAGTGGCTCTGCCCACAGTGGGCTGGGCTGTCTCACATCACTCAGTAATCAAGAAAATGCCTCACAGACATGCCCACAGGCCACTCTGTTAGAGGAAATTCCCCAATTGAAGTTTCCTCTTCTCAGGTGTGTCAAGTTGACAACTGAAGCTACCAAGCACAATGCCCTTCCAAGAGAAATTAACAATCAGATGAAGTGCTTAAAGTTCTGTCTACTGGAAGGATTTTTATTTTGTAATCACTTTTTAAAGATATCCCATAAATAGGCTATAGTACTGTGACTTTCCACTGTGCATTGCATTTTAATATGTAGAACCAATTGGAAATTGAGCCTGAATTTTCTCTTCCTTGGTCAACTGACTGTAGGAACTCCCCATGAAGACTCTTCTAGCCCATATTCTCTCATAAGTATAGACTGAGGGAGAAAATACAATGTAGTTGGATTGTGGATCATGGATATTTGACCTACTTTCTTGTGTAGCTTACTTACGTCTTAGGGTTTGGTCAAATTTGATCTCCTATATACAACTTTTACTAGATGATGAAACGCTATGCAGTACATGTGCAACTGTGTGGCTTGATGGATCAAAGAACATTCCGTTCGTGATGGGCAGCTCAGATTACATGTGTGGACCATGCCTCTGGCCTGGTAGCAAGTCCAAAACTAGTTCTTAAAAGGAGCATGGTAATCTACAGAGCATAGTAGGGCTTTGCTCCAAAATTCTGAGGTCTTGAATTGTGATGGTAGAGGAGATTTCATCACAGTCTGGGCCTATTGCAGAGTCTTTTGTTGTTGTGGAATGTGCTCAAAATGAGCAGCTTTTCAGGCCACTTAGTAACTATGCTGAAGTAGCACAACCACACAAGGAAAGCTTGCTTTCATAATACAAAGATGCTCACTGACTATTCTTTCTCATTTTGGGTTATAGGAGCAGACTTAGAAAGGATGGCTGTGCAGACTGGCATTGCTGGTTCTCTAGAAAGTTTACTAAAGTGGAAGGCAGAATCTTAGATGGACTCTTCATTCTCTGACATGCAAATGTCTTGATAATATATCTACTGCAATTGTTACTCTGTCTGAGTCTAATCAGCAGAATGCCACTTATAGAATAGTACAGTGCGATCTCTTGGGAAACACAGAATCAATCAATAGAAGGCTTTGCAGATTAAATTATGACATAGGGACAGAGAGTTGATATATCACTGAGGTGAGGATGGCAAAAGTATATTGTTGAGCTTCCCAGCTGTAAAAGGAACTGCTTCATGGTCTTTTGAACAGATTCATAGATAAAAGATTTGGCATATAAATAGCTGCAGACTGGATTCCAGGGAATGAGTTAATTGGCTGAGGCAATGAAACCAGCTGTAGCTGGTATAGCAGCTGCAATGGAGTCATCACCAAGTTAAGCTTACAATATTCTACTGTCATTCTCCAAGGTCCATCTGTTTTCTGCAGAGTCTGAATACACACACATAACTTTTATATATTTTGGATATTAATTTTCATGTAATCGTATTTGCCAGTTATTAGGATTATTTCCTGTGTTATCGAAGTCTCCTTCAGAAAGTCTTTCACTAGGTCTGTGCCTTGAAGTGTTTTACTTGTGTTTTTCTCTAGCAGTTTTACATTTTCAGGTCTTACATTAAGGTCTTTGATCCATTTGAGTAGATTTTTCTGCAGGATAAGAAATGAGTATCTGGTTTCAGTCTTCTGTTTGTGGATAGCCAGTTTTCCCAACAGCACTTGCTGAAGAGGCTGTTTATTTTCCAATATATGTTTTTGATACATTTGCTGAAAATTAGGTGGCCAAATACATATATGTTTATTTCTGGGTCATTTATGGTATCCCGTGGGCTTACATGTCTGCTTTTGTACTAGTACCATGGTTTTCCCCTATGGCTCTCTAGTATAATCTGATGTGGATCATTCCTCTTTCTGCTCTGATTGCTTTGACTATTTGGGGTCTTTTGAACCACCATATGAATTTTAGGATATTTTTCTAGTTCTGTGAAGAATGCCATTGGAATTTTGATTGAGATTACATTGAATCTGTTCATTGCTTTTGGTAATATAGCCATTTTCAGTATATTACTTTTGCCAATAAATAAACATTGGAGGTTTTTCTGTCTTCTAGCATTTTCAGCAAATTCTTTCTTCAGTGTCTTAAAGTCATCACTATGAGGTTTTAAATTTCCTTGGTTATGTTTATTCCTAGGTAGTTTATTGTTTAAGATTTATTTTATTTTTTAGATATGTATATACGAGTGTATCTGCATGGGGTATGTGCACATGAGTGTGGGTGCCTGTGGAGGCCAGAAGAAGGCATCAGATCCCCCTGGGTCTGGAGTTATAAGCAGTTGTGAGCCACTTAACATAGGTACTAGGAACTGAACTTGAGTCCTCTGGAAGAGCAGTATGTGCTGTTAACTGGTGAGCCATCTTTCCAGCCCTTTTATTATTTTTGAACTTATACTGAATAGGATTTTCCCCCAATTTCCTTTTTGGAACAATCATTACTGGTATATAGAAAGGCTACTGATTTTTGTATGTTGATTTAAAAAAATTACATTTATGTATGTATGTATGTATATATGTCCATGAGCACATGTCACTGCTTACATGTAGAAGTGAGAGGACAACTTGTGGGAATTGATTCTCTCTGTCTACCATATGGGTTCAGGAATCAAACTTATATCTTCAGATTTGGCAGCAGAAACCTTTGTCCACTGAACCATAGTGATGAATGTATTTTCTATTGGGTTCTTTAGAGTCTTTTAAGTATAGGATCATGCCATCTGCAAATACTTTGACTTCATCTTTTCTATTTGTATCCCTCTTACAGCTTTCTCTCTTCTTATTGCTCTGGCTAAGGCTTTGAGTACTGCATTAAGTAGGAATGTTGAGAATGGGTACACTTGTCTTGTTCCTGACTTTAGAGAAAGAGCTTTGTGGTTTTCACCGTTTATCGTAATGTTGGCTATCATCTTATAACATATAGCCTGTATTATGCTGAGGAATATTCCTTTCATTCTTGATTTTTTCAGGGATTTTTGTCATGAAGAGGTGTTGAACTTTGTCAAAGGCTTTTCCTGTTTCTGTGGAGAAGATGATGAAATTTCCATCCTTGATGCTATGTGTTATATCACAATAACTGATTTATGTATGGTAAACCAACCTTGTATTCCTGTGATGAAAACAACTTAGTAATGGTGTATAACCATCTTAATGTGTTCTTTATTTCTATTTTGCAACTATTTTATTGTGAATTTTGTCATGCGTGTTCATCATGGAAAATGATTTGTGATTTTCTTTTTTAGCTTTGCTCTTATCCAGTTTTGGTGTTGTATAATCTGCTTGGTAGAGTTCCTTTGTTTTCTATTTTGTGGAACAGTTTAAAGAATATTTCCTTCTCTCTTTCTTTCAGTTGGTTTGGGTAGGGTTTTATCAACCTTTGTTTAATTCATCATTGATTGATTCTATACAATGTTTCTTTGGTTTCCACTGCAGTAATTTCTTACCTGGTCTTCATTATTTCTTGCTATGTATTATTCTAAGGTCTGGCTTGTTCTTGTTTTCTAAGACCTTTAAAGGCATTGTTAGGCTATTTATTTGATCTCTTTCTGATTTAAAAAAAATCATTTTTTTTCACAATTTTTTCACTGTATATACATATATATGTATATAGTGTGTACTTCGGTCATGTCCCCTATTATCTTCTCTTATTCCCTTCCTTTCCAAGGGAACAACCTTATTCTTCCTAACGGGTCCTCCTACACTCCTGTCTTTTTTTTTGGTGTCCCACTGCATTTAACTACATTTGCTTGTATAATCGTGGTTAAGGGGTTATTTACTGGAGCACGGACAACTGTGCAGTGGCTATACCTTGGAAGAATATGATTCCTCATCCTTAGAAACCATTAATTGCCTATAGATCCTCAGCAAGGGGTGGAGGCTCATGAATCTCCCTCGCCTGTGATGAAATGCTGATGTGCCTAGTCTTGTAGAGGTCTTGTTCTGGTAAGCAATGCTGCTGTGAGTTCATGGGTACTGCAGCCGTGTTATATCTAAAAGACAGTGTTTCACAGCACTCCTTTCTGTACTCTGGCTTGTGCGTTCTTTTTACCTCCTCTTCCACTAAGCTTCCTGAGCCTTAGAGGGGGTGAAATGGTTGTCATTTTAAAGACTAAGCACTTAGTTATCAGTCATTCTCACCATTTTCATAAACTATGAGTCTCTGTATTAACCATTACCAATTCTAAGCAAAAGTTTCTCTGGCAAAGACTATGAGTTTTTTAAATATAGGTACTCATAGTTCCTCTTAGAACTACCTCAGGATTATCCCAAACTTCCTGGTAAGTTATAATTCCATTTTCATTTGATTTTGATAATTTAAAAATTTACTCCATGAATTCTTCAATGATCCACTGGCCATTCAAAAGTGTACTAGCCAACCTTCAAGTTTCTGTAGCTTTTTTTTTCTATTGTTTTCTAGTTTTATTCTAGTTTTATTGTTAAGACTTTGTGGCCTAGAATTTGGTCTATGTTAGAGAAAGTTCCATGGGCTGATGATAACAATGTATATTCTGTATTGGCTATTCTGTAAGTATCTATTAAGTGCATTTGAAGTATGATGTAGTTTAACTCTGAAGTTTCTTTGTTGAATTTTAGTTTGTATGACCTATATAAAGATGAGAGTGGAGGCTGGGGATGTAGCTAAGTTGGTAGAGTGCTTAGCATGCACAGAGCAATGTGTTTGATCCCCAGCACCACCTAAATCAGATGTGGTGGCAATTGTTTCTTTTGCTGTTTAGACACTTTCATATTTGATGCAATCTTATCAAATTGATTTATTTTGAGTCAGTACTGGGCTATTGCAGTTTTGTTCATAACGTTGTTCTCATAAAGAAATAGTCTTACTCACAGTGGATTTTGTGAGCTATCCTTCCAGGCAAGATGGGCTCATTGGTACAGCAGTGACAAGTCTGTTAAGGGGGTAACCAACCACTTCTTCTTGTGTCCCTCTCTTTCCTTCTCCTTCCCTACCTCCTCTTTGCCATGAGGTGAACTGCTTTGCCTCAACCTGGGCTTTCTGCATTGATGCTGTACTTCACCATGCACCAATCCAGAAGCAGTGATGCTTTGTGGCTATGGATTGAGACCTCTGAGACAATGAGCAAACCAAATCCTTCTTTTAAGTTACTTATCTCAGGTATTATGTCACAATGACAAAAACCTGATGGACACAACCATATTTGCAATGATAGACAAGACCTCTAAATTGCACTTTTCCTTTGTTCCAAAGATAAGATTTAAAATGTTTCGTTTTATACTCCATCTTCTGCCAACTCATTTTGGTCAGGGCTGTGTATAGAGGACAGGCGTCAAAGTAGCTTATTCAGTTTAAACTCACTAGAGAATTTGTATCAGAATGCCAGTTGGATAATTTATAACAAGAAATAGAATAGTTAAGCTATTCTATTGACTAGCCTGTGTTTTGTCTTTCTCGCAAAGAAACAAGGGAACCAAAAAGATGTTCTAGCATTCATTTACAAATAATGCAATTTACTAGGGAGAGGACTGACTGATCAAGCTCACCAGAATTTCCTGTCACCTATCTGGACATTCACTTTAGTGTTTCCCTGGTACATATGGTCCCAGTGCCACCTTAAGTTTTTTTGAGCATCCCAAGTTGCTCCTTGAGGTCTTCTACACATATGAACACCCATGTAACAGCCCTTAATTATTTCAGACATGAGAAGGCCCATTTTTTTCTGTTAATACATTAGAGCTCATTTCCCTTTATCAAGGAGTTTTTTATTTTTCTAACATTCTGACATCTAAAAATTTGACATACAGATTTTTCTCTTCCAAAATGGGAAGACTAGGCTCATTCATGATACAAGTCCTATTGGGCACTAAAGGTGGCATAGTGAGGAAAGGGGCAGAAGCAGAAATAGAGACCTATGGGACTACAGGATCTGCTTGCGAATGCACTTATAATTAGATTAAACACATTAGATTTTATATTTACATTTAAGTTTAAAAATGATGTACATGTACACAAAGAGACATTGTGGTGCTATTTGAACAGGAAAAAAGTACTTCTTTGGATGGAATAAAGAGTCAAATCTTCTGGAAAGCTATTATAATATTTATCTTACAGAAATGAAAAGTATGTGGCAGAGTGAAAGGAGATGAATGTCACTGGGTTTTTTGTTAGTCTTTTGAAGTTATTTTGTAAAACAGGGAGGCTAGAATTAGATATTAATTTGCATTGTTCCTTCTCAACATTGTAGAAAGAATAATTTGCTCTTTATGGCATGGAAGACATTATTCTTTCAATATTTAGCATTATTTTTGAGTATTTAATGGTCATATCTGTCAGTGTCTTCAAGAACATTAATCTTTATAAGTTAAGAAGATAAAAATAAAACCATACCAAACCTAAATAGTCATGGGTGCTCAGGAAGAAGTATGACCACTTTTGTTTTCCTATAATGCAGTGAAACTGGGCAATAACAGACATTTATATTTCCTTTTCAATATTCAACAATATAACTTTCTGAACCAAAAGCTTTCCAGAAGAGCAATTAAACTGATAAAAATTAGGTTGTGCCTTCATAATTTGTAATAGAGATATATGTTCTTGTGATAGAGTAGTTCTAATGGTGGGAATTATATGAGAGGACTAAATGCAATACAGAGAACTGTGGAATAATGAGTGCATGAATGAGGACTTAGACATTGCCTTTTCACACTGTCTAGAG
>NW_008341888.1:1087690-1090766 GCF_000622305.1 Nannospalax galili | reverse complement strand
ATATTCAGGTGAGGAAGTTTAATAATTTTACACTAGTGGGACTGACCCCACGAATAAAAGGAGTCAGACGCCTTGTTCAAGTCTTGGAGGGTTTTTATACTCATGTGTGGGGAAATGCAAACAAAAAGTAAAACAGTACATAGGTGATAATTAAGTAAAAAGGTACATGTGACAATTAAGCAAGGTAACATATGGTTGCAAAGGTTACAGGAATGTGAAAGATTTGGAAAACAAAGACTTCCATCCTGGGCAGCCACAGGGGAAAGGAAGGGGAGACTCCTGCTTACCTCCCCGACACCTGTCACTTGTCTCAAGAGTTTCCCCTGCTGCAAAGTTCTTAATTAACCATCACATTGCAAAAGCTTTCCATTTCCATAATAACCACTAATAATAAATATGATGCAGAAGCAAGACCTAGACTACACCATATTCTATAACCATAGGCCAATAGCAAGAATTAGCCAGAAGTCAGGTCAAGGTGTACAAAAGAAAGGGTGCATCACCTTCATCCTAGCTCATCCTTTAGAGTAGTTAGCATACTCTCAGGCCTCTGGAAGAATGTCCAGGGTCACACAGAAATAAAGCAGCTCAGGCATCTACCCATCTGGCAAACCATGTCCATGTATGACTTCTGTTGTTAACTAAACAGACCTCAGTCTATTGCTTCTGGACCCAAATGATTTTTTTTAAGGTTAATTTTATTTTTTTAAACTTTTTAAAATTTAATAACCACATGATTAGAAGAAGCATTTCATTACAGCTTTAACATATTCACATTTAACACATTCCAGAGCAAGGTTACATCTCTTTCAAAGGTGGCTGTAATTTTTAGGTTCACAGTTGAATTAATACAGTCATACAATATTGAACTCAGTATAAACCCTGTAAGACATAAAATTGAATGAGTTTTTACCCTTTAAAGAAGATCTTCATTTCATTTTAAGATATACTCTTTCCTACATTTTTTTCCTGGTCTTTTTGAGACAGGGTCTCCCTTTAGCCCCAGCTGATCTGGAACTCATGTTTTCACATGTGTCTTTAATCTCTACATATCTGATTATTACTATTTACAGTCGGTTATACTTGGATCCTTGGCACCTGAGTATGGATATAAACTCATCACGTAGATTTCATTGGTAATGTTTATCACCTCTACTATTTAACATGAAGTAAATTTTAAAAAAATTTAAAATAAATACATGATTAGAAGAAGCATTTCATTAGAGCTTTAACATATTTAGTAATACATTCCAGAGCAAGAGTACATCTCTTTCACAAATGGCTGTAAGTTTCTGGGTTCACAGTTGAATTAATACAGTTATACAATATTGAACTCAGTATAAGCCCTGTAAGATATAAAATTGAATGAGTTTTTAACCTTTAAAAAAGATCTCCATTTCATTTTAGAATATATTGTTCTTTGCAGAAAGACTCATTGTTTTTGCTACTAACACCGAGATGTTGGCGCATGCATCTTTAATCTATATGCATCTGATTATTACTAGTCATAATCTGTTGCACTTGCATCCTTGGCCCCTGTGTATATCTATAAAGTCATCGGGTAGATTTCAATGGCAATGTTTATCACCTCTACTAATTAACATGATGTAAATTTCCATGCTTCCTCCTCAAATATAATACATTAAAAAAATTGTTGATTTTTTTTTTGTGTGTGTATGTCACACAGAACATCCCAAACCATCTTATTGAACTATACACCCACTTCCCAGATGACACACTCCCATAGCCTCCCTCCCCCGACTAGAGCCCTTATACTCTGATATTCCGGCTACTGTCTGCTGTGTTGTCGGCACCCCCAGCCATTCCCCACTACTTGTCCATCTGGTGAATTTAGTCAGCCTATCTAGAGGTCTTTGTTTTAGGAAGGTCAGCTGTTACTCATCTAGCAGCAATAAGTTGTCAATATTCCTTTAGATAAGATTGGGGTCTGCTGTTCATTTTCCCAGTTCTATGCTGGGTTACTATCTGGGAGTCCCTTTGGTCACTGTGGCCAGCAACTCAAAAGAAGGTATCTCCTATCTGGCATTGTTGCTTGTTATGTAGTCTTTAGCTATGCATATGGACTCTTAAAAAATTACATTGGCCCCTTTAATCTTTGGTTATACTTTCCTTTTGGGTGTTTAAGGCCATACAGTTGGCCCAGATAAACCAGTTAATTTTTACTCTTAAAGTCATTTGAGGTTCTGTTCTTCAGGGGTCTCATGGGCTTGGGAGGAGCCCCTGCTCCTTCCTTTTACCAGTTCTGCTTATGTGAAGATAAGTCAAAGGTCCTACTCTACCATGGCTGGCTTCTCTTGGAAGCATGGAGGAAATGATTTCTCTGTGTTGATCCTCCACTTTGTAGGCTGGACACTGGTTCAAGTCCATCTTGTGGGGTCTCCTTGGCCTCCTTGATCAAGAGGACAGGTGACCCACCACAACTACAGGACATTTTGAGAGATGCTCATAGTCCCCTGGAAGTAGTCAACCTAGGAGTGCAAGGAGCAAAAACTATCCTTTATGTCCCTTGGGCCAAATTATTATAGGCCTCAAAGTATGTCTGTTAAACATCCACAAAGGTTAGTACCACCAGTCTGATACTCTTAATTACTATATGTCATGTAGATAAATCTTGGGCAAAGAAAAATTGTTCTCAAATAAACCTTACCTAGAGATATATTTCTTGATATGTTATGTATAATTTATCAGTAGATTGTAGGAATAATATGGTTCCCTCTGGTTTTTGTGACTAGCTAGGCATTGTTTCTCTCTTGTATCGTCTCACCCCTCTATCATGGTTCTCCCACTTAAGGTGCCCCCACTTCACCCCCTTTCTTCCTTACTAATACCCCTGCTCCTATGATCCTACCTCTGTTGAGTTTCTTCTTTCTCCTTATCGCCTAGGTTCCTCATATACCCTTCCCTCCCCCCTCCCTTAGACTAACCCAATTTTTATCCATATCTCCCTTATTAAGGCCTGTTATCTACTATTCTCTTTCAGGTTCTTTCTTTTCCTTTACCTCTCCGGTTCCTTTCCATTATCATGGTTCCTATAGTTATGTCTGGATACAGATTC
>NW_008341888.1:1084291-1087064 GCF_000622305.1 Nannospalax galili | reverse complement strand
CCATCTTTTAATTGGGTTGCTTCTTGTCTTGATTCTCTGTTTTTTGAGTTAAACATTATATATTCTGGATATTAAGCCTCTGTCGGATATGTCGCTGGTGAAGATTTTCTCCCATTCTGTGGGTTTTCTGTTCGTTTCCCTGGTTGCCTCCTTTGATGTACAGAAGCTTTTTAGTTTAATGAGGTCCCATTTGTTAATTCTTGCCCTTGTTTCCTGAGCCATTGGTGTCGGGTTTAGAAAATTATTTCCTACACCTATATCTTGTAGGTTTTTGCCAATGTTTTCTTCTAGCAGTTTCAGAGATTCAGACTTTACATTGAGGTTTTTGATCCATTTGGAATTGACTTTTGTGCAATATGAAAGATAGGGGTTTAGTTTATTCTTCTACACGTGGAGATCCAGTTTTGCCAGCACCATTGCTGAACATGCTGTCTTTCCTCCAGTGAATATTCTTGGCCCCTTTATCAAATATCAGGTGGCTGAAATTGCATTTACTCATTTTCAGGTCTTCAATTTTGTTCCATTGATCTACGGGTCTATTTTTGTGCCAGGACCATGTTGTTTTTATGATTATAGCTCTGTAATACAGCTTAAAATCTGGTATAGTAATCCCCCTGCATTGCTCTTAGTGCTCAGGGTTGCTTTGGCTATCCAAGGTCTTTTGTGCTTCCATCTGAATCTTAGGAGGTTTTATTCCAATTCTGTGAAAAATGTCCTGGGGATTTTGATTGGCATTGCCCTGAATCTATAAATGGCTTTTGGTAGGATGGTCATTTTCACAATATTCTTTCAATCCATGAGCATGGGAGGTCCTTCCATCTTTTGATGTCTTCCTCAACCTCTTTCTTTAAAGATTTAAAATTTTCACTGTAGAGGTCTTTAATGTCTTTGGCCAGGTTTATTCCAAGTTATATATCAGCTATTGTGAAGGGGAATATTTCCATATGCTCTTTCTCTGATTGCTTGTTATTGGTATATAGAAATTCTACAGACTTTTGTAGGTTAATTTTGTAACTTGCCATTTTACTGAATGTGGTAATAATTTCTAGGAGTTTTCTGGTGGAATTTTTGGCGTCTCTTAGATATAAAATCATACCATCTGCAAAAAGGGATAATTTGACTTCTTCCAATTATTACTCCTTTAATTTTCTGCTCTTGTCTTATTGCTCTTGCAAGAGTTTCAAGCACTATGCTAAAGAGAACTTGAGATAGTGGACAGCCTTGTCTGGTTCCTGATTTCAATGGGAATGCTTCCAGTTTTTCTCCATTTAGAATGACGTTGGCTGTGGATTTGTTATATATGGCGTTAATTAAATTGAGCTATGTTCCCTCCAGTCCCATTCCCTGTAGGACTTTGAACATAAATGCATGTTGAATTTTGTCAAAGGCCTTCTCTGCATCTATTGAGATGACCATGTGGTTCTTGTCTTTGAGCCCATTTATATGATTTGTGACATTTATTGACTTACGTATATTGAATCATCCCTGCATCTCTGGGATAAAGACAAAAAGCCAGCTTGATCATGGTGGATGATCCTTTTGATGTGTGTCTGTATGCGGTTTGCAAGTATTTTATTGAGAATTTTTGCATCTATGTTCATTAAGGATATGGGTCTATAGTTTTCTTTTTTTTGGTTGTATCTTTACCTGGCTATGGTATTAGAGTGATGCTGGCTTCATAGAAGGAATTTGGAAGTTCTCCCTCCATTTCTATCTTTTTGAATAAATTAAGTAGTATTGGATGTAGATCTTCTTGAAATGTCTGATAGAATTCTGTTGTAAATCCATCTGGTCCTGGGCTTTCTTCAGTCCAGAGGTTTTGTGTTACTGTTTCAATTTCTTTTTGTGTTATGGGTCTGTTTAAGCTGTTAATCTCTTCTTGGTTTAGTTTTGGGGGTTTCCATGCCTTTAGATATCTGTCCATTTCTTTTAGGTTTTCAAATTTAATAGCATATAGGTTTTTAAAGTATTCCCTTTTAATATTTTGTGTCTTTCTTGTGTCTGTTGTGATGTTTCCCCATTCACCTCTGATTTTGTTGATTTGGAGGTGCTCTTTCTTTCTTTTGATTAATTGTGCTAGCAGTCTATCTTGTTTATCTTTTCAAAGAACCAGCTCTTGGATTCGTTGATTCTTTGTATTGTTTTCTTTGTTTCAATTTCATTAATTTCTGCCCTAATTTTTGTTATTTCTTCTTGTCTCCTGGGTTTGGGTTTCATTTGTTGTTGCTTTTCAAGTGTCTTGAGTTGCATTGTTAAGTCATTTATTTATGTTCTTTCCGATTTTTTGATGTAGGCACTTAGAGTTATAAACTTCCCTCTAAGGACAGCTTTCATCTTGTCCTAGAGGTTTTTCTGTGTTGTATTGCCCTTTTCATTT
The DNA here is from genome assembly GCF_000622305.1 of Nannospalax galili. Lineage (NCBI taxonomy): Eukaryota > Metazoa > Chordata > Mammalia > Rodentia > Spalacidae > Nannospalax > Nannospalax galili. The sequence continues at coordinate 1,084,687 of NW_008341888.1, read as the reverse complement.
AGTTCCAGGAATATTTTTATTTCTTTCTTAAATTCTCTTTTGACCCATTCATCATTTAGGAGTGTGTTGTTTAATCTCCATGTGTTCATGTGGTGATTAGGGCTTCTTCTGGTGTTGATTGTAAGCTTCATTGCATTGTGGTCTGGTAGAATGCATGGAATTATTTCAGTCTTTTTGTATTTGTTGAGGTTTGTTTTGTGCCCCAGTATATGGCCGATTTTGGAGAAGGTTCCATGGGGTGCTGAGTAGAAAGTATGTTCTTTGGTGTGTGGGTGGAATACTCAGTACATGTCTGTTAAATCCATTTGACATGTGGTGTTGTTTAATTCAGATGTCTCTCTGTTAACTCTCTGCCCTTTTGACCTATCTAATGGAGAAGGTGAGGTGTTGAAGTTC
>NW_008341888.1:1083352-1084226 GCF_000622305.1 Nannospalax galili | reverse complement strand
GTGCACCAGAGTTTGGTGAATATATGTTCATGATTGTAATATCTTCTTGATTTATTGTTCCTTTGATCAGAATGAAGTAGCCCTCTTTATCTCTTCTGGTTAGTTTTAGTTTAAAGTTATTTCGTCAGATATTAGAATTGCAATGCCTGAGTTTTTCTTAGTACCATTTGCTTGGTATATTTTTTTCCATCCTTTAACTTTAAGATAGTGAGAGGTGTTTCTTGCAGACAACAAAAAGTTGCGTTTTGTTTCTTAATCCATTCACATAGTCTGTGTCTTTTGACTGGGGAGTTCAGTCCATTAATATTTAAAGTTATTAATGAAAGATGAGTACTGAATCCTGTCATTTTTATTTCTGTTTACATTCTTGACATAACTTTTCCACAGTTATACCTTCATTAAATTTCTTTCTGCAACCCCTTGAGTATAGTCATTTCTTTCTTCAGCTCTTTGTATTGCTTCCAGAACTCTCTGAAGGGCTGGTTTTGTGGACATGAATTCCTTCAGCCTATTTATGTCATGGAAGATTTTTCTCTCCCCTTTGACTATAATAGACATTTTGGCTTGGTATCTTAATCTGGGTTGGCATCTGTGGTCATTTAAAACTGGGAATACTTTTGTCCAGGCTCTCTGGCTTTCATATTTTTCCCTGAAATGTCAACTGTAATCCTAATGTGTTTTCCTTTATATGTGAGTTGTTGTTTCTCTTTTTCAGCTTTCAGTAGTGTCTCTTTGTTTTGTACATTTAGTGTTTTTACTGTGATGTGCCGTGAAGAGTTTTTTTTTGTGGTCCTGTCTGTTTGGTGTTCTATATGCTTCTTGTGTTTGTATGGGCATGCCTTTCTTTAATTTTGGGAATTTTTTTTCCACGATT
>NW_008341888.1:1070116-1083027 GCF_000622305.1 Nannospalax galili | reverse complement strand
TGTACTCCTCTAGAGGACTATTGGTATTTGGTGGGGATATGTTATTTTGGTTTTCCATGTTACTATTTTTTCTCTGTGATTTTGACATGTGAATTTCTTTTGTCATTTCTGATTCTTGTGTGAGACTCAAGCCTTCAAGTTTAGGTCTGCTTCTTTTTGTAAACTTTTTGTGTCTTTGTAGTTTACTTTTTGCGCATGAAAAGCTGGTTCCTCTAAGCTTCCGGTTCTCTCTTTTGATTTTATATTGGAGTAGCCCAATTGCTTTTGCCTTCAGGAGGTCCCACAGTGGCCCAAGTCAGTTGAGGATCAGATGCTCTCAGGCTTTCTCCTAAGGCCTGGATCCTTCCAGGAAAGATTTTTGGCCTCAGGAATTTGGGGGTTGGACTGGCTTGGGAACAGAGCCTAGGAAAGATGCTGCTCTAGGGCAGCTGGTGGCTCTCCTACCCAGAGATTCAAAGGGAGACGGCAGTGGCAAGAGGCCCTAAGGGCTCCTGGGGACTGCACTGAGGAACTGGGTTGGCCTTGATGCAAAGGAGCAGGGAGAGGAAAGGTCAGCCCTGGTGTCCAGGAGAGAGGCTTGTGGGTTGTGCAGTCTAGGGAAGCATAGGGAGTTGAGGGCAGGACCAGGCCCAGAGGGCTCCTGGGGATCCCAGAAGGAACTGGGTTGGTGTGGTTGCAAAGGATCAGGAAGCAGTTGTGGTTCCCCAGGTGTCTGGGGTGCTAAGACAAGGACTGGGACAGGACCTAGGCTAGGAGGAGAGACAAGTGGGGGAGATGGGAGGGTGAATGAGTCTCGGGGAGTCAAGGTGAGAGGGGCCCGATCAGCTTACCCACTGTGGGTCGGAGAGAGGTCTGCAGGTTGAGGCAGGCCCAGGGAAGCAGAGGGTCTGAGGGTAGTGCAACCTAGGAAGTAGAGGAAGCAGAGGGCAGGGCCTCTATATTTTTATATCATACAAAGCCAATATAACCCAGGTTGTACACATGATGTAGATTAGAATAAATTAACTTACTCTTCTACTCATTAGTGTGATATTGCTCACCAAAAGGGTCCCTTGAGTTTACATTGCTATGATACTAATCTCACTGCTCAAGTTTCTAAATTTTCCACAGTAGAAGTCACTAATGTGTTAGTAAGAGATAGTTGTTGAAAAATACAATTAATTATCTTAAAGTCCAATTAAAAATTAGGATTGCATAATTACTTTACTTTCATGAACACCCAGGAGATTTTATAACCAGGAAAACCAGAGTTGAGCACACAAAATCAATTTATTTATTCTGAAAATTAAAATACAGAGCATTTGCTTGAGATCAGAAATTATTGAGAGGTACATAAGCAATATTGGGTGTATGAAATTAGTGTATAATGAGAGACAGTTTGAATAACTGATAAGGTGCTGGTGACCAAAGGAATGTGTTAATGATAATTCCATAGTCTATTATATTGTCATTAGAAATTGCAAGTATTGAGGTACTTCTAATTTCAATAGTCTAAGCTACTTTATAATTTTGTTATGGTGTTTTTCTGACTAAATTAACAGACCTTAAATCAGAGTTCATGTGTTCATACAGTTAAAAAATCTTACACATACACTTTAGTTATCTATCGTCTATCTATGTATCTATTGATCTATCAACTTTTCAATCATCTGTTTGTGGCAATAATACAACATGAGATTTGTCATATTAAAATATTAAAGGCATAATTTTGTATAGCAAATCTCTAGGACCTATTTGTCTTGTATAACTAAAATGTCATATCTGAAAATGGTGCTGCAGGATATTTAGAAAATTAAGAACATAGGCTCTAGTATCAGAGTGCCTGGATTTGAATCTTGGTTCTGAAGTTTGCTGGCAAAATAAGGATAATATTGGTACCTACCTCTCAGGGCAGATATATTGAATACATTGGTAGAGGTAAAACATGCATAATAGAATATAGTATATAGAGCTCATTAATGGTAAATACTTCCATCTAAAGATATGATTTATCATCTCAAGGAGCTGATCAATTCACAAGGATCAGTGATAATATTTTGGGAGAAAATACTATCATATGTGGAAGAATTGGGAAACTTAGTAAGTTCTAACTTGTATGGTATAGGCTATAAATATGTAATTCATGAAAGAAATGAAAGAATACATTCATGATGGGTTTGTAGATGACTGAAGGTTTATGGTGTGTTTCTATATCATATATATGGCTATGTGTGTAGAAATGGAAACACAGACAAAAGTTTGGAGATAGGAATAAATAAGCAACATGATTCTTTTATATGCAACAGAATTTAACTGTGGCATGTTTTATTATAATTATTTCAAAATCAAGGATTGATGTACTTAATATGAATCAACATATTTAACAAAACCATTTTTAAATACTTTAAAATGATGTGTTACTATATATTTTAAATGTAAAACTTTTCCATCTCTATCTCATTTGAGTTTCATAAATGCCCACAAGAAAGGTAAAACAAGTAACATTCTCATTTTACAATTGAGGAAGTTGAAATTCAGGGTTTATGGGGCTTACTTAAAGTACGCAACTAGTAATAGAGATCAAGTTTGCATCTAGGTCTCCTGGCTTCCAGTGTCCTCTTCTACCACACTGTGTTGCTTGCCCCAAAGTATAAAATAAGAAATGAAGGCTATTTGTGATAGATATTGTGTTTGATATTTGCCTCAAACAAGAGAGAAAAACAGAGTGAAAGTCTGGATACTGCCAGTGTTCAGGTATGTTAAATAAAATTCAGTGGGTACCAGTTATTTTTGTGCATCAAAGGACTCTCTTTATTATGTTTCTTTGGTTTTTGCCAAGGGAGTGCAACAAAAGAAGTGAGATAGAAATAATGTACATGTGGCAGATTCAGATAGAACTCCATTCCTTTTCCCCATCTCTGTTATTATTTCTTTCTTCTGAAGTTATATGACTTTTGGAACAGAGTTGAGCAAATTGAACTTCAAAAAATTTTGCCAATGAATATCATATTTTAGTCACAACCAAGCTGTTTTCACTGTTTTGCTTTAAGAACAAAAGTTCTACTGTAATAATAAAATCACTGTAAATAATTGATAGTCCTTTAACACACCAATAAAAAGCAAAGTATAGAAATAATAAATCTCATTAGTTAACTTTCATTCATAAATGCATGCCATAGAACAAGGTTGTATATTTACACACATACTGCAAATACATATACTTCTTAAAAGAATTTGTGACATGGATGCTCCAAATCTTCTTCAGGTGTCTTCTGTAATAAATTTTGATCCAGTAATACTCATGTAGAAAGGAGGGCCTTGTTCTTGTTCTTGAGCCAAATTTTAATTACTTCTGCTCATATATGGAAATGCCAGTTGTCTGACTTTTTAAGGAAGAACTATATGTCCAATTGAGGTTGGATTCCTTACAGGAACCTCAGTGGGCAACAAAAACACCATGCCTTTGGTGAGCTTGAGTCAAAGATAGAAGATTGGAGACAAGTTGGCTTTTGATCAGATTTATCTTCTTCAGTTTCCAGGCAGTCTATTGCATGTGGCCTGTAAGCCATTTGGCTGAATTTTACTCTATTCTAGCACTGGTACATTCTCTTCTGGAAGAAATGGCACTACTTTGCCTAGCTAGTCAACACTACAAAGGAAAAGGCTGACAGTACATTTCTGTAGCTCCTGGGTCATCTCCAGGTTTCATCTAATGCATGCATGCAAAGGGACACATTAAGATGATTGACGACTATTTGCTAATTTTAAAGCTGTACTTAAAATCTAGAATCAAAAGTGTAGTTTGTATCCTTTGCGAAGCTTTTATCTGAGGAGGAAAACCTTGATTTCATACTCAGTTTTAGAGTGCAAAATCATAAATGTTCTCCACCTTCTAGTGAATGGTTAAAAAATTCTATAATTTAGCTCATTGTTATGAATTGAATTTTGAATACTTAAAATATCTAATAGGACTTATAAATGTGATACATTTAAAGGCACATATTATTGATTATTTGTAAATTATTAATCAGAAATTAATTTTTATTGTAAGTGATTTGGGAAAATATTTATTTGGGAAACAGTTCACTGGTTTGTACTGGAGATGAATTTGAATTATTCTGTACCTATTTCATCTACTTTTTCTGGCAAGGATGCCTTCTTCTTGGGTACATAAGTCAAACTGGACAAAGAATGTTTTCTAAATGTAGACAGCCTTCTCCTAAAGTTCCCACCTGAAAAGAAGTATAAGAGAGGGTCAAAGCAACAATTCGATGCGGCCAGAGATAAGGTTATGACCACCGACTTCTGCATCCTAAGGACAGAATCACAGGGTTTAGTTTCACTTAAAAACTGAAGGTGGATTGTGCGTTGAATATGATATGGCATAAAGCTGATTAAAAAAACAGATGTCACAATGATGATCATTCCTATAGCCTTTTTACGACTTGCCAGATTTTTCTTCATTGAATTTTTTAGTAATGTCAGAATGATCATTGTGTAACAGACAATTATAATGAGGAAAGGGATGATGAAGCCAATGAATAATGACACATAATGCAAGACCAAAATATAAATTTTTTTTTTAGTTTCACTGTCCTGTGGAGGCTCAAAGCACTTAGTATTGTTTTTCATATCTTGGTAAGACCCGGATATTAAAAATGGAGAACTGATCAAAACCACAAAAATCCAAATTCCAACACACACAAATTTGGCTTTTTTCTGTGTAACCAACTTAATGTTCTGAACTGGGAAAACAATAGCAACACACCGGAAAAAACTCATGGCTGTCATAAAGAAGATGCTACAGTACATGTTAACATACAAGGCATAGGTGCTGAGTCGGCACAGAAAGTCACCAAAGAGCCAAATGCCTTTGTGAACATAATAGACCACACGGAGAGGCAATGTACATACACACAATAGATCCGCTATCGCTAAATTAATCATGTATACTTGGAAGGCTGATTTCTCGTGATACGTTTTTATAAGGACATAGAGCACAAAACCATTGCCAAAGAAGCCCACAACAGAGATCATAGAGTACATTGTGGAGTACACTTGATTGCGGAAGTCGTCGATGTCCGGGCATCTGATAGGCGATGCTGTCAGATTTCCAGCTCCATCCATGTTCTGTTGGTGCCTGCAATACATATATGTAAAATCTTGTCAATGTTTACTACGATTTTAAAATATGAGGCACGTTTATGTTTCATTTCGCTGTGTCACTATTTATGCCTTTTTATGTGTAATCAAAACATTTTGATGGGATTTTTATTCTTTGAAAATTTCATACATATGCACAATATATTTTATCATATCCAGCCCCCATTACCCCCTTTAAGTTTCCCCAGGCTCCTCTTGACACATCTTCCTCCCAAGTTCATGTCCTCTTCTTTAAAAAAATCCACCCAGCCAGTTAGTGCTACTCATGTGCTCATTGAGCACAGCAGGTAGAAATTCGAATTTTCTAAGTTTTACCTAAATTAAAAATTAGAAAACATCATGCCCTCTTCTTTAAAAAAAATCCACCCAGCCAGTTAGTGCTGCCCATGTGCTCATTGAGCACAGCAGGAAGAAATTGTGCAGCAATGAGAGATTCAGTTGAACTCTGGCTCCAGGAGGAGGGTTTGGGTCACACAGGTATGCACAAAACTTTCCTGATGGAGTTCCTCTTAACCTCCAAGTAAAATAGCTCTCTCACATTTCAGATCATAGTACTCTAGTACTATTCTGTAAATTTTCCATTCAAATGAATTTGTGATTTTTTCACTTAGAGAAAAATATACTAGATTTACAAATGAGTGTGTTTTTATCATTTGTTTATCTACCTATCTGTCTAGCACCTATCAATCAATCTGTCTAGCATCTATCTACAGATCTATCATCAAAGTTACCACTCCATTGAGTGGAGGAGATTTCAATTCTGTTAGAGAATAAAATCTGGATGTGAATACTTGGTTTCTGCTGAAAGAGGGCATCTAGGTAACAACATCTTCTGGCTGCTGCTCATTCATACATAAGGAAAATGATCTAATTCGTGTTAGTGAAACTCATCCTGTTGGGGAAGATTCTTAATCTGGGACATGGTTAACTCTATTTAGAATTATAGAACACCACGACTGGGGAAATCTTAGAGTCCATGCTGTTAATGATCAGAAAAATGTTTCAGAGAGGGGAAATATACATTTGAAAAATCTGTACCATAATTTTTGAAGGTTCTGAGGAAAGATGTGGTATAACTAGTTGGAATATATTTGTTGGGTGAGGAAATTGTTGTAGCTGTTGGTTCCTATTCTCTTCTTAGGCTTCTGTTCAAAGCTTTGAGGTTTAGCCAGACACAGTCATTTCTCTTATAGCAAAAGATTGTTACTTGGTCTATCCAAGTTCATTAGGGTAGTTAACAACCTTTTATTAGAAATGGATGAAACAGCATATAGTAATAGTAATTCCTTCAATGTTCATCCAGATTCTTTTGTATTTATGTAAATGGAAGCAATTCAATACTTAATCTTTTACTGGTCTGATTTGTTGACATTTTACACAACACTTGATCCTTGGAAAGCAAGTTATCTGGAAGAATGCTTACTCAAGCATTCAATATGGGCTAGCACTGAATAGGGCTGATCTTGTCTGTGTAGTGGGGATACAGAAACAGACAGCTCTGGTGGTGGTTGTAGGTGGGATAGAACTTCCCAAGTTTCCGACTGTGAACAGTTTTATCTACTATTGGGTATGTGTCATCCATCCATCTCACCATTCCAGCTCTTTATAAATTTTTCTTTCATTTAAAAATGCCACTATTTGTCACCAAGAACTGTTGATATAAGATAAAGGGACAAAAATGAAGAAGAATAGTTCTGCGGCTAGAGAGAAAATACCAGCCCACCATTCCTAACCTCTGAATTATTTTTCAGTTTGCTCTCCAGGTACCTACCTTTTCACCACTGAACTCAGATGAAGGAAGGGAAACTGCCCTAAATTAATCCAGTTTTTTTTTTTTTTTTATGACACTATTTTAAGTGTTTTCTTCAAGCTGGGCCATATTATGCTATGAGGCACTAGATGGTGCTATTGAGATTTTGATATAGCCTCCCCATTTTAGCTTTAATCACAATAATTGAGAAATAAATGTAGCATATTTTAATATATGTGTATAATATGATATACAACATGATCTGAGATACATCACAAAATGATTACTAGGGTAATTTCATTAAATGATTTTATATATGTGTGCAGTGTGGGAAGATTGTCACCATAAAGTTAACACCTCTATCACAATGTAACACCTCTACCACATCTTGGTGGTATATTCCTGTAATCCCAGCACTTGGGAAGCTGATGCAGGAAGATCGTGAATGTGAGATCAGCATGGGCTACATAGGGAGACCTTTTCTCAAAACCAATACCTAAACCAAACCAAAACCACATCCATCACCGCAGATGCTTACTATTTTATTGCGTGTATATGGTGAGAATATTTAGATCTTATTTTTAGCAAATTTCAAGTATGCAATATAGTTTTTATTAATTTTGATCACCGTGCTGTACATTTGTCTGCTAGAACATCTACTAGAAATCTTGTAACTGAAAGTTTGTACCTGTTAATTAACATCTCCCAAGCCCCTGAGAATCAGCCTTCTACTTTCTTTTGTCAGAGCCTTTGAGAGAACCACATTTGAAAGGTATTAGACAATTACCTGAAGACCTTTCTATTCTCATGAATCTTCAATCATCTTGCTACAAACATTCCAAAATAATTTGCCACACATTGTGGCTTCTAGTTGTGTCATATCCTTTTTGAAAGTGTTCATTGTTAATTACTCTGACTTCATGACTCTATGCTGTATGCATATGTTCAAATATCACCTGGTATTTCATTATATGTATAATCACGCTGGACATGGTGGCGCATGCTTTTAATCTCAAAATTGGGAGGTAGAGGCAGGTGGATGTCTGGAAATCAAGGCAAGCCTGGTCTCCATAATGAGTTCTAGACCAGCTGTTACTACAGGGAGACCCTGTCTCAAAAAGACCCCAAAAAGGCGAAAGATTTTTGTGCTCACTGGGGAACGGCTGGGGGGGGCTGCCGACAGCGCAGTGGACAGTAACAGGGATGACAGAGTATATGGGCTCTGGGGTGGGGGTCGGGGAGGCTATGGGAGGGTGCTATTTGGGTATATAGATGAGTAAGTTTGTTTGGGATGTTCTGTATGATAAACACAAAAAAAATCAACAAATAAAAAATGAGTTATATTTGAGGAAGAAGCATAAAAATTTACTTCATGTTAATTAGTAGAAGTGATAAACATGACCACTGAAATCTACCTGATGACTTTATATCCATACTCAGGTGCTAGGGATCCTAGTGTAACTGACTGTGACTAGTAATAATTAGATATGTAAAGATTAGAGACGCATGTGGAAGCATCTAAGTGTTAGTAGCATTAAAAATGAGTCTTTCTGTAGGAAACAGTATATTTTAAAAATGAAATGGAGATCTTTTTTAAAAGTTAAAAACTCATTCAATATTATGTCTTACAAGGTTTATATTGAGTTCAATATTGTACAACTGTATTAAATGAACTATGAACCTAAAAGTTTACAGCCAGTTTTGAAAGAGATGCATCATTGCTCTGGAAATTGTTATTGAATATGTATTAATGCTGTAATGAAATGCTTCTTTTAATCATGTAGTTACTAAATACAGGAAACCTTGCTATGGTTCACACAAGAGGATTCAAGTTTAAAGAGTCAAAATCCAAAAAAAAAAAAAAAAAAAAAACAAGACAAAACAAACAAAAAGAAAACAGAACTTCAGCAATCCTCAAGTGCTTTTAGAATAATCCAGAATTCTTGGCCTGTTATTTCAGGTTCCTTGACTTCTGGTTGCATTATGTCCTTTCTAGTGTCTCCCTTATGCCTCCTATTTGTCAACCTTATAGTTTAAAGAAACAGTTACTTTACTATACAAGGAACATGTGCCATATATTTTCTCATGTTCCAGTCTTTTTATGATCATTTTTTTCTTCCTGAGATGGCTTTTTCTTCACCTATGATTATAAAACTGTCCGCCATTCAGACTCAATTGTACCGTTTTTACTATGCTGTCTGTCTCCTATATCCCAAGTAATTTCTATTCTTGATTAACTCCTAGAAAAATTTGAATCTGTCTTGCACACCAGTGATTTGTATAAATATGTTATCTTCCTTTCAGACTATCTGGTTGATAAATGAGGCAGCATCTTATACAAGGCCTGTTACTTATCCTCTTTGCCCATAAAAAGTCTGTTAACTGGATTAGCAAATGAATGACAGAAACAGCTTATCATTTGAAAGTGTAGTTATTTAGTTGAAGCTATTTAGAGTTAAGTTCTTATTCCAGTGTAATTTAAGGTTTTTCAGCCACAGAGCCACAGATGCTGATGTAGATAAAGTTGCCTCCCGAAGTACTAAGGAAGGTACTAAATCATAAGGCTATAAGGGTTAAAATTGCCTACATCATTGATGTAAACCAACTATTTGTTTATCTGTTACGTGTTACAAATAAATTTGAAAATTTCAGCTATTTGAACAAAAGGTGTCAAATAGATCTGATAAGTAACATTGAAAAGTACACAAAGAAATGAATGATGTCTAATTCCATTGATAACCTCCAGAGCCCTTCAAAACTAACGTAAACTTTCCTATAAATTTCAGTATTCAGGTTGGACTTTTTATTTACATATAAATCTAACTAATGAATTATATTAGGCCATAAAAAGCAGATTGTAAAACTTTCAAACAAGGACTACATGCTAAAGGGGTAGAGCTCATTTAGTGCAAGCCAGCCATTTCACAGATAACAGCCTAAAATGCCTGAACGGCATGTAATTCATTTTTACACAATTTATGGTGATTTCCTTAATGACGTGACCCCCACTAGATGGATACAGAGAGTTCCTTTGGAAGCTTACGATTTCTAAGAATTCACTCCTGCCTTCAAACAGCTCATGGTTGGGGAAGGGAGTGGGCGTTGAGGAGTAGTAATTCATATGTGTGGAGAGGTTGCAATATGTATAGTAAAACTCATCATAGCACCAAACAAATGAATCATGAATTGATTATGAAAGGAAGAAACACACAAAATGGTGTTGATTTTATTTTAGTATAGATGATGAAGAACGTTACTTTATTAAGAAAATTGCACGTTGAACTAACTAGGTTCATTTTGAAAATGGAGCCATACCTCTTTCTGGCACTGCAGCGCCCTTGCAAATATTCCTTTTTATTGTGGTCACTGCTTCTTACGTTGTAACGTCAGGCTATGTTCAAGCTGAAATCATAAGATTAAAAAGGAAGTTAGTGACCTCAGAAGTAGTCCAGAAGGGTCAGGGGAACTTAGCAGCCTTAAGTACAGATCCAGAGTGTGATGGGATATCAAAGCTATACGGACAGATTTAGAGCTGGTTTTTGGCTTCCATGACTCCTTGTTTTTCCCTTCATCCCTCTTTACATTTCCTGGGGGAGGAAGACTTGGAATACAGACCATGGGTGGTCACAGATGTGTGCTGATGTATGTACATAGCTTTCATATCTAAAGAAGAATATGGCATTATAAAATATTTCTCTCTATGAAGTAATTATTTCTTCTATTTTTCTCTTACAAGCATTTAATTATAAAGTTCAATGAGGAGAAAATTTGGAAATTCTTGTCTAAGAACTAAGTTTACTAAGAATAGAATTAAAACGCTAACTATATTTTTTTCTGAATGGTTTAGTGCAGTTTTCCTTGGAGGAAGGATATCTTAAAGAAGCTTGAGCTTCTATTTCTACGAACTCACAATAGTATTTATTGTTTTTGTGCCATGAATTTCACATATATACTTTTGGAGATCAGCTGTTTCGTAGCCTTGCATAGTTAAAGCTTAAGGGGTCTATGGCTCTTCAATGAAATTATATTAGAGAATCAAACAACACATTGGTAAGAAATGACTAGAGAATGACTTTCCTGAGGCAGCAGCAACCTGACACTTCTGCATTTTGCTAAACTACAGCAACCTTCATTCCTGTTGGCAGGCAAGGTCCCTAGGGGCTGGGCACTTTTTCTTTATCTGTGGTCCCGGCACTAGCAAAATAAACACGTTTTCCAGTTTATTATTATTTTTTTTTTATCAACTAAAAGCAGTCTGGAACTTTCCAAAGGAAATGCATTGACAAAAATGGAAACAAAAAAAAAAAAAAAAGAAAAGAAAATAAAGGTAATTCAAAAATATAAAATGTGTTCATTCCATTCTCAGACAATCATTTTTCAGAGCTTTTCCAGTTTCTTCTCCCTCTTCAATTTGTCCTCCTTTCTCCAGGTAAGGAGTTGACATAGGTAACCTGCTACAGTTCGAGTAAAATGTGGCTTGGTGCTGGAAAATTCCTCAGAGCTGCCTCTTAAATTTTGTTAGTCAGGCAATCATTTTTTTCTTATTAGCCTCTCCCCTGCCTTAATCAACCAATAAAAATGTACTAATTGAATGTTAAATATATAAAAATCCTTCTGATGGTAAAACTGTATGATTTCACTCATTTAATCTATGAAGAAAAATAACTTTGGCATGATCCTACACTTTTGTTTAATCAAAGCTTGTATTTCTCTCTAGAGTACCACAAGAGAGGAAGCTTGTGAATTTCTAAAATTCATATATGAGAAGTGTAATATTAACAGAGTAATGCACTAAGTAGTCATTAATTCCCATGGTGGTTGTGCAATTTCAATTTAGTCCAACATACACACAAGTGACTAAATGTCGTTATCTGGGCAATAGTGTACTTTTCCAAGTTTGTAATTGTGAGAAAATCCCAGTTCGTTTAGGAATTCTTAGTTGTGCATATAGCGCACTCAGGAATTTCACATCTTACCCTCTTTCCCTTTCAGTTTCTATGCAGACTCTTGTCTCTTATAGCAACTTCTGCCAATATTAGGCTCTACCATTCTGAAATGACAGACTGGGTGCAGGAGAGGAGGTAAAGTAAAAATATAATTATGTGGGGCTGGCGAGATGGCTTAGCGGTTAAGAACACTGGTTGTTCTCGCAGAAGACCTGGGTTTGTATCCCAGCACCCACATGGCAGCTAACAGCTGTCTGTAACTTCAGTCCCAGGGGGATCTGACAGCCTCTTCTGACCTCTGTGGGCACTGCACAACATGGGTGCACTTATCTACATGCAGGCAATACACACATACATATAAAATAAAAATAATAAAAATTTTTAAAAAGTTAAAAATATACATATATAATTATGTGATATTTTGTGTGTGCTGAGGATTGAACCCAGGGCCTTGCCCATGCTATGCATATACTCTGCCAGTGACCTACATCCACAGCCTGGATATGCGATTTGTGTGTTTGTCTGTGTGTACCTCTGAGTTGTATATGTGTATGTTGTGTGGGGTGAATTCATGTGTGCACGTGTGTGGGTGCTCACTCATGTACATGGAGGCCAGAGGAAGATATCACATGCCTTCTGTCAATTTCTGTCTTATTCCCTTGAGACAGGGTCTCCCACTGAACCTGGAAATGACTTTTTCATCTAGACTGACTAGTCAGGAAACCCCAGTGATCTTCATGTCTCTATCATCCCCAGTGTTAGGGTGCTGGGGGTCTGAACTCAGGTCATGGTGCTTGTGCAGCAAGTGATCTTATTTACTGGGCTGTCTTCGTAGTCCTGGATATGTGATTTGGATCGCAATCATTTAATTCTTCTACTTGGCTTGTATTAGATCAATAGAATTTATAGAGTCCTTATTCTTATAAGGGAGAGGGTATTTTTTGTTATAAGAGAGAAGGTATTTACTTACTAATTTTTGAATATATTACAACTAAACAAGAGAATATATTACAAAGTAAATAAGAGCTCAGAAATGTCATAAGGTCCCAACTCATGTACCTACAGCTCTCTCT
>NW_008341888.1:1059548-1069860 GCF_000622305.1 Nannospalax galili | reverse complement strand
TCTGTCTGTCTGTCTGTCTGTCTGTCTGTCTGTCTCTATCTATCTATCTATCTATCTATCTATCTATCTATCTATCTATCATCTCTCTCTCTCTATCTATCTATCATCTACCTATCTATCTATAATCTATTTATCGGACAAGAATCAATTGCTAAATGTGGTCCAGGAGGAATTCCTTGTTCACACTTGTCCCTAAGTAGTCCCTGGGCTGGTATCATCTACTAAATGAAATGGTAGTAGTGCTTTTTATGTTTCTAGTTGAATAAAGTGTCATTCTTGAACCTCTTAACTCAATTTCATGGCTCTCTCCTTTGATGTGATATTTTGTTTGTATATTTCCTGATAATTTTTATTGTTGCTTTGTCAGAGCCATGTCTGATCATTCAACATAAACTTCCTTCTTATTCTCTCTTCAGTTCCACCAGCAAAAAAGAGCAACAAAGGACTTTTACTAATTTTGTGCTTCCTGCTGGACATAGTTTAGTGCATTAAAGTTTTTAAACTTATTTATTTTTATTTTTATGTCTATAGTTGTTTTGCCTGCATATATGCAAATACACCCATGTAATGCAATGCAAGACCAGAAGAGGGCATCGGATTCCCTGCAACTGGAGTTACAGACAGCTGTGAATTGCTATGTGGGTGCTGGGACCTAAACTTAGGTCCTCTTCAAGAGCAGTCAATGAGTGTTTTTAACTGCTGAGCCATCTCCCCAGTCCCCAGCATAGTACATTTTAAATAATGGTTGATTTGAGTTAATCCATTTTCTGTATCATTTCATCATATTTTTATTAAAATGAGAGGGAATTCTTGTATGGAGAAAGAGCATGATGGGAAGTTTGTAGGGCTGATAGTCCGAAGACCTGGATCACACCTCAGGATGCCATGGGTGATAAACTGAGTGATCGTTACAAAATTGCTTCCTCTTTGCCAAACAGTCACTTATCTGTAATACAATAGGGTTAGATCTTATGATCTCTAAAGTTCCTTTTGGTTTACTATTCAATAAACATGTACAGATCAGGGCTTTTTTTTTTTTTTTAAAGAGCATGTAATATAAGTGATCTGTCACTTTAATGAAGAACACAAACTTAAGTTGTCTGCAATCTTGGCTGTGTTTAGGATATATAGTGTTGGTCAGTCCTCCCTCTCTCTATATGAAAATACCTTAATAACTTACACCCGTAGATGGCTTGTGTAACTCTATCCACTGAACTTACTAAAATGTACTTTACAATTACATACATTCACTCATACAAAGGTGACGATAATACTACAAAGTAAATGTTGTTGTTGCCCCGAGTTTCACAGATGGGAGAAACAAATAACTTTGGAGCTCATCAAACTCTGAAGTACTCTTTGTTTTATTTTTATCATCTCTTGTATCAGGTACTAATCTTGCTTGCTCATACAGCTTCGGGGTTTTAGGACCAATAATTTACTCACCCAGATCTTAGTGGATGCTTGAAATCTACTTTGCAAAGTTTATAAGAAGTTTGGATATTTGAGAAAGTATATATATTTCCTTAATGTGTGCGATATTTGTTCTTGGGGCCTAATAATCCAAATAAACAAGTTCTTTTCCTCCCAAGCAAAAAGGTTTTTAATTTGTTTTATTTCAACAAAGTCGAATCAGTAATGTAACATCACCAAATTTAGCTTAGGACAACTGCCATTCCCTGTGTTGTTTTGGAAAATTTTTCAGTCTTCTTGGAACCAAAATAGTAAGAAGAAATTAAGCTATATTTACACAGATGAACCCATTAAAACTTTTGGTTTAAAACTTTAACTTCTACCATTCAAAACAAAACATATAAACATAGTGTAACTACATAGCAAATGCCTTTTGCCTAGCATTATATGCATTCATTCATAAATATTTTCTAAGTATCTATATATCTATTTATGCACTTTGTTTAGCTAGTTGTAACTGAATCTCCTTAGGAGGGAGATTATGTCTCATACTACCTTAATAGTCTTAGGAAGATAAACCCAGGATTTGGGAGATAGTAATCCCTTAGTATGTGTTTCTAATTGGCATTGAAGGGGTAGCAGCAATCTACTTGAGGATGATACCTGATTCGTATTGGTCCAGGAACAACATAACCACAGCATTAGTTTCTGTTACCTCTGTGTTATTCATATCCTTGGTGAAGTCAAAATAGGGAAATTATTCAGATATTAACAAGTGAGGGACAGGGTTAGAATTCTGAGTAACTTTGAAAAAATTGAAACAGGTAATGTACTAAGGTCAGTGCCAAGTAAGTCTGTGTAATTTGTTAAATTACAGCCAAGAAATGTGCTGTTTAATTCCAGTACAGTAAGGAGACATGGAGGGAGAGGAAGAAGGGAAGAGGGAGAAAGGAAAAGAGAAGAGAAGGAGAAGAGAAAAGGAGAGTGAGGAAGAGAGAGTGAGGAGGGGAGAGAGGAGAGAGGTGTGGAGCAAAAACTTCAACTTGTTCACAATTCAGGAATGGAAAGTTAGTCATGAGTAACGCCATATTTACCACACCTGACTCCCATCTCAGAAGCTCCTGATTGTTGTAGCAATGAGTTGAAGTCTTATTCTATAAGAATTTTCTGAATTACCGCTCAGGGTCCTTTCCATCACTGTGAATCTGATAGCATAATACCAAATTTGTTTCTCTAATGTGTAGTCTGGAAAAAAAATCCTGCCAGTGCTATCTGGGAGTACTTTAGGACAGAAAATGGCAAATCAAAGTATAATTGACTAGTGTCATCATTTCAGGATTTCTTGAGAATCCAAGATCAAACATGATGATAGAATGAGTCATATGGACAGTTATGAAAACTGTTTCCACGTATTGTAATCACTAAACTAGTCAGTGAAAAAAAGTGTATGTCAGGATATTGAGAAGTCTCAGAGCTACTCAATATAAAGAAAGCTAGTGGAGGGGCTATACAAAAACCAACTGTGTTTGATGTCCATGAAAGTGGAAAAGAGACTCGGGTGGGGAAGCTACAAGGTGTGTGTGGGGGTTCAGAGAAACAGGGGGTAGGGAAGACGGGGAAGAAAAATCACTAAAACACACTTTGTTAGAAAATGTCATAATGATATTTAACACTTTGTATGTTATTTTGGAAACATTTTAAAAATGAAAAAAGGTTTTCATCATGACTGAGAAAGACAAAAAGATTGCAGGAAGTCGACACCTGAATAGAATAGTTCAATGATATTTCACTAGAGCACACGGTTAAGTTTCAGATTCCTCATGATTTCTCACTAAACTTTGACACATAAAAGAAAGTCATATAATGTGCAAATCGTGGCAGCTGAACAAACTTTTCTACAGAGGGTTGCATAAATTCCAAGGGCTCATCTGTTTATTTTGTTTCTTTTGGCTCATAACACGGGAGTACTGTTCACTGAATATTAGAAATCATGTTTCTTTAAAATTTTCTTGTTTCTCCTCAGTTTAACCTGTGTTTATGACTTAGCTTGGATTATCTGTCTTAAAGCACAGTTCCAGTCTGATCACTTCCCTCTCAAAGGTGTCCAGTGACTTCTTAATTGAGCTCAAAATTGAGTACAGTAGCATTCTGTCTCAACCTTGGAGATTCATTTTCTTCTCATTTAAAATGTATATCATATGAATATAATCCGCTGACTAGCTCCACTTCACATCTGGTTTTCTTTTCTCAGGCCACATTGCCAGATGTGATGTGTTCTTTGTCTTCATCAGCATCAGAAGAAATTCAAACCATCTTTAAGCCAATCTCTTGCAGCATATGCTCCCTGAAAACATTTCTGTCCTTTATGGTGATATACTAGTTATATTAAAATAGATGTTATTAGCCACTTAATATATCTATATTCTCTGTTAGTTCTTTGAAGAATAATACATATACCTTATCCATGAAGAATTTCCTGCCTGCTAGAGGAAGACACGGGTATATTAAACAGTTAACATACAAAATCAGTATAACTGCTGCAATGGAAACAGATGAGTTGGGCATGGTGACACATGCCTGTAATTCTAGTACTTGAGGAGCTAAGAGGATGGTGAGCTTGACTCCAACCTGGGCTACAGGGTGACTTCCAGGCCAGACTAGGTTTCATAGTGAGTCTTAGAACAACCAAACCAAGCCAAAACAAAACAAAACAAAATGACACAGAATAGAAATTCCTTTATAAATAGTGTGTGCGTGTTAGGAAGGGCTTTGTAAAAGAGAGAATGCAAGGGCAGGTGGTGAGAAGAAATTAGAATGAGCAAGGCATTGAGGTGTGAAACAGTCTTTCATATTTAGGGACTACATAAATTTGATTTAACTGAAATATGACAGGTTACTTGTATGCATGTGTGTATATTTGGACATGGGTGCGTCTGCGTTTGGCTAGACTATGAGGTTTAAAAGTGAGAAATTAGTTTTGGAAAGAAATGCAGGGGATTGGAGAGATTGCCTAGTGGTTCAGAGCACTGGCTGCTCTTGCAGAAGACCTGGGTTCAGTTCTTAGCACCCATATGGTGGCTAACAACTGTCTATAATTTATATACATGCATATATATTTGAACGTGTGTATGTCTATGTTTGGCTGGACTATGGGATTTAGAAAGAGAAATTAGTTTTGGAAAGAAATGCAGGAGGTTGGAGAGACGGCTCAGTGGTTAAGAGCACTGGCTGCTCTTGTAGAGGACCTGGGTTCATTTCTCAGCACTCACATGGTAGCTAACAACTATTCCTAATTCCAGTTCCAGGAGGATTCGACATCCTCTTCTGGCCTCTTCACACAATGCATGTACTGGTGCACTTAGATACATTCAGATAAAATACTCACAC
Source organism: Nannospalax galili (assembly GCF_000622305.1). Lineage (NCBI taxonomy): Eukaryota > Metazoa > Chordata > Mammalia > Rodentia > Spalacidae > Nannospalax > Nannospalax galili. Next base: position 1,065,060 of record NW_008341888.1, on the reverse strand, counting down.
ACATAAAATAAAATAAATAAAATCTTACAAATATTTTTAATGCAGGAACTAGGTCAAAAAAGTTGATAAAGATCTTATATACGATTCTAGAGAAGTGAGTTTATCCTGTTGGTAATGGGAAGCTTACAACAGGATGTAGAGGGAGAAAGGAATATTGACAGGCAAGGGAAAAATGCATCAGTACAGCAGCAGACATATGATTTACTATAGATCAGTTAAAAGTGAGACCAGTAGGTTCAACTATATTGTGAGCTCCTTGAAAGCAGGGATTACATCTTCACATTTTCTCTCTAATCTATTTTCTTTCCTCTTATACTTCCCCAGTTAGCATAATACTTTGCATTTGCAGGAGGGATACAATGAATTGACTGGTAAGATTCCATGCCATATAAGAAAATTATATTATTGACTAGTGTCAGGAGGAAATGTTCTTTGATAGTTCAAGAACTGCTGCTAATTTGAACTAGAGGGCTCTTTGAGATCCCATTCCGGTGGAGTTGCACATGTGGTAAAACTAAAACCTGTGGATGGAAGTAGGGTGATGATGGCTTCCTCAAAAACTCATAACTAACTGGATGTGGTGGTACATGCCTTCAATCCCAGCATTCGGGAGGGAGAGCCAGGCGGATCTCTGTGAGGCCAGCTTGGTCTACAGAGAGACCTTCAAGCCAGCCAGAATTGCATAGTGAGTCCCTGACTCAACAAACAATGAATAAATAAATAAACAAACAAGTAACCAATGTGAAAGCCGGCAGTAGACTCCAGATGTGACTATCCCACCAGTTCTGATAGCACACTGCTGCCTCCATCCTCATTATTCCTCTTAATCTCCACCAGTGATGTATTTTTCACATAGTCTATTGAGGTCATCTGTGGAGTCAAAATCTGGGAAATGCCAACATTTGCTTCCCTGTGCTTTTTATTTTTTATTTTTATTTTTATATTTTTTTGAGGTAGAATCTCATGCTGTATCCCAGGGTGTACTTGAACTCACCATCCCATTGCCTTGGCTGCCCGAGTGCTGGGATTACAGCAGTGCACCACCATGCCTGGTTCAGTCCTCTATTCTTCTCTTCTTTCGGAGTATTTATCAACTTTCACATGGATGACAGAAATCTGTCTTAGCCACAAACTACTTGCCTAAACTTTAGTCTCTCATTTTCAGACATTTATTAAATTGCTATCGTTGGATTGCTTGACTTAAAAATTATCAACAATCTTCCCTCTCAAGTTAACTTCTCTAGTGGGCTCTTTTGCTGTTTCCTCCATTGTACTGGTAGCTTTCTAGTCATGGGTGTATAGAATCTAATAGTCACGCTTGATGCCACGCTACCCTTATCTTTCTTCAAGTTCTGTTCATTCTTATTTTGAAATACCTCTTGTTTTATCAGCTTAGTTCAGGATCCTTATCTCATTATGTCTTGTCTACTTGAAGATACTTGAACTATACATCATTTTGTGCTCTCATATGGTCAAAGAGGTGAACGTGGGAACATGAGAGATTGCTACTTATATTTCAAGGTTCAGTTTGAAGCTATTCTCTATGAAAGCATCCAAGTATATGATTCTATTACATTATTTATCATAGTGCTGTAATTATTCTTTTTTGTAAGCACTCTTGGTTACATGACTATTTAGGCAGATATTGAGCTCAGTAATGACAGCGAGAGTGCTTTATTCATTTTTTCCCCTTTCCTCATAATTGGTCAACTTCAGAGGAGTAAATGTAATTTTAAGTGCTTTTAAGTATTAGAGTTGGTTAACTCCCCAGAGTGGGTATCTCGTGAGTGAAGTGAGGAACATGTTTTTGGTGTGGAAATGTGGTTGTTGTGCAGGAATCTAAATGACTGTGGGAAGTGGAAATGAAATGTGGACAGCTGTGGGAAGGCAAAGGCTATTGAAAAAAACCCTGAAAATGCAAGAAGTGCAGAAGACCAGGAGCTGAACAACAGCCTAGGTCTGAGACTGATAAGGATCAAAAGACCCAAATACAGGTTTGACTCGAGCCTGGGTGAGGCTGATGATGGGTGCTTTTAAATAGAGAACAGAAAAGATAAAAAGATTAAATCAGTAGCTGGATGCAGTTTTATGACTCTATTAGCTTGAATGCTTCTCCGAAACTTCCTTTACCTTTCTAGTAAATGATGATCTGTATGTGTTGTTGGAGGGCAGCCCGCAGGGGTGGAGTGACTAGACTAGAGCCAAAACAGAAGAGGAAGTGGGGGAGGTTGGGACTCAGGACTCAACCACCTAAGACACATACTTCCCTCATTTCTTGTGAGGGTGCAGCTGAGCCTCAATTTGGTTGAACAAGTCCCCAGTGTCCTCTCTGCTCCATGTAGCCTATTACTGTCAAATGAATACTGTAGTGTGGTTAATCTTATAACTCTGAGGCTAAGGAGGATAAGAAGTATGTTGCATTAATCTTTGGTAGAGTAGCCACTCACTAGTGTTTGTTGGATGGATGAACAAATAATACAGGCAGTCTGCAAAGGTTTGGACCCCTGTTAAAAAGCAGAGAAAAAAGAGGATCAACAAATATGAGTGTTTTATTATCTGTGAAATATCAAAATAAAATTTTTTATTATTTTCTTTCCTAGTCATACAAGGCTGAGTTCATGTTTTACTTTGTGCCAGTGACTTTGACTACCCAAGCCCCCACTCCTCTCTCTTTGAACTTGTGTTATCTTTATTATCCATACCAATGATATAGCCATCAGTATTTTACTACCTTGTATTTTCAGCATGTAGGAATCTTGTATTCCCGGTGAAATAATTTTGGGTGTGATCCAGTTATTGTTTCCTTAAGCTCAACGACCTCAAAATCTCATTACAGTCTGTGTTTAGAAATATATATATAATAAATGTTTATTTAGTGATAGGTTGTTGATTGTCTGAAGCAAAGGTAGTCATCCTTCCTGAGAAACTACAGGTGTGCTGATCCTGCATCAGCGACAGCGCTCAGATTTTGCTTTAGCAATGGCATTGTTTTCCTTAAGAGGAGAGCATTTTGCTTATCAAATCAGGCAATTCTGTTGTTAGATACTTGGAACGCAAACATAGGATACTATGAAAGTTCCAAAGAACTTGAACCTGTGGCAGTCTGAGTTAATGATATCGTGTGTCTCATTGCATAGTACTGTGCTGCAAGCACAGTAATCAGATCAAAGCAATATCTAAGACCTAACTGGAAGGGAAATGCAAGTCACTAAAGGGCAACAGAGATCTTGATGAGTGCACAAATGTGGGTATGTGGTGGTGGTGGGGTGCTTCTACCCCTAGTGTGCCTGATAGAAATGTGTTACAGAAAAACTACATATTTTTGAAGATTTTAAAGAACTAACTTGAGGGCTCAGTGTATTCCAGACTTGTATAATTCTGTTATTAACAGCGATTTCGTATTCCTTTAAACTCTGTGGCCATTGCTCACAGTTGTTCTTAACCTCTTGGCATTGTGAACCCTGAATCTTGGAAGCAAGATAATGACTCTTATGAAGGAAATAACCTATTTATGTTAAATAAGAATTCAAATTAAGATTTAGCATAAAGGTTAATCTTCTTGGAATGAAAATCAACCTTTAAATACCTTATGAAACCCAGACGTGTCCTTGGAACTTCGGAACAAATACATTAGACATGTCAGTGATGTTTGAGTGTTGTTATTGTTAGCTCAGCTCCACTTAGCCTGTTGAATTCATTACAGCACAAACAAATTCCTATGCAAAAACAAAAGCTGCTAATGTCATAGTTGAGATAGCTTAATAAGCCTTATGTTTTCAAATCTCAAAATGTGATTCCAAATGACATTTTTCCTTTCCATTCTAGAGAAAGGGGATGGATGAAAAAGAAAATGTGAATGTGCCCAGAGACCTTATTTCAACTTATTTTTCTTTATCCATCAGTTACATTAAAGAAGGAGCTCAAACTTTTGGAGTATCTTCATTCCATAAGCACTAAAATAAGACAATGACACTTTGTACATCAAAAGGGAAACCATGTATGCATTTAATCATCTAAGGGTTTGAACTTTTCCTCCTATTATGATCCTTTCTCTCTTTTCTCTTATGAGTTCCTCTTTCTGACCAATGTCTCACAAAATTTTTAAGAAATTTCTTTATTTTTCCCCATGTGTACCTACTCCCTTCCCCAATTTACAAGAAGAACTGGCAGGGTACAAAGAAGGGAGAAATCATGATAGCATGGAATGGAACAGAATGACTAAGCATCATACAAAACTTTCATGCAGTGCAACTTACAGCTAAACAATGGCTTTCTCTACTAACCTATGAAGAATTCTAAATTAAAGGCCAAGGTAATTGTAATATGAGTATGTTTTAGAACCAGGATTGTTAGCACAAATTAATGTTCTTAAGATATCTGTGTTTATCTAATTGAATTAAACAACTTCATTTATTGACTTTTGTTGTGGACATGAGGCTATGACACCACTTACTATGAATATATTGGATGTTACAGCAGTTGCTATAAGCCAACAAATTGGCACTCTGACTTACGTGTTAATGTCTTTTGTCGGGTTGATTAGTATGAATATATCTCTTAGGAGTTTGTTCATCCTGGAAAAACATTTCTCACCAGCCCTTGAATCATTCTACATAGATGTTCACATAGTCAGAAACACAGATAACATTTATGTAAGGAATAAAAGTAGCTGTAGGTCTTTGTATTGTAGGAAATGATGTATGATATATGTATCTGATAAATATATTTATTTGTAGGAAAATGATTATATTACATCTAAATGTGTAGTTATACAAATAGCTTTATGACACAATAGTGGAACACTGTATTATATTCTGAATTGAGAGGAAAAATTATATTTTGACCTCTCTGGATTTTCCAATTGAAACACACCTATCTAAAGATTCAAAGCTGCTATTCACATTCCCACTGGTGCAATAGTGGCAGTAATGTTATGAGCGCAATCAATCACTTTCTGATTTCATTTTCAAGACCCACTGCACAGAATGGAGCCCATATCTAGCCATATAAAGATCAAGAACCTATGGCTAGATAGGTCACAAGGTGTAGGGAAGAACCTACCACTATTATTCTGCTAAGTGGACATAGTATTAAGATGACTCCCAATGACTTAATTTTATGCCCATAGATTAGCACATCTCTCAACTCTCTCCAGAGAAGGTGCTTTTTGCAGCACATGGCGATTACCACAGAGACTCACAACTGGTTAAAGTGAAGAGAATAAGAGACTGTAGAGTGCTGAACCTTAAACATGATACGTATGTGTTAGGGTTCCAAATAGCATCAGCTTCCCCCCTCCCCAACAGGGACCTACAGACTCTGCTGAGAAGCAGCCTGCATTTCCTCTGATCTCCAAAGATAAGATAAGCAGATTCTATCTGATAACCAGAGGTTTTAGAAGCTGTTTATTACAACAGCTTTTCTCTTATCTCAAGAGGGAAAAAGTAAACACTTTCAGACCCTAATCCTACCTGCTTTTCCTGCTTCACCCTCCCCAGGGTGTGCCCCAGCA
>NW_008341888.1:1041467-1059483 GCF_000622305.1 Nannospalax galili | reverse complement strand
CCCTTCCCTTCCCTTCCCTTCCCTTCCCTTCCCTTCCCTTCCCTGCTTTCCCTTCCCTTCCTTTCCCTTCCCTGACATCTTTCCCTGACATTTTTCCCTTCCCCGAGGGAAAAGTGCCCCGTGCGAAATAAATCTGTATCCCGCTGAGAATTCCATCTGTGCCTCGGTGCCTCATCCATCCGCTCGTGCTCCCCATCCACGTGCACCCGCTCTCTCCAACATTCCTATCTATCAGTATGTATCACAGCCTCTACTCCCAAGGCTCAGGGATCATTACAGAAGAGGAGGCAGACAGAGTGTTAGAGCCAGAGGTAGTAGATAAATACAAAACTTTGTTGTCTGAATATTACAGGATAGTTGCTCATATGAACCTGCAGTACTTGAAAGCATGCAGAAGATCTGTGTGAACTCAATGCAGACAATAAACGAGCATGGATGGAGAGATGGGCAAGAAGCCCAAGCTCTAGCTGAGGATCTATTAACAAGCAATAGCTACTGGGAGAAGGAGAATCCATTTTCTTTTTTTTTTAATATTTAATTTATTATTTTTATTTTACATGTGTGCATGCATCGCCTTCATGCAGGTAAGTGCACCCATGTCATGCAATGCCCACAGAAGACAGACGAGGCTGTTGGATCCCCCAGAGCTGGAGTTATGGACAGTTGTTAGTTGCCATGTGGATGCTGGGATTCGAACTCGGGTCTTCTGCAAGAACAACCAGTGTTCTTAACCACTGAGCCATCTCTCCAGCCCTAGAATCAGTTTTCTTTAAGGGTGTGACAACTGGTAGATTGACCAAGCTTCAGGGGATGGACCCATACCCAAGAGCATTTGGGGAACACAAATTAGACCTGATAGGCCTTTAAAAAACGAAAAAATAAGAATAGCGATAGAAGACATGAAGTTGATGGGTGGGGGTAGAGATGGGAGAAGGAGGTCTGAACACAACCAAAATACATTGTATGAAATTCTGCAAGAATCAATAAAATAGTTTTTACAAATTAAGAAATTATTTTGACACAGCTTTTAATTCTAAGAATCAGTGGGCTTAATGGAAAAGGCTAACAGAAAAGGTATTATGGTCAAAGAAATACTTCTTAAATACTATTTTAGAATCTTTAATTCCTTTCAGAATTGACTTTGAAGCATGCAGAGTCTCTGGCATGCAGCGTTAGTTGAGAACACAGGGTATGTCCTACTAACAGATCGCAGGATTAGCATGAGGATGCTGAAACTTGGACACCTTTGTTCTGGAGCTGTGGTATAGACAGCAGGAAGTAGCTGGACCTCCTCTCTCCCACATGCATTGTTGTGTGATGGATTTTATGTTTCTGGAATGAATGGACTTTAAACAAAACCTTTTGGACCATAGCTTGAAGAATGAAGTTGCTTTCATATACATCATTTTAATACATTTGGAAAATACTACTATCATCGCATTACTGAATTCGATACATGAAGAAACCAAGAAACACTGATATTCAGTAACTTCTTAGAGAGAGCACAGCTAATTAAATGTCAAAGCAAGGATGAAGTTCTAGTTCTCCAGGCCCAGATTCTTTACTGTTGAGATCTACCACAAGACAGCTCAGAGTAGCTACTGTAAGGCCACGAAGAATTTACAAGTTCAAGCTTTGTTTACACACTCTTCAGATTTCATTGTGGCTGCCATCTTTTACCTATCATTCACATTCGTGACCATTAATTTCTAATCACCCACCAGGCATTTTCTTTGAATTCTTTTCATCACCTGAAACTCAGTAGTTCAAAAGCAGAGCTCAATATGACTTACATTCCACTAGTACCCCTAGGTTACCCATTTCTATGGGTGGAAGGCACACCACTACCCACATTCTACAGGCTTAACATTTTGGAGTTATTTCTCATTTATTCTTCTGAAAACAACGCCTGTATGTAAATGTACCAACTTCCACTGAGTCTACCTTTTCCATGTCCTCTTCTCTTTCATTTCACTATTATCAGCCTGACCTGCAGCCTCATTCTCTTCTACCTTTTACATTATCTTTCAGCTCCAGTTTTCACCAAAGGCATTGAAGTTGGTAAAATTTGGGCATTAACTATTCAAAAGATTTTTCCATTAAGTTTTCACATAATCAAAGCTTGTTTATAGTTTAGTGTCTAATAATCTGACCTTAAATTTGTATTCAAATCTCTTCCTGTGATTCACTAACCCAGCCCCTTCACTCTGGCCAGGTTAAGCTTCTTAGTGCACCCTGTGAGTGTAATGCTCACTCATGATACTGTTTCTCTTACTAGAATTGAATTAAAATATTACATTTATTTTGGCCACTTAACATGCAAGGCAAGATTGCTCAGCATAGACTCAAATTTTGTCTCCTCTCTAAAGCCTTCTCCATTCAGTCTATATTTGTCCTCTGAGCTTTACCATTTAAAAAATTGACACTGGCTTATCATCTTGAATTCTTACATTCTTTATGTTGTATGGCCACGTGAGCTCTGTAATTTCTCCAATGCATAGGGACCATATCTGACCTATTTTGTGTCACATATTGTGTTGATCTTGAAAAATTCTTGTTTTGCTGGATTATAACAAATCTGAGATATTTTAATAGGAGTATGAGAAATAACAAAATTGATCAAAGTAGGAGCTAGGGCATGCACAGGAGGCTGGGTTCCATTCTCAGCATTGCCAGAAAAAATGGATCAATGTAAAAATGCACAGAGAGTTATGCTAACTGCGAGATTATTACAGTTACCCTTCATGGTATCACATCCCCAAAGTTGGCTATGTACCTTAGGAATCAGTGCCTTCCCTTTAGAATCCCTCAGAATCGACTAATAGTATCAGAAATGTTTCTGTGTCACGGAAGAATCTTGCTTTCTTCCCAGATAAGTACTTTATAAATAAATCAAATTTTTATTAAAGGTAGGAGAGAGCAGGTAATGGAAAATAAAAATGGATGATACTGAATTAGGAAGACTTTGACATAACAGATTCAGCTTTGCCTCAACCTGCAAACTTTTCTGCTTGGGTTTATTGGATCACAGTCTAAATTATGTTGTTTTCAGGAACTGACTGACCAGTGTAACCAGTCACCCAGGAGGGTTAGCTCTCTAGGAGACTGGTATACTGTACTTTTTGAAGAAAACTGTTTTTTAAAAGAGATAGATGTAGATATAGTATTTTGCTTATTTATTTATAAATATATTATAAATATTTATATATTTAGGTAGCTTTTGGTCATGATTGAGATATTAAATGTAAAATAGTGTTAAGAAACATTTTTCAATTATTTAAACTTCTTGCAATAGATATGATAAGTTTATGCTTGTGTATAAACAGGTTTCAGCTAGAATACAATGCAGGTGATTATGCTTTATAATACATTGTAGCATTTTTGCCATTATCTTTAAAATAATATGCAAACAAAACCAAGTTAGTTACATTTTCTTTTAAAACCACCACCTGCTAAATGTATGGAAGCACGACCTCCTAGAGTTCAAAACACTTGCTGAGCCCTGGGATTTAGAAACACTGAAATGAAAGAGGCAGCACCCATCAGTCCATTTGTCTACCCTTTAAAATTGCTTTTTTGCTCCTAAGAAGAAAAATACTCTTGGCTAAAGATTTTGATATAAGTGTATGAATTTTTGGCTGTGTGTTTACCTCATCTATTTTAGTCTAAGTTATAAAATAGTCTAAGCGATAGACATTTCTTCTATTTATCTGTAGTTGGGAGAACTGTCCTTTGCAGTCTTTAGTCAGAAACCAACAATTTCCAGTAGTGCAGTGTGCCTCGAGGAAATTTTAACCTGTTTGAGTTTCTTTTCTTATTTGCCAAACAGAGATGGAGCTAGCTTCAGAGAGAGAGTGAGAATGAGGGAGAGAAACACCCTGTCTCAATAAAAGCACATGAGAAGTTTAAGTGGGATAATGCATGTGGAACTGCCCAGTGACAATTTCAAGTCTCCCTCCACTGGGTTACCTGCAGCAGTCCCTCCCTATACCTTTTTTTCCGTATGAAAGGCAGCTTCTAGTACATTAGAAAAGCTCCACTGAACCCTTTAGATGAGCTCTTAATGTCTACTTTGTGCTTCTCCCTAAAGGTGTTGAAGGCTGGGCGAGTGTCGCCTCTGGATTTCCTCACATTGTGCCTGGCCGCAGACGAGGCAGTGAGCCTCCCTTGTTGACAGGCTGATTAGTTAATCAAATCTCTGGCCGAGAACCAAAGCAGAAAGAATTCATATAAGCAGCCTGATTTAAAGCAGACAAGACAGAGTGGTTATCACAAAACTCTGGGGTATTTGATAAAGTCTGCTGTCATCTGCATTTTACTGCATACCACTTCGGTATTGGTATTGAAACACCCCATCTCCTTACCTGCTGATTTCAAACGTCGCAGTTTAGGGTCCTTCTGTGCTTTCTCTCTGACTGCAAGATCCAAATCTTCAGTAAGTCCAGTATCCAGTCTCCTGGAGAGCTAACCTTCGTGGTGAGCAGCAGAGTAAATCTGGATATTCTGGCTGGTGTTAAAAGTGTACTCCATTCACAGCCTGCCTGCTCTTTAGGCAAGCTTCTTTGCAAAGTTGGGTTGCGGCTCTTTTCAGGAGGAGAGAGGTCAGGGCAGGGCACATTTGCTAGCCAATATATACCGATTCTACTTCCTCTTTCTGATTAGTCCTTAAACTGCTTAAAGCACAGCAGAGTTTAGTGTCTCTGGGGCAAAGTGGGGGAAGGGAAAGAACAGAGTGAGGAAGGAGGGAAACTGGAGATTTGTAGCGTTATGTGGATAAATGAGTGGTTATCCCTGGCTACAGCAGTAGAATCCTCAGGAAGTCCTGCAGCTGCTCCGAGGTGGGAAGCAGGGAGGAGTGTGTGCTTAGTTCTCTGTGATTTTTATGACTGGAGGGTGGTTAGACTACTTGTAGGCGGGGAAAGATAATCCTAGCAGTATATGCTAATATAACTGGCATTATGTGAAACTGGATCTGAAGTGAGATAAATTTCCTTCTCTCTCTCTCTCCCTCCCCCTCCCTCCCTCCCTCCCTCTCCCATTATGTGTATGACGCCTCTTTGTACTTGTCCCATAATTCTCAGATATTCTGTTCAGTATTTCTCTCCTTGCTTTTCAAATTTTCAAGTTTTTTTAAAGGCTTACCTCCCTCCCTCCCTCCCTCCCTCCCTCTTTATCTGCCTCTCTCTGTGTGTCTGTCTTTTTCTCCTTTATGATATGTGTGACTCTATTAACATTGCAAAAGTCCTCTTCATTTTTTGTGTCTTCTGTCTAAGAAAAAAAAAGGACATGGAAATCTGGTGTGTGCTCATCAGAGCCTGTAGCAAGGCAATGCTGTGATGTTTCAAGCCAAACTGATAAGGTTGTTTTAAACAGGGTAAACGAACTATATTTAGTTTTATTATGAAAGTTTTATGTAGGGATGGGCATAAACACTTTGTAAACATAGTCCCAGAATTAATAACTATTTTGAAGGACCTGCAAACATGAGCCCAACAATGGATTTATGGTCTGCTACTTGCTACAACAATAACAGCAACAAAATATTATTTACTCAATTTTTACCTCTTTAGGTATCAGAATGACTTTACAGCAAACCCTTGGTTGTAGTGGTAGTGATTGTAGGAAACTAGGATGCCAGGCCCTAGGGTGAGGTGAGCCTAAAACTTATAGGTCCAGGCTGCATTCTCTGCTAAAGGGAGAGGCACTGAAAACAGTGGCTCTGATAATTCCTGTCTTGCGGAACACTGTTAGACTGGCAGGAGAAAGCGGCCCGGTCATAAAAGTGCAGGCTCCCTGCTCTGTGGGAAAGCAGACACCGGCATCTCATCCAAGGCCATGGGCATCATGAACTCCTTCGTCAACGACATCTTGGAGCGCATTGCCAGTGAGGCCTCATGCCTGGAGCATTACAACAAGCACTCAACTATCATGTCTCCTCGAGATCCAGACTGCCCTGCGCTTGCTGCTGCCCGGGGAGCTGGCCAAGCACACCGTGTCTGAAGGCACCAAGGCCGTCACCAAGTACACCAGCTCCAAGTAAGGATGCACAAGTGACGTGACTGATTTCAACCCGAAGGCTCTTTTCAGAGCCACTTTTTTGAGTGCCCCTCCCTTTAGCAGAGAATGCAGCCTGGACCTGTAAGTTTTAGGCTCACCTCACCCTAGGGCCTGGCATCCTGGTTTCCTACAGTGATGATGGTTGGGAGAAAAGGTCCTTCAAATACATTAAAGGGAGAATAACATTTAGATTCAAGACCAGAATTTAATCCTAGCCTTGGGAATTTTACTATCTAAACTGTATTTTAACCAGTATTTCTTCAAAGTAGTTGGGATCCCCAGAGGCTATAGCAAAGTTTATAAGAAATACAGAATATACTTACTACTTCTCTAGTGTGAACTGTTTACAAGCATTTACATTTTTATGTATTTATTTTTTATTTTATGTGTATGAGTGTTTTGCCTGCATGTATGCAAGTGTACCCATGTCATGCAGTGCCTGAAGCAGCCAGAAGAGGGTGTTGGATCCCCTGGAACTGGAGCTATGGACAACTGTCAGGCAGCATGTGGGAATTGAACCCAGGGTGTTGGATCCCCTGGAACTGGAGCTATGGACAACTGTCAGGCAGCATGTGGGTACTGGGAATTGAACCCAGGACCACTGGAAGAGCAGCAGATGCTCTTAACTGCTCTGCCATCTCTCCAGCACCTGTTTATGAGCATTAACTTATGGTAGAAAGGGGATGTATGCATAGCCATTGAAGAAAATGTAAATCAATAAATGTAATCCACCACATAAACAGACTCAAAGTAAAAAACCACATCATACATAAACAGACTCAAAGTAAAAAACCACATCATTATCTCATTAGATGCAGAAAAGGCTTTTGAAAAAATTCAGTATACAGTCATGATAAATAAAAGTCATGGAGAACAGGGCACATATCATAAAAATTATAACAAGCTCACAACCGACATCATAGTAAATGGAGAAAATTTCAAAGTATTCCTATTAGAATCAGAAATAAGACAAGGATGTCTACTCTCTCCATTCCTGTTCAATATAGTAATATAGTCCTTGAAGTCTTAGCTAGAGTAATAAGACAAATGAAGGCGATAAAGGGGATACTATTTGGAAGGGAAGAAGTCAGTATCCTTATTTGCAGATGATATCATTCTACACATAAAAGGCCATAAAGACTCTACCAGAAAACTCCTAGAGCTGATAAACACATTCAGCAAACTAGCAGGATATAAAATTAACACACAAACATCCGTAAATTTCTTATATACTGATAATAAACACACTGAGGAAGGAATCAGGGAAATGATCTCATTCACAAAAGCTTTAAAAAAATTAAAATATATTGGAATAAATCTAACCAAGGAAGTGAAGGTCTTGTACAATATAAACGTTAAGACACCATAGAAAGAAATTGAAGAAGATACTAGAAGATGGGAAGACCTCCCCTAGTCATGGATCATTAGTATTAATATTGTGAAAATGGCCATCTTACTAAAAGCAATCTACAGATTCAGTGAAATCCCCATCAATCCCAACACAATTCTTCATAGAAATAAAAATACCCTCAAATCTCATTTAGGAACATAAAAACCCAGGGCAGCCAAAACAATCCTGAACAGTAAAAGAACTGCTGGAGGCATCACCATCCCTGATCTCAAATTATACTACAGAGCTACAGTTTTAAAAACCAGCACGGTTACTGGCATAAATACAGTCACATTGAACAGTGAAACAGAATCGAGGACCCAGATTTAATTTAGCTACTGGATTTTGGCAAAGGAGTCACAGAGGAGAAAAGGCAGCATGTTCAACAAATGGTGTTAGTTGAACTGGATAGCTCCATGTAGAAGAATGTAAACATCCCTGTTTCTCACCATGCACAAAACTCAACTGAAGTGGATCTAGGACCTCAGTATAAGACCTGATTCCTGGAATCTGGTAGAGGAATATGTAGGGAATACATTGGGACTTATAGGCATGGGAAAGGACTTTCTGAACAGTACTGGTATCGCACAGGCATTAAGTCCAGCAATTGACCAATGGGAAATCATGAAACTAAAAATCTTCTGTATAGCTAAGGACACTATTATTTGAGTGAAGAGGCAACCCACAGAATGGGGAAAATCTTTACCAGTCATACTTCTGAAAGATGATTGTCATCTAGAATCTACAAAGAACCCCGAAAACTAAAAAAAAAAAAACCCCAAAAACAGGCCGAGCGTGGTGGTGCATGCCTTAAATCCCAGCACTCGGGAGGCAGAGGCAGGGAGGCAGGCGGATCTCTTTGAGTTCAAGGCCAGCCTGGTCTACATAGTGAATTCCAGGACAGCTGGGGCTACTGGGAGACCCTGTCTCAAACAAAAAAAAAAAGAAAAGAAAAGAAAAGAAAAACCAAAACAACAACAAAAACCCCAACAACCCAGTTAGAAAGTGGGACCCTGAGCTAAACAGGGAATTCTCTAAAGATGAAATGCAAATGGATGAGAAATAATTTTAAATATGTTCAATATCTTTAGTGATTAGGGAAAAGCAAGTTAAAGCTACCTTGAGATTTCATTTTACATCAGTCAGAATGGCTAAGATCTAAAACAGGAAAACAAAAACAAACAAAAAACCAAAACCAAACAACAATAAATGCCATAAATGACGGTGAAGATGTGAAGAAAGGGGAACTCTTATCCACTGCTGGTGGGAGTGAAAACTGGTACAACCACTATGGAAATCAGTGTGCAGGTTCCTCAAAAAGCTAAAAATAGATCTACTGTATTATCCAGCCATGCCACCCTTGGGCATATACCTAAAGGACTCTATATCATACTACAGAGAGACTGTGGAACCTTTATGATCTGGGGCCAAGCTGGTGGAAATAGGTCACTAGGAGTGGCCTTTGAAGGGTATAGTTTACCCTGAGGGTTCTGGCGTTTTACCTGCTTCCTGGTCTGCCATGGTGTGAACAATCTCTGCTGTATGCTTTGCTCACCACAATGGACTGAAATTGATTCGTCACCATGCCTTCTCCATTCTGAAATATCCTGAAACTGTGAGGCAAAATAAATTTTCCTCCCTTAAGTTGTTTGTCAGATATTTTGGGCACAGTAATGAGAAAGTAACAAGATAGATTAATTTATCACAAAATCAAGAAGTGTAGTTTTCCTCCGGCACAGCAATTGTTTTAATTTGGGAGAACAGGTAAAGAGTGTTACTATACTTGTAGACATGCACACATGGTGGGGGGCATGTTTTATCTTTGGTTCCAACTTACAGAAGATTAAAAAGAAAATCAGTCCAGCTATCCAAACTGATGTCCTTCATTAATTTCCCTCTTTCTGTTCCAGTACCTACCCTATAAATATAAAGCCACCCTAAGTCATTATTTCTGGTGAGTCAAGGAGACTGTAATTACACTAGAGTGTATGAGACTGAAAGACTCCTGTAGAACAGAATAGCATAGACTACCTAGGATAGAGGGTGCAGATCATCAAAGCTGATTCTCCATACATTTTTCTGTGCCGTCCAATGTGCTAGCTGCTAGCCAAAAGTGGTTATTTAAGCTTCAGTGTAAATTTATAAAACATAAAATCTGCTCTTCATTCACCCTAGCTGTACTTCAGATTTTCAGTAGTATTAGACACATGTGGATATGACTACTGTATTGAACAACACGGATTTAGAACAAATGTTAAAACTAATACCTGGTTTGGGGTAGAAGATGTCACTCGTATAACATCATAAATACTCAGCAAAATTTGCCAAAGAACGCAGGTTTCTTTACTTCCAGGCAAAAGTAAACAAAATTTAAAACTTTTTAAATATTTATTTTTTTATGTGTTTGAGTGTATTGCCAGCATGTATGTAAGTGCACTGTGTCATGCAAAGCCTGAGAAGGTCAGAAGAGGACATCGATCTCCTAGAATTGGAGTTATGGGTGGCTTTTAGTCACCATGTAGGTGTTGGTATTTGAACCCGGGTCCTCTGTAAGTCAGTGCTCTTAACTGTTGATCCATCTTTCCAGCGCCCTACAAATTAAAAATTTTAAAATATATTATTTTATTTTATCTGTATGAGTGTTTTGCCTGCATGTATTTAAGTGTACCACATGTTTGCAATGCATGCATAGGCCAGAAGAGGATGTCAGATCTCTTGCAACTGGAGTTATGGATGATCGTTAGTCACTATGTGGTGCTGGGTGCCAAGCTTGTGTCCTCTGCAAGAGCAGCCAGTGCTCTTAGCCACTGAGTCATCTCTCAAGCCCCAACTTTAAACAAATTTCTTTCCTTTCCTTATGCTACAAAAAATGAATTACACAAAATAGAAAATGTACTAATTATGCACTCTAGCTTTGCCTTCCCTTATATAGTTTTCGCCCCCGAGTCCAGCTGGACATCAGTGGGAAGAGAGAAGTGAGCTGCTCTGGGTGTGTCATTTTGGCAGCTGAGGTGAGAGGGAGTCTGCTGGGTATGTGTGGTCAGGAAACTTGCTAATGGCCTTGAACCTAGGAACCAGGGCCAGCTGAATTTGCTCTCGATTTAGCCTATGCTCCAAGAGAGTGACAATGGTGAAGGAATTAGGCAAGGGCTATCCAATGGCACTGAGGCTTCTCCTTAACTAGAGGGAATATCTACTCTTCAATCCCTTTAAAATTTAGATTTGGGGGCTGGAGAGATGGCTCAGAGGTTAAGAACACTGACTGTTCTTGCAGAAGACGCGGGTTCGAATCCCAGCACCCACATGGCAGCTAACAACTGTCTGTAACTCTAGTTCCAGGGGATCCAGCAGGCTCTTCTGTCTTCAGCAGGCATTGCAAGGCACGGGTACGCTTACCTACATGCAGGAAATACACGCATACACATAAAATAATAAATAAAATACTTTTTAAAATTTAGATTTTGTTTTGAGGAAAATGAAAGAAAGAAATGGGAAATCATTGTGCTATACGTTCCCAGTAAAAGTGCTGCTATAACTGGATCTATTAAGATTCATTTTAGGAGACTAAGTTTGTAGTTCCTCAAATCTCTTGATGTTCAAAACTTCTTGGCATTATCCAGAAATTCCTTTACATGTGGTTCATGGCAAAAGTCCTCTCTTTGCCTTTAAATTCAGATCCACTGAAGAGAATCAGCACAAGGACTGACTTCCACAGGCAATTCCATTCTAGGTATGGAGAACTGGACATAAAAATCATGCAAGAACTAGTTGTTCTTGCAGAAGACTCGGGTTCGAATCCCAGCACCCACATGGCAGCTAACAATTGTCCATAACTCCAGTCTCAGAGGCTCCAACAGCCTCTTCTGACCTCCGCGAGCGTTGCACGACATGGGTGCACTTACCTACATGCAGGAAATATACACATGCGCATAAAATAAAAATAATTTAAAAAATCATTCCTTGGACTATACAATGATGGATTGGTAGAAATGAGAAGTTCATCCTCATGGACAGGTGGGCTCACCAAGGGCATATAGGGGATGTTGAGATGATAGAGTCAACTTCCCACTCAATCACCACATAGATTTAGGAGACATAGAAAATGGTTCTGGGTTCAGCTTTCCCTGCAACACACGAATTAATAGAATCCTGTTAATTCTATTCCCATAGAATGCTGGAGTGAGAGAGAACCATGAACAGCATCCATGTGCTCTTCTTATGATACAAAGGAGGAAATCTTGACACAAATTATCTGTAGTGTTACCATGTTTAACTGAGAAATAAATAAAGCCATCCCAGTCTGCCCATAATATGGATGAAGAAACAAAGCCCAAGCTCTCAAAAAACAAATTTTTCCATCTTTGAATAGTCTATCATTGTGAGTCTTAGTGTTCTTACTAAAAAAAAAAAAAGAATGACGATACTAGTTATGCCTATATCACAGAATTTAAAGATTAAACAAGGTCTGGGATATAGTGAGTGCCTGCCTAGCATGCACAAAGCTCTGAATTTGAGCCCCAGCACCACATAAACTGGGTGTGGTGGCATACAACTATAATCTCAGAACTTGGGAGATGGAGGCCAGATGATATGTTCAGTGTCATCTTTGGCTACATAGCAAGTGTAAGGTCAACCATTCTGCCTGAGACCCTGTCGCACATACAAAATAAAAGTAAATAAAATCCCAGGAAGATATTCATAAAGTATAAAATATTGTGCAGATAAAATTACTTCATTTAAAAATTTTTCACTTTGTGACATGTGGTGGGCTTTAATCCCAGCACAGAGGCAGGTAGACCTCTGTGAGTTCTAGGCCAGCCTGGTCTACACATCTACATAGTGAGTTTCAGGCCACCTGGGGCTACAGGGAGAACCTGTATCACTCCTCTCTCCAAATTTCATTTTCCTACAGAGTGCCTTCCTTCATGCCAAATATTACGTGACTTGTTATTCTGTTTGAAGAGAGAAATGTGAGACAACTTGGGGTCACTGAGGAACTAGTTTGCAGAGGCCTACTTTTATACATGGAACTATGTTTACTACAATGGCAGCATTTGGCAGATGTATTTCCATGTTCTGATGTTCTCTCTCTCTCTCAGACATACTTTAAAACTGTTACATAGGGACTGAACCACTATGTCTAAAACTACCTAAGCTACTGGAACTTTTTGAAGGGAAAATAGAAGCATTCATTTGAGACAAAATTGGAGTCCTAAGACATATGTTTATTGTAGCTCTGTCACTTTTGATATAACACAGGACAAAGCGAGTCACTTAAATTTTATGAGCTTCATATGTAATGAATGAGACTAATGGGGGAGGTGATGTTATCCTCCTTATCACTTGGGTGGAAATCAAAGTGAGTTAATGCATGTGAAATGCCTTGTGGACTGTAAATGCCCATAAAAAGTCTTATTATTATTTCCTAGTAGCAAGGGAAATCCCCCAGGGATATGCTCATAAATTGCCTTTGGCCCATTTCCTTTATCTCATCAGTAACCAGCAAATACTTTAGTAAACAAGGGAAATTTATATAAATATTTGATTTGGGGCCTAGTCCTTAACCTAGCTTCACCTTTCTTGGTCAAGATGCCCTGGCTTTCAAAAACTTACAGACAGAAAGGTGGGGGATGTAGTTCACTGGTAGAGCACTTACCTTACATGTGTAAGGCACTAGACTCTGTATTCAAAAAGATAAAACAAACACATAATTTGTGGGCCTTGGGTATGGCCCTTTGTAGAGTGCTTGCCTAGCATGCCTTGTTCCAGCTCTAGCACCACAGTGAAAACAGGAACCTTGGACGAAAATTCTGAAGCAAGTCAAGTGTGTTTTCAATGACCTTATTTTTTTCCTTTTCAGCACCTGCTCCACTAAAGGGGGTAGCAGCAGACAGTAGCAAGAGAAACTCTAGTCCTAGAGGCTATATATCCTTGCAGATAGTTAAACTCTACAGGTTGAACAAGGCTGAATCTTTGTTATGTTTCTGACACCTGATTCATCCTCTTGACTCCTCAGACTCCTGGTGTATAAAATGAGATCACTGTCTTATGTTATTGTTATAATGTTTATAGTATATTATAATGTAATGTTTATGTTATAATGTGATGTTATAATGTAATGTTTTCTGGTACAAATTATATTTACAATAAACATATTTATACTTTTGCTCACATTGTAGTTCTTGTTCTTTCAGGTTTATTTGCATTTTAAATTATTTGTGTAGAATTAGATACTGTCCTGAAAAAAATGACTTCTTATTTCAGGCCTTAAGAACTTTCCTGTGTCTTAGCCCTGCTGCTTGCTGGTGTGGTGGTCTCAGTAGGCGAGCCCTCAGATAGTATTGGGCATCAATTTGAATACAATTTTGACATTATTGTTGATGTTTCTACAGCCACTGTATAGTTTTTTGGTATTCTTTTGTAAACTTTTAGTTTAATTTTTGTGTATTTCATACAGAACACCTTAATCATCTTTATACTGCCTTCCCAATAGGCACTCTCCCATATGCCCCCTCCCCATAAGTCAGGAGTGCCTGGAATGCAGAGCATGGCCTCCAATGGAGACCTCCCAGTGAGGATGGCAGGAGCCAGGCCCACTGCATTCTAAACACACTGTCTCTTACCCAACAGCCCCCAGGCAAAACTATTAGGTCTCTAATCCCTTAATCCTAGCCAGGTCTCTTGCAGATCATATGACCAGATGACAGGACAAAGGCCACATAGCCTTAGAAGCCCCCTCCCTCCCCTTACCGGCCTGCCCACCAGAAACCCAACCCTGCCTCTTTGCCCATGAAACTTTCCTATATAAACCTCTGCTTCCACCATAATAAACGAGCTGTCCGCTGACACAGTCTCCCGGGTGTTTCTTCCCATCGTATTCACCGTCGCCTGAGGCCCCTCTCTCCGCATCAGTCTCTCTCCTCACCCCGACCCTCCATGATAGGGACCAGTGCGCAACGGTCTCCTGGTAGCAGTGGAGCTCGGCCCAGGGGGGGGCTGACACCCCCCACTGGAATTCATACTTTCTGTCATTTGTGTTAAGGCCTAGCATGTTGTTACTGTCCCCAGACTTTCCTCAGTGCAAGTTCATCCACTGGGGTCTAGTCAGCCTATCTAGAATCTGCCCCTTTTAGAAGATCAGCTCTTCCTCACCCCGGAGCATTTAGCTGTCAATAATTCTTTGACTAAGATTGGGGCTTGTTGCCCATTTCCACAGTTCTGTGCTGGGTTTTTGTCTGCTTGAGTTTACATAGGTCTTGTGCATGCTGACACCATTGCTGTAGGTTCATATGAGCAAGGTCCCAGGAGTTTGTAAGACTCTATTCCCATATGGTTGTGAACCTCCTCTCTGGCTCTTACAGTCATTCCACCCCCTTTTCTGAAATGGTCCCTAAACCCTGGGTGGGTGTAATTTAATATAGGAGTCTTGTCCAAGGATCTACACTGCAGACTCATACTCTCTACATTTTAACCATTTGTGCCCTTTTACGTTCCTGGACCTCTATTGCATGAAGGAGCTTCATTGATGAGAATTGAGAGATACAGTAGTGTCCTCTTTACCTCTTGTTCTGTGTTTCATGAGCCTTAGGTATAGAGGCTGCATTGTAGATGTGCCACTTAGGCTTGGGCAACTCACAGACAACGTCTGTGTGTGACCAATTGTGGAACTCTGCAATAGTTTGTTGCAAAAGAAGCTTCTTTGATGATTGGTGACTGGGATACTTGTCTTTAAATATAATAATCTGTATTTTGCACATAGTAAAAATTACATTTGTCTAGGAATGTGACAACTTGGGGTTTTTCTCTAAGATCTAAGACCTCTCTAACCATGTGTATTTGGCTATATTTACAGTACCACACATGAGTTTCCTCCCATTGAATGGGCTTTAAGTCCAATTAGGTAGCTGTTGATTACCCCCAAGATGAAAGTGCCACTACTGTACCAATGTTGTTTGCTGTGCTGGTCATTGATGTGGTTTTTAGGCCTTGAAGCTGAGGTTTGATCATCGATCAATTGATGTTCTCTCTTAGCAGTTTTCATAGTGCTCTCCAAAGCTATGAGAGCTAGCCTGTAGGGGAAGTTGCTTCCAGATCAATTCCAGCTCCGTTATTCCCAATCCTGTATCTGAAGTATGTCCTGTCTTCAGCAATACGGTCTCACCTTCAAGTTTTGGGAGGCAATCAAGAGCTGTTGCAATAGACTGTGTAATTTTGGGAGTCTTTTGGACTACCCGGCCAACAACTTAAAGGAAGATTTCTCCTGTCTGGCACTGTTTCTTGTTGTATAACCTTGTTATATACTCATGTAGAGCTATTGTATGTGTAATTTGTCAGTAGGTTTTTGGACTAATACGATTCCCTCTGGTTTTTACACTAGCTAGGCATTATTTATCTCTCCTCTTTCTCTCCCTGTCTAACTTTCCCTCCATGTCCTCCCCATTTAAAGTGTTCCTATTTTCCCCATTTCTCCCTTGATAGTGCCAGTCTCCTATGATCCCACCTCTCTTGAGCTCCTTCATCCTGTTTATTCCTATAGTTCCCTGTATAATCCTCCCTCACCCCTCCATTTAAATACCTCTATTGCTCCATTAGTAACACCTGTCTCCTACTGTTCTCTCTCAGGTTCCTTTCTTTTCCTTTACCTCCCTAGTTCCTTATCCATTTTCCTGGTTCCCATAGTTACATCAGGATATGCATTCACATATAAGGATTTGGTGCTTTACTTTTGCCTACAGATGATTAGGAATTATTTTATGTATTGTTATAGCCTAATAAATAAAAGTATATCCTTATTCTTTCCAGAGGAATCTTATTATTGGCCAGTTGGAGCGCAGATTGCCGAGTTGAAGCTTTGAACTTAACTAAAACAAACCAAGACAACCTAGGAATGAATATTTTTCTCTTGGACATTAGAGAACAGAAAACATGATAAATTTTTCATGTGGCTAAGTTGGATATCTAGAAATATAAGCGATATGGTCATGAAATTAGGGCTCAGCTTGGTTAGTTTCACTATTTCTGTATTGAATCCCACCACCGTGAACCAATCTCAAGTTTATTTAGTTTGCAGATTGATTTTAGAAGATCAGAAGTTGTACTTAATTTATTTCCCACCTATATGGAAAAATAGGGGTCAAATTGTGTGTGTGTGTGTGTGTGAGAGAGAGAGAGAGAGCGAGAGAGAGAGAGAGAGAGAGAGAGAATTGGTTACTGGTCAGTTGAGCATGTTCCTCACGGAAATCTGCACATTAGAAAAAAAGGAAAAATATAGAATACAGATTGAAGGTTTACCTGGTGTGTATTTGTTACATTTCTTAATGTAGAGCCTGAATTATTATTTTTCTATCCCATACTTTCAATCAAATTAAGTTTGTGAGAGGATTTTGAGAATGGGAACACATTACAGAATCCTGAGATTATTACTTGCTGTCAGCTTAGTGTTGGTTATGGAATGCTCTTGTTAGGCCATTTTGAACTTTTTCTTTTGCACCAAGATGCTACAGGCATCCTCCTTCCCTGAAATGGTTCTAAAACACACTTTGATTTCCAAATAAGGCATGTTCTTCAATCTGATAACTAGTCAGTTTCCAGGCTTTTTTGAGTCCAATATAATTTAAACAAATGAACAAACAAACAAATTACAGTCACAGGCAGTCAAAATAGTAGTTAGAAGAGTTTGCCTTTTTGTTCCTGAGATAAAAATGCCTTCTCATTTTACTCCTGAGTTTATAACTGTCAAACTGTCTCTTCCTGTTTTAAGCAGGAAGTGCTGATAGAATTCTATATAAATAGGTATTGCACATTGCATAACTCCTGGCTTCTTTTAGATTTGGAAGAATGTCACAGTCTTGTTTCACTGAGAAGCTCAGGAGAAACACTGAGAATGTTTTCCTACACAAAGAAGAAAAAGGGCTAGGAATATTGGTTCCACCTGTGTAATTGTTAGCGGCTATGGTTTGTCTGCCAAGTGTGTGACATTAACTCTCAACTTGCTGGTCCAACGGGGTTGGTCCTAAGGAACGTGAAGGAATAAAAACAGCCTTTCCTGACCTCTACTTTTTTTTTATTTTAATTAAAAGAAGCATTTCATTACAACAGCATTAACCTATTCAATAACATTTTTCTGAGCTAGGGTACATCTCTTTCAAAATTGGCTGTACATTTCTAGGTTTACAGATGAATTATTACCCTTATATAATCTTTTACTCATTATAAACTCTATAAGACATAAAAT
Source organism: Nannospalax galili (assembly GCF_000622305.1). Classification (NCBI taxonomy): domain Eukaryota; kingdom Metazoa; phylum Chordata; class Mammalia; order Rodentia; family Spalacidae; genus Nannospalax; species Nannospalax galili. The sequence continues at coordinate 1,041,802 of NW_008341888.1, read as the reverse complement.
TAAATGAGGTTCCAACGTTTAAAAAAGATCTCCACTTCGTTGTCAAAACACACAGTTTCATACAGAAAAATTCATTCCAAGGCAATTGACATTGAGACATTTTCACATACATTTCTAATCTCTATATACATGACTATCACTGGTCACAGTCGCCCACCTTCTGAGCTCCTCGGCATCTGAGCATGAATAAAAACTCGTCAGATAAACAGCCTTCCTCTCCCACTAGAGCCTCCATACTCTGCCATCCCTGCCACTGTCCACTGTGCTGTCAGCACCCCCATCCATTCCCCCCTATCTGCCCTTCTGGTAAATCTAGTCAGCCAGAGGTCCCTGAT